>NW_006921882.1:3689807-3692002 GCF_000298275.1 Orycteropus afer afer
GCTTAGTAGGTACTGAATGAATCGACACTGGGCAGTGTTCTAAGGACTTGGCTTCAATTACCTCATCATCATCTTCTTTAAGGCAAATAATGTGCATGTTACACAATTTTTACAAACCACACACCCTGCTCGTTACATGTGTGGGTGTGTGCTTTGCGGAAAAATACAGTAAATCCTTGCCACTTCCTGGGATGGAGGCCATGAACAGCTCAATGTACAGATGAGGAAACTGAGGCAGAGAGAAGCCTAGTAGGGAGGGTTTGAACTCAAAGAAGTGGGCTCTGAGTACCTCATCAGACTGCCCCTCATGAGCTACCAGAGCCATTTCTGGAAGCTTCCATGCGTTCTCCAGTGGCTCCAGGCCAAGGGCAGTTTCTCCTGGAGTTAACTACTACTTTTCATGGCCCTTGCCCATTTGAGAGTTTGGGGAGGAAACGGGACCTGGTGGTTTTGCTCCATTACACTTGAGCAACGGGACCTTTATCACAGCTGTAAAGAATCCTGCTTTGCAAGCCAGCTGCCAGCCCAACCGCCGGTTAGATTTAATGGGCTATTGAAACTGCTCACTGGGGTCCAGAGAGTACTGGGTGAGGAGTCAACAAGGAGGCTCCTGCTCAGCCACCCATAGCCAGCCACAGCTCAAGGGCCTGCGACCTCGGGCCAGGTCAGGTTGGGACTTTCCCTGCCTCCCCCTGGCAGGAGGGACAGCCAGCTAAGAAGGTTCTTAAGGGGCTTGGCAAATGCAAGGTACTGTAAATGAGCACTTCTGACCAAGAGCAAGGAGACTGGGCACAGGGCTGTGCTAGGCACAGCTGGACCTCCTGTGTCCACCCGAATCAGCCACCCGCTGCTCCGTGCCACTAGGCTTCCCGCCCAACGGAGTACTTCCTTGTAAATACAGGGCTAGGTGTTTTATTTCGTTTAGAATTGTTTCCTGTGGAAATCCAGCACAACAGTTGCTCACAATGGTTGACTACGACTCAGGGGGACCCATGCAGCAAAGAACCGTACACCATAGGAGTTTCTTTTCTTTCTTTTCCATACTTTTCTCGTTGCTGCTGTTAAGAATCTACACAACACACACCGAGTCAACAGTTTCTACATGTACAAAGCTTTGGTGGCTTTCTTCCGCTTACACAGCATCTCACCCTCCCTTCCTGAGCTGATGCTCCCCGTTAACACTAACTCACTGCCCCTAAGCTTCCTATCGAAACTTTCCAGTTGCTGTTGTCAGTTGGATCCTATTTAGATAGTTCCTGACTGCTAACCAGGAGGCTGATGGTTCAAACCCACCAGCCACTCCTCAGAAGGAAGGGTGGGCAGTCTACTTCCGTGGTGATACTGCCTCGGAAACCCAAGGAGGGGCCGCTATGAGTCGGGTCCAACTCGAAGGCAGTGTGTTTGGTTTTTGGTTTGGTAGATAGTTCTTCAAAGAGGACAAGCTCAAGGCAGACATGCTTCACTACTGAAGCTAAACTGTTGTTTGGTTTGAAGAAGACTCTTCAGGGAATATTTTTGGTGTCAGTCTTAGGTTTAAAGATGATCTCAGGGCAGTCATTGCAGGGGTTCATCCAGCCCCCATGGCTCCAGAAAGTCTGGAGCCCATAAGAATTTGAAACTCTGCTCTGCGTGTTCCCCCTTTTGATCAGGATTCTTTGATAGAATCTTTGTCAGAATGTTTAGTAGTGGTGACTGGGTGCCAACCAGTCTCCAGAGATTTTCAATGGCTGCATTTTCAGAAGGAGATCACCAGCATTTTATTCCAACGGACCTCTGGATGGACTTGAACCACCAACCTTTTGGATAAAAGCTGAACACATTAGCCATTTGCATCTCTCAGGGACCCCATGTCCCATTTAGGGCTCTAGAATTCATTATCAGTGGTGCTGCTGGCCACAGGCAACTTTGGGTTGTGTCCAAATCCAAAACTGGCATGATGCCCAGCTGCTGAGGGGCACTTTCTTAGCACCTGACATCAGTGAAATCAGCCATTTGAAGACAGCCATAAATATGCAACACACACCTTTACAGCATGTGTGTCATGCCCCCAAGTGGCAGAGAGTCCGCCTTGCTGAGGACGCTGTAAGAGGTTTGATTCCCTGGAAGAGACACAGATTGAGAACCAGTGCAGCACTTACCTGCAGTGTTACCCATGTTACCCATCACTTGAGGCATTTATATACTGAGCTCCTGGG
>NW_006921882.1:3692732-3694408 GCF_000298275.1 Orycteropus afer afer
TTCCTTGAGTGACATCTTCCAGGGTCAGGCTGAGCAGTGCCTTCCTCATTGGGACCACTGGCTCGGCTGCAAGGAACCCTCAAAGCTGAGCCCCCACTGTAGGTTTCAATGTGGAGTACCACGCTCAACGGGCTCCCTGCTTGTGAAGCCACCACTGACCCCAGTCAAGCTCCTGGGGGGTTTTCACAGTGGCCAGCTCACAAGGCCAACAGCTTTGTCCTTCCTGGGCCAATGCCACAGGGACTACCCCACCTTTCCAGAAGCTATGTGAATGTGTATTTTCTTAGCTCCAAGAAAGCTCTTCTTTTTAAAATGTTATAAAAAGTTGTGCCTGGAGGCAACACTATGTTGGGGAAAGAGGGAGAAAGATCTGAAAAACATAGTTCCAAGCCAGAACATAACTCCCTCCTGAGGGTCCACACACACTGTAGTCGTTGCCAAGCAGTCACTGGTCTCTGTTCACACCTCCTGTGCCTCTACCAAGGAGCCCTGGAGGCACAGTGGTCAATGCGCTTGGCTGCTAACCAGAAGACTGGAGGTTCAAACCCACCAGCTGCTCCATGGGAGAAAGATGAATCAATCTGCTTCTGTAAAGATTTACAGCTTTGGAAACCCTATGGGCCAGCTGTACTCTTTCCAATAGGATTGCTATGAATGGGAGTCAACTTGACAGCAGTGGGTTGGTTTGTTTGTCATTGCTGTTGGTTTTTTTGGTCTAAGCTTGTACAGGGGGCAGTGGTGGTTCAGTGGTAGAGCCCTTGCCTTCCATGCAAGGGACTTGAGTTCAATTCCCGGCCAATACTCTTCATGAACAGCTATCACCCATCCGTCGCGGAGACGTGCATGCTGCTCTGATGCTGAACAGGCTTCAGCAGAGCATCCAGACTGAGAAGAGAAAGAAAGGCCTGGTGATCTCCTTCCAGAATCGGCCCACAAAACCCTACTGTGCAGGGGCTCACCATGAATCGGGTGGGAGGCTGACTCCACAGCAGCCAACAACATGTCCACACCTGATGGATCCTTCCTGGATTCAAGATAATCAAACAGCTTGAAAAAGAGAAGTTTTGCATCTGATTTGCTGATATCTCACTTTCACTAGGAATCTTCTTGCCTAAACATTTAGGAAGTGCCTCCTAGCCACCAGCACTACAGAGGACAGTGTCAATAACACTGGGCTGTCTCTGTGTGCCAGGACTGGCACTACGTACATGATGTTCTCCAAGGGAAGTGCCTTTATTATGGGCCCTGTGTGATAGAGCAGGAGCATGAGGCTCAGAGAGTAATCAATTCACTCATTTCACCAACACTGACCCAGTAGTTACAGACATTCTCTATGCACGTTCCAAAATGGTGAGCCCCTGGTCTCTCTTTTCCTCTCTATACCCCCAGCACCTAATCCCCTAGCACATATTGGACACTTACTGTACACTTCGCTCAGCCAGCTTCATGGACATGTGACCTGTGCCATCACACTGGCCCCACACTCACGGGGAAATCCACACTTGAGGTTTAATGCTCTAAAGTTGCCATCTTGAAATCCTAACTGATTGTACATCTGAATCTGTGTTTTGTAGGCATCCCAGGGTGGTGCTTAGCTGCTAACTGAAAGGTTGGAGGTTCGAGTCCACCCAGAGGCCCCTTGGAAGAAAGGCCATTGAAAACCCTATGGAACACAG
>NW_006921882.1:3699134-3700039 GCF_000298275.1 Orycteropus afer afer
AAAAGCAGTTACAGTTAAGTGACTGTGAGTCCTGGAGGCCCCATGTTGTCAGAGGCAGACGGGGCTCCGTGGGGTTTTCAATGGCTGAGTGTTCAGAAGAAAAGCCCCAGGCCTTTCCTCCAAGGCCCCTCTGGATGGACTCGAACCTCCAACATTCTGGTTAACAAGTGAGTGTATTACCTGTTTGCCCAACCCGGGGACTCCCACTGTACATTAAGGGCTCCATATTAAATTATTCATACAAGGAATTTATAGGCTGAAAAAATTGGAAACCCACCGGTCTTGATCAATTCTTTCAGTGAACAGATGAAACCACTAAAGCTCAGAGAGGGCAAATATGCCATTTTCCCAAGCAAAGGCCCTTAACTTGGAAATCATGACCTCCCACAGATGAGGGTGACGGAAATGGGCTCATTCCACCCAGGGGATTGACTTAGAAAATGCCCCCTGGTTCAGGAACTTGGATTCATGGGAAGGTCATGACTAGCTGGTGAGGAGAGGAGGAGCAGGGGTTTTCCAGAGGTGGTTAAAAAAAAGCAGTGCAAACCTCTAGACTTGGGGCCAAAGGTACGTGTGCACGTCAACTATGGGTCTCAGGTTACTAGGGTGACCACTCACCCGACACTGAGTGGACTCACTGTGGAAGTGCCTAAGAGCAGGACAGCACTGCCCACTGGGCAATGGTCAGTAACAGAACCATGAGCTGTGATCCAGGTTGTCTAGGGACAGATGTTTGACCATCTATGTTTAAAGGGTAATCACAGTACCTCTGCCATCTAAAGGGTGACTTTACAGAGTTGAATGAGCCGAGTTTCTGTTTTGGTGCCATGGAATCCTACCACTGAAAGGCTCTTTAAAAGATTAAAAGTCATCCATGCAGGTCTAACACCCTCTGTGAGGAACTG
>NW_006921882.1:3701494-3703116 GCF_000298275.1 Orycteropus afer afer
GAGAACAGCAAAGCCATAAAATCTGGTTAGTTTTCTTAGACTTCTCCACCAGATTTATGAAGCAGCCTGAGAGAGATGTGGCCTTGCTGAAATGAGGCATGAGCTGGAGTGGACCAACACATCCACAGTGGGTCCACACTGCTGCCGTCCCAGCGAGCGGCTTCATAGCACCTTTACTGCCTTCATGAGGCTGACCATCAGCCACGATGTTGGCCATCAGCCATGATGCTGACCATTAGCCATGATGTTGAACATCAGCCATGACATTGACCATCAGCCATGATGCTGTCAGTCTTGATGCTGACCATCAGCAGTGATACTGACCACCAGCCATGAGGCTGACCATCAGCAGTGATGTTGACCATCATCAGTGATGTTGACCATCATCAGTGATGCTGACCATCAGCAGTGATGTTGACAATCAGCCATGACATTGACCATCATCCATGATGCTGTCAGTTATGATGCTGACCATCAGCAGTGATACTGACCACCAGCCATGAGGCTGACCATCAGCAGTGATGTTGACAATCGGCCATGACATTGACCATCAGCCATGAGGTTGGCCATCAGCTGTGAGGCTGACCATCAGCCATGAGGCTGACCATCAGCCATGATGTTGACCATCAGCTGATATCGAGGAGAATCACCCTCGAGTCAGGACACCAGGTTCTAAAATGGCTCTGCTCTTCTCTGGACTTGTTACCATAGGAATTAACAGTACTTGCCATCCTTGAAGCCATTTTTAATTGTTTTATTACTGTTGTTGTTGGGAATCTAACAGCAGAATGCACACCCGTTCAACAGTTTCTATAGGGACCACTCAGTGACACTGAGACACCATCACGTCACACAACCACCTCACCCCTCTTCTGACGCATTCCTCACCATGCACATAAACTCACCATCCCCAGGCTCCTATCCAACCTTCCAAGATTCCTAACTAACTGTTGTCAGTTTGATCACACATAGTTCTTAAAAGACCACCATGCACAGGCAGACATTCTTACCAGTTAAGCTAAACTGTTTGGTTGTAAGAAGTCTCGTTGAGGCAGTTTGTGTCAAGTTGTCTATTGTTTACATCCACAAGTGTCCTGACTGAGCCAGGCTCGCCGACCCAGCCCACCCCAACCAAGACTCAGGAGACCCGGGTTGCTTCCGGTCCCGTCCCTCCAGAGTCCCTGGGCAGTGTAGATGGTTAACGTGCTCAGGGCTAACCAGAAGTTCAGAGATTCAAGTCCACCCAAGGCCTTGGAAGAAAGACCTGGTGATCGCCTTCTGAAAAATCCACCACTGAAAAATCCACCACTGAAAACTCCATGGAGAATGGTTCCCCCCTGACACACATGGGGACACCAGGAATCAACCCAATACTAACTGGGCTTTTGTTCGTTTGTGTGTTGGCTCTTTCAGAACCCTGTGTGGGCCTCACTCTCCTCACCTGTCAAGGGTGAAAGCAGAAGAGATGCTGTTGGACCCCACTCCTCTAAAGTCACCTCACTTTAGCACTGCTATGGACTTTAAAGTCCAGGACAGGTTTGGGCTGTTTTTTTGCCTCTTTTCCCCTTTCACCTGGTTTGGATGAATGTGACACTGTGTTTGCTTAGCCTCTGTCCTTGCTG
>NW_006921882.1:3703416-3714310 GCF_000298275.1 Orycteropus afer afer
GGTAACAGCACATCGTCTGACGGGGCTGGGAGATGGAAACCAGCCGGCAATCACGGAGAAGGCACGGGACCATCTGTGTCACCACTCTGTTATTTACAAGGTCTCCATGAGTCAGAACTTATTCCACAACGTCAGACAACAATTACAGAAGGTGAAGAGGGACAAGGACAACAAAGTTAAAGCTCAGATCGCTCCGACTGTTCACCACCCTCACTGTTTCTCTCCTTCTGTTTGCGTGTTGTAGACACAGTGTACTCAGATTTTTGCCAAAACTGCCTGTCTTCCACCACTATTTATCCTGAGCCTTTGTCCATATCTGACTTTTCAAGCTGAGGGCAGTAGTTGTATGACATGGCTCCATCTTGGCTTGTAAAATGTCCACGCCACCTGCATGGGGCTCTAGACAGACGGGCATGCTAGCCAGCAGAGGGACAGATGGGTCCGTGGTGACACCACCCCTCACGAGCCCTCGGGAGACCTCTTTGCCCTTTCAGATCTTGGTCTCCTCATCTCTAACCTAACACAGCCCTTCTGACTCAAAGCACCACAGAATAACATCCATTTTCCGAGAGTTCGCAGCAGACAGAATGAGAACAAATTTGCCACTGAAACTGTTCCAAACACGAGCTGAACAAAGACAGAGGCGCCAGGCGAAAACACCGGCAGAAAGAACTAATTGCATAGTTACCAGGAAAACAATCCAACGCACTCACTCTGTGGCAAGAAAACAGAGGCACTCTGCGGCGCAGTTAACTCCACTGGAAGTAACGGTAATTGCTTGGGAATGAAACACGACTCTGCGTTCCCTGGGAACTATGCAAATCGTCCTTCACACCTTGGTAATGGCGCAGCTCAGAACATTGTCTTTTTCGGTCCTTGCCGGGGATCTGAAACTCAGAAAATCTAACTCAGATGCTTCCTCTTCCCGGGGGCGCAGGGTTTCACACCATCAAGATTTGGGATAAATGACCCCGGATGGGGACCCTGCAAGCACGTCTTGTCAGAGACTGGGACATCTGATTTGGTTGTAGAAACCTGAAATATGTCTATACTGCAATATCGTAAAAATCGAGCCCCCTCGGGACTACTGTTCTCATAACCCAGCACAGAAGGGTCTCCATGCACACAGGGAAAAAAAAGAAAATTATAGAAAGAAAAAAAAGACCACAGAAGCTGATGGGCAGAAGATGTCGACCCAATTTCAAATTGTTATAGAATCTGAACTTTCTGGAGTCAAGGAGACTAGATGAACCCCCCAAAATCAGTGCCCTGAGATAATCTTTAAACCTTAACCCAAGAATATTCCCTGAAGTCTTCTTTAAATCAAAAAACAGTCTAGCTTAATTAGTAAAGACTATCTGAGCATTGTGCTTTATAAAGAACTTTCTCCATGGGGTCAAACTGATGAGAGCAACTGGAAAGATTCGACGGGAACCTAGAAGCAGCCTATCTGGTTCTGGAGCAGCACTCTAGAAGGACAATGTGGGGAGGAAAGCAGCTTCCATGTGGTGCTGTGGACATTGAAAGACAAATGGAACTGTAGAGGGGGTTGAGACATGTTCTCCGGCTGCATGGAATCAAAAACCAGCATCAGTGGTGGAGGCTTTGTCTTCTGCATGGGCCGCCATGTCCAGCAGGAGATGAGAAGCGGGGTGGTGGGGTTGGGGTGGGGGACTGGGCCTTCTCAATTTGGTGCTGTTGCTAGCTTCTGTCGAGTCAATTCTGACTCATGGTGACCCCATGTGACAGCAGGACCGCCCTATACAGTTTTCCTGGATGTGGTCTCTATGGAAGTAGATCACCAATCTGTCTTCCAAAAAGCCAATGGGTAGATTTGAACAGCCTACCTTTTGGTTAGCAGCTGGGTGCTTAACTCTTGTGCCACCGGGGCTCCTTTCATATGTGGTTGTTGCTGTTAGGGGCTGTCAAGTGGGCTCCGACTCATAGTGGCCCTGTGTACAACAAAAAGAAACACTGCCCAGGCCTGCACCATCCTCACAATCATTGCTCTGTTTGAGCCCATTGTAGCCACTGTGGCAATCCATCTTGGTAAGGGTCTTCCTCTTTCTCACTGACCCTCCACTTTACCAAGCATGACATCCTTCTCCAGGGACTGGTCTCTCCTGATAACATGTCCTATGTACGTGAGACGATGTCTCACCACCCTTGCTTCTGGCTGTACTTCTTCCAGGACAGGCTGGTTCATTCTCCTGGCAGTCCATGGTACATGCAGTATTCTTTGGCAACACCATAATTCAAAGGCATCAATTCTTCACAATTGGGAGAATCTGTAATTCTTGACTTTTCAATCAAGTTGGAGTTTGTCTTAGTCCTACAGTCCTTCGGCCTGCAGTAGACTGAGCTTCTCAGGCATCTTTCTCTGTAGTGCACAGAAGCAGGGCTGCTTACTCGATGCTTCCTTGAGCTGGTGTAGCCAGGCCCAGCAGGGGCAAGGGCATGGCACTGGACTCTGCTGACAAGGCCTCTGGGCTCCCGTTCCAGTAACAGGCTGACTGTTGGGAAGTTGGAAGGCCATGGGCTTTTAGACACCAGCTTCTCTACAGAGGTCATCAACCTCACTGAGCAGCAGATCCCACTGACCATGAAGGTCATCAGACATCAGGAGGGGCTTAATATTTTTGTAGGTGGGGCCCAAGGTGTGTCTTAGGGAAGCAATGTAGTCATGGTCAACAGCATGGACGCTGGAGACTCTGCATCTTTGATCTACACGCTCTGTTACCCCATTGGTAAAATGAGGACAATTACAGTACTAACTTCATCGGGATTACGAGGACTGGGTTTGGTAGCCCAAGCAAATGCCCTTAAAATAGTGCCTGGCCTCCTGGAGGCAGCAGCGGTTCAGTGGTAGAGTTCTCCTTTCCAAGCAGGAGAGCCAGGTTCAATTCCTGGACAACAGACCTCGTGCTCGGCCACCACTTGTCACGGGGGCTTCTCGCATGCTGCTGGGAGGCTGAACAGGTTTCAGAGGAGCTTCCAGACTCAGACAGACCGGAAAGAAAGGCCTGGTGACTAAGTTCTGAAAATCAGCTGACCAAAAGCCTTGAGTCAGAGGCCAACTTCACAGCCGTTTACAACAACAATTGAGCAAACACTCGTGAATACCAGGAGGACATGGTTTGGAAGCACAATTCTTCACGGTGCACATTCTTTCCTTCATTTATTTAACAATTGGCTTCCACAGCGGGGAAGGGGGCTTGACATGAGAGGAGGGGTCAAAGAAGCCAAAGCCAGAGGCCCCTCATCAAAATGCCTGCTTGTAGCATCCAGCTGCCTGGCACATAGTAGGTGCTCAGCAAAGGCCCGCTGCAACCCCAGCTGGAAGGCAAGCTCTAGGCACATACAGGCTGACCCAGTGAAGGCTGTTAGGGACACATGCCAAGGGCTTCATGCATGCGCCCACATGCCTCACACTGCACTCAGCACAGTGGGACGGCCTGTCACCGTCAGCTCCCACTGAACTTCTTCCATAAGCTCTTGTGTTGCTCTCCGTGTGGCGGGACCACTCATTGTTCACGCGTGACGCTGCGCTTCCCCTCGCCCCACCAGCTCCCCAGCGCACACACTGCAGGGCCCTTTCAAAGCCGCACCAAGCAGGCGCATTGTCCATGGCATTGCATGCTCTTCCAGAAGCCCCTCAGTGCATTCTCCCGATTGCGAGCACCGAGCACCACGGGGCACACACCCGTTCACTAAAACAGGCACACTAACTAGCCCGAGCCATTTTCAAAGTCCTCTGCATTCCAGCCAAGCGAGCTCCTAGAAGCAGGACCCAGTGGCTCCAGGAGAATATTGGCCAACACTGCTGGGGGCAGACTCGCCTGACAGCTGTCATAAAGCAGATTCATTTCCCACCTGGCTTGATGCATTCCAGTCACAAGTCGCTGAAAGCATCCTTTTCTCATCTGCCAGCACCCATGGGCATGCTGGAGTCCACTGTTGCGACCACTGTCCATCCATCTCCTGACCCTCTATTTTACCAAAGATAATGTCTGTTACGGATTGAACTGTGTTTCCAGAAAACACATGCTATAGATCTTAACCCTGTACCTGTGGTCATCAGCCCCTTGGAGAAGGGATTTTCTTTGTAGGAGAGAAGTCCAAATTTAAGGTGCTGGCAGAGCAAAAGGGCTGAAACACAGGCATGGGGTAGTTGGAAGAGGCCTCTCACTTCCCTCCTGACCCTGGCCCCTTCTTCCAGCTCCTCTACACCTCTCCAACTGGCCACCATTCACCATACACAGGACAAGCCCACCATTGTCTCCCCAGACCTGTGGCATCATGGGAAAAAAGATGGCTTCTTAGTAAAATGGAACTTCTAGCCCCAGGATAAAAGTCCAAAGAGGCACATAGCATTCCTACACATCAAGAGCTTCTTGCGAGACGTGGTAAACCTCAAAACAGGATTGGATTTTCAATGATCTGCCTCATGATGGTAAATTAAAGTTCAAGGGCATTGGGTCAAAATATGGTCCCAAAGATCCATGCATTTGAAAATGCCTATCAAATAGTCTGTGTTTAGATATTTCCATGTTTAGGCACTTCTGTTTATGTCACGAATATGCCATGGACTGTCAGAAGAATGAACTATCTGTCTTGGAGGAAGTACAGTCAGAAAGCCCCTTAGAAACCAGGATGGAGAGACCGCGTCTTAGGCTCTTTGGACATGTTATTAGGAAGGACCCATCCCTGGAGAAGGGCATTAAACTCTGTAGAGGGTCTGCAAAAAAGAGGAAGACCCTCTACGAGTTGCATTGACACACTGGCTGCAACGATGGGCTCAAACTTAGCAAGCATTGTGAGGATGGCCCAGGAGCAGGGAGTGTCTCTTTTTGTTGTGCACTGGGTCACCACGACCTGGAGGCGACTTGACAGCACCTAACAATGACAACACTGAATTCACGAAGCCTATCCGAGCAGTCTTGGGCTGTGGTGTTTTTTGTCTTTCTGGTTTTTCTTTCAGGAGAAAATTGCAGGTGTCCTTTAGTTAATGTCTTCACAGCCTCCATTTGTATTGAGAGAAAGGGAACAAGATGAACTAGCTGCACCCAGTGGCAGCCACAGAGAAAGTAGTTCTCGTGAATTATTAATAATAAATTCTTTAGAAAAAAACTTTTTGGACTTTTCTTTGTTGTACTTTTAACAATTGAATGCAGCTCCCATCAGATGTCTTCTTTCGAGCCGTCACGTTGTCTAAATGCGAGCAGGCTGACATTTGCAGGGGCGCGGGCTCAGTAAGTACCTGAGTGTTTTTTCTGTGGCTTTGATGGACACCATTCAGGCTTTTCAAAATAGAGGTTTGGAGCACTTTAATTTTGGAGTGACTTGCCAATACTGAGATTTAAAATGCTCTCAAGTACTTTGGAGGCAAACGGCGAAAAGTTTTCTCCTTCTCTCCAAGCAGGAGAGCTTCCACAAAGGCTCTGGTGACATTTGAAAGGCACTGACAGTGGATAATAACTGCTCAAAATATACTTAGAAACGCTCTGCTTGTCATTGTTCTTTATGTATCTAATTATTCCAGGTATCGGCACGTCAAAAAAGTTTCATGTTGACATATGTTGTTCCTTCAAAGAAGAGAGAACGAAAGAAAAGATGAAGGCATGGAGGAAATCCACGTCTCCACGAATCGAGCCCAACGGGGCCGCTGGGTGAACAGAGGCCTGGTCGCCTCTGGCTGCAGAGAAACCAAAAACCAGCTGCCACTACTCATGGCGACCCCGTGTGTGCTGAGCAGAACCGCACACCGAAGGGTGTCCGTGACCTGTCAGAGCAGATGGCCAGGCCTTTATTCTAAGTTGCCTCTGAGTGGGCTGGAACCCTTGGGCTAGCAGTCAGTCAAGCCCATTCGTGCTACCCGGGGCCTCCTGTGGGTGCAGGTCTTTGCATTTAAACACAAAGGTGTGTATCGGCTGCAGGGCCGCCCAGGGCTGCTCTGCTTTCTGACGTGCCTGGGATGCGGCAGAGCGCGATCCACAAGGCCGGAGTGCGCTAACTGCTTGCTGGGTGAGGGGCCGCGGGCAAACAAGAATCCTGAAAAATGTACAGCGTCCACTGTTTTTAACTTGTTCCATCTGCTGACTACCCTTCTGGCTCCAGATTGGGGCCAGCCCTTGGGGGCTACGAGAATTCCCTCAGAACTGCCAAGTAAGTGTCGCTTTTGTGAGTTCAGCTTGGCCACATCCTTAAATCATGTGCATTCCGACCCCAGGCACCGGCCAGCCCCTCAGCCTGGAGCGCCCGCCGTTCCTGCTTTGTTCGTGGCTGGGCTGTCTTGTAACTCAGACGCCATTGTTTGCCAGCACCCACCAGCCTCCCAGGAACCGCTCGGCAGTGCACACGGTGACACGCTTGGCTGATAACCAAGACACTGGAGGTTTGAGTCACAAAGAGGAGTCCTGGAAGAAAGGCCTCCTGGTCCGTTTCCGTAAAATCAGCCATTGGAGACGCTACGGAGCCCAGGTCTCCTCTGCCACACACAGGCCGCCACGGTCACAGTGGACTCGACAGCACCTGGTTTGGTCACGTGGAGGTGAGCTACATGGCCTCGTAGCAACTCTTCAGAGCGTGGCAGATCCGTACTTTGTTGGACACGTTCTCAGCCAGGCCCTCACCCCCACCTGGCATGGGGCTGTCTTTGGAAACAAGGTGGGGAGAGGGGCATGACTTTCTTAGTCTTCACAGCTACCAGGGAGCACCACTGCCATTCATAGGGTGGGGGCCAAGATTACCCATTGTTGTTGTTGGGTGCCTTGACTCACAGCGACCCCTCCTTGGGTTTCCGAGGCAGTATCGCTACGGAAGTAGATTGCCCAACCTTCCTCCCGAGGAGTGGCTGGTGGGTTTGAACCGCCAGCCTTCTGGTTAGCAGTCAAGTGCCTTAGGCACTATGCTACCAGAGCTCCCAGGGCTACCCAGTGTCCTGTAAAGTGCTGGACGGAGCCACACACTGTCCCTCCCCAAGCGTGATCCCTTGGGAATCGCTGCAGCTGTGCGTCATCATGTACGCCAGCACACGGGGCTCAGCACCCACTCAGGCACACAGGCTCGTTGTACACTCTGCTTGAGTTACCTTAGACGTAAAAGCACGAAGCAAGTTTGTTTCTTATTAGTGATTCATTGATGTTTCTAAAATCCATCAGTCCTTTCTCGCGTGGGCTGCTCTCTTAACGTAAGCAGACCAACCACTGAAAACTCGGATGAGTCAGGAAGGAGCACGTCCGGGGACATGTTCACCTTTTATCATGAGGTTGTCGTCATCACTCGCTAAATGCCAACTTAACATCCCAAACACACCCCACTTTAATGACACCCTTCTCCAGACATGATGCATTGATTTATTCATTTAGCCATGAAACCTCTCAGGGCCATTTGCCATCTGGGGAGAAAGGTGATGGCAGAATACAGATGTGGTGCACAATACCCACAATCTAATCTTTAAAAAATATTGTAAAGTGTTTCAATACTGAAAGTATGAAAATTAAGGGGGGAAAAAAAAGCAAAGCTTCTGGTGGTAAATTATGATACTTTAATATATACAAAAAGCAATTACATATTCATCACTTGCAGTAAAATGGTTATTATAACAGTATGGTATTATAAAAATGATGATTATGAGATAATAGGAAATTTATCTTACCTATTTTTGCATTAAGATCTAATAAATTGTACTGTGGAAAAAAACGATGCCTCCCCTTGTCCTCATGAAGCATTAGCTGGGCTTTGACAACAAATGAGGAACTTTCTTGGTTTGAGTTTGTGGAACTCATTGCTCTTTCTTTTAGTGGGGACTGTGGTACAGTGGTTCAGGCATTCAACTGCTAACCAAAAGGTCAGTGGTTCAAACCCACCAGCTGCTCCATAGGAGAAAGATGAGACAGTCCACTCCTATAAAGACTGACAGCCTTGGAAACCCTATGGGACAGTTCTACTCTGTCCTGTAGGGATGCTGTGAGTTGGGATGGACTGGATGGTATTGAGTATGGGCAGAAATGGCTCTGTCCACAGCCACTTCTTGAGGTCTTGCCTCAGGGCAGACAGAAAGAAGAGTGCTGTCCCCAAGTATGGTTCCCTGTGAGAGGACAGCTGAGCCCACAGCCAAGAGAGCTGGCCCAGACACCAATCGATTTTACAGGAAGCAGTCTCTTATGGATTCAATTATGTCCCCTACCCCAAATATGTGCCGAATTCTTGGCCCTTGGGTGATGCAAACGGTTTGTGTCTGGCTGCCAACCGAAAGGCTGCCAGTGCAAACCCACCCAGTAGCATCACGGAAGAAAGTCCTGGAGACGGGCTCCCATGAAGATGACACCGAGAAAACCCTGGGAGCAGTTCTGCTCCATGAGGCACAGGGGCGCCGTGAGTCAGAAGCGACTGGAGGGCAAACAGGCGTTTGCAGGGGTTTTCTGGTACCTGTGGCAACAGGGTTCTGTTGGCTGTGTTAAACAGACACACCCAAGTAAGGCCTCACTTCTGAGCTAAAAAAAAAACAGGCTAGACACAGACTTTCGCACATGCACCCGAGGACCACACAGAAACCAGAGAATGCCCGCCCAGGGAGGGACACCCGCCCTGGGAGGGACGCCCACCCAGGGAGGAATGGACGCCCACGGCTGCCGACGAAGAAGGAATCAACACGCCTGAGACCCTGCTTTGGACTTTCAGCCTCCACAACTGTGAGAAAATCCACTTTAAAGCCACTCACTTGTATTTGTGTTACAGAAACAGTAAGTATCTAAGAGACAGTCCTTCATTTAGTCAGAACACTTGAGAACTAAAAAGAAATTTCCAGAAGGAGGATGACTCCCTCCTTGACCTACAGAGCCCAGCTGAGGCCCAGAAGGGCTACAGGACCTGGCATAACCTGGAGGCCACGTTTGTGGGAGAAGCCCCATCTATTCACACAGCCCCAGCTGCTCTGTAACTTGAGGCTGATCTGAACGTGAGGTCTGCACAGCGTTTGGGTGTGGCGGAGTCCTGCGTGCAATTTGTCCCCATAATGAGGAGGCACATGCCTTGCTTGGCACCACAGTGTGTTGACTGAGAGTCTGATGAAGGTGTTAGCAACGAGAGAAAGAAGGAAAAAAAAACACCAAACGCCCTGCCATCGAATCAGATCCAACTCATAGCGGCCTCTCCTTGGGTTTCCAAGGCAGTATCACTACGGAAGTGATTGCCCAACCTTCCTTCTGAGAAATAGCAGGGTTTGAACCACCAGCCTTCTGGTTAGCGGTCAAATGCCTTAGGCACCACGCCACCAGAAGGCAGCCACCAATGCCAAAGAGGACACAGAGCTCAGAGAGGCCCCGGCCACCTCCTTTTGGAAACAGCACAAAGAAAGGAAATGATATCCCAGTCCAGGGGGACCAGATGCCCTCCCTGCCCCTAGAAACGGCCCAGCAGCCCTTGCTGGGAGATGCACCCTTAACTAGGGGTGCAGTGGCTTCAGAAAGACACCACAGAGGGGACATAGTAAGGTGGGAAGCAGAGTCCCTGCTGTGTATGTAATCTCAAGCAAGCTACACCCTCAGTTTCCTCATCTGAGATGGAGGCAGGAGAACAGTGCCTACTCCATAGGGCTGTGTTACCTGCTGTCAAGTCAGGCCTCGACTCACGGCGACCGCACGCGTGGTGGAACAAAGCGCCCAGGAGCAGCTGTGGACCGGCCCATTGTGATCCCGAGTTCCCACTGGCTGTCGGAATTCACTCCACAGGCCTTTCTTCCTGGTCTTAGTCAGGAAGCTCTGCTTAAAGCCATCCAGCTCCACAGCAGCGTGCCGGTCTCCACCGACAACCGGGCAGGAGCCGCGCATGGGGGCATCGGACTCCCACCCGGCAAGTGAGGATTCCACCACTCAGCCATCACTCCCCTGGGTATAAACCGACCCCCAGTGAATGTCAGCTGTGTCAAAATGCTGCTCTCCTTCAGAACAGAATCTGCAACACCCCAAACATGCTTTGGCCCCGCACTTCATCAACACCTGCAAACTCAGGCAAGCTCTGGCTGTCCCCACGTGGAGTCAGAGTGTGCCGCTCACGCCCACCCAGGGGTCCCAGGCTCAGACTCTCTGATGATGTTTCCAAAGGCAAGAGCACTTATAACTTGTCTGGCTTCTTAATTTCTCCTAAGACAACGTGACAGTCTCCTCGCCCCCTCTGTGTTGGCTTTTATGAGCTCGCTCTCTATTTCTCCCTCTCACCCACTCTCCTGTCGCTCAGCCCCCCTGCGGCATTCAATTGTCACTTCAGTTTTACCCACTGTCTGCCTGGCAACCCACTACAGTGCACTTATTTTATTACCTGGTTTCCTAGCCTGACCGGTGAGTCAGCGGTAACATTTTCTGACTGTGACACACTCCTTTGCCAGAGTCTCTTCCCTCCTCATCCCCTAACTTCCAGGTGTCAATTCCAGTTAAAACCGGGTGCCATCACTGGGAAGATCGGATAGAAACTTTAGGGGACATGAGCTTATGTTAACAGGGAGGAACAATTTGGAAGACGGGGGTGAGAATGGTTGCACAACTCCAAGAACGTTATCAGTGTCACCAAATTGTCTGTGGAGAAGCTGTTGAATTAGCGTATGTTCTGCTGTTTGGGTTCTCAACAACAACAAAAAAAACTAAATTACATAAAGTGAAAACAAACAAACTTAAGACCAAGTCTTAAGAAATGCCCAGGCTTTTGTAAAGCAAAGACAGTGGAGTGTGTACCCGGATAGTCTTGGAGTGTGTACCCGGATAGTCTTGTAGTGTGCCTTGAAATGGCTCCACATTCCTCCAATTAGTGGCAAAACCAACATAAAACACCCAGCACACAGTGGGTCTTTAGTACCTGGAAGATGAATTGTTGTTGTTGTTAAGTGCCATCGAGTCGTTTC
>NW_006921882.1:3716060-3717089 GCF_000298275.1 Orycteropus afer afer
ACTCATTCCTCTGTAGCTCGTGGTTTTCTCAATATTCTTTTCTAACAGCATAATTCAAAGGTATCGATTCTCTTTTGGCATTCTTCATTCACTATCCAGCTTTTGCATTCTTACAAGGCAATTGAAAATATCACGGCTTAGATCAGGTGCACCTTAGCCCTCAGAATGACAGCTTTGGTTTTTAACATTTTAAAAAGGTCTTTTGCAACAGATTTGCCCAATATAGCAAATTGTTTGATTTCTTCTTGACTGCTGCTTCCGTTGGTGTTGATTATGGATCCACGTAAAATGAAATCCTTGACAACTTCAATCTTTTTTTTTATTTATCATAATGTTGCTTATTGGTCCAGTTGTGAGGATTTTTGTTTTCTTGATGTTGAGGTGTAATCCATACTGAAGGCTGCAGTCTTTGATCTTCATCAGTAAGTGCTTCAAGTCCTCTTCCCTTTCAGCCAGCAAGGTTGTGTCATCTGCATATCACAGGTTGTTAATGGGTCTTTCTCCAATACTGATGCCATGTTCTTTTTCACATAACCCAGCTTCTTGGATTGTCTGCTCAACATACAGATTGATTAAGTATGGTGAAAGGATACAATCCTGATGCACACCTTTCCTGATTTTAAACCAGGCAGCATTTGCCTGTTCTGTTCAAACGATGGCCTCTTGGTCCATGTACAGGTTCTGCATGAGCACAGTCTAGTGTCCTGGAATTCCCACTCTTCGCAGTGTTATCTATCATTCATTATGATCCACAACTCAGCTGTCACCAGTCTGGATGCAGCCTGTACAGACTAGCAGAGACTCGGTGATAGTTTATCTTTTATAATCTTTAAAGAAAGGCTTTGCTAAGCAAGTTCATAGTGTCAACAGGATTGCTGGGGAGTGTGCAAAGGACAGAGTGTCAGCTGTTTTCACACACACTAAGCAGGACAAGGTTTAATTATGCACACATTTTTCCAGGAGTGTTATATGTGGACGTAAAGGATACGATCGCTCTAGGGGGAGCTCTGGTAGTGTAGTGCCTAAGGC
>NW_006921882.1:3718174-3750465 GCF_000298275.1 Orycteropus afer afer
GGGGCCATGAGGCGGAATCGACGCAACAGCAGTGAGCTCGGTTTGGTGTTTTTGGTGGGAATATGCCTCCACGATTCAGAAATAAAGCAATCTCTTGAAAGGAGAGACGAGGTGAGTGTCCGCAGAAGCTCCAGTGAGCCCCCGACAAGCACCCCGGGGCGGCTGGAACACCATCTCTCTTTCACCAGCAGCCCCAGGTCAGTGTGGCCCCTCAGGTGCCCAAGGTTCTGTGCTGGTAAATATCACGGGTGTCTGCATCCAGGAGAGAGGACCCGGAAAGGGGGTGATGGCAGGGCCCACAGGGCTGGGCCTCCAGACTGCAGTGCCATTCAGAACGTCCCCATCTACCTGAGCTCCCTGGTGCATGTAAGGGGGCGTGCCCAAAAAGGGGGCAGAAGGTCTGTGGGTGGCCCAAAGACAGAGACTGACATTGTTCCTTACAAATCATCCTGATACTCAGTTCAGAGAGGCTGCCAGGCATGTGCCGTCAGGTGGGCGAAGGCGAGCGGACTACGTCTAGATGTTGGTGTTGATGTTGTCAAGCGCCATCAAGTCGCTTTCATCTCGGAATGAGCCCCTGTACAACAGCAGAACACTGGCCACTCCTGCACTGTCCTCAACGTCAACACCTGCTTGAGCCCATCGCTGCAGCCACTGTGTCCATCTATCTCCTTGAGGGTCTTCCCCTTTTTGGCTGACCTTCTGCGTCAAGAACAGGGGGACTCAAAGAGGAATACTAGACAGGGAGGAGTTAGTGCAGCGGCAGGAACAGAGCGGGCCAGGGCAGCCCACAGGCTTCTCTGTGGCGTGGGGGAGATAGTCTCCCAGACCAGTGGTTCTCAGCCAGGACAACTCCGCCCCCCAGGGACACCTGGGAATGTCTGGGGACATTTACGGTTGTCACAGCTGGGGAGGGTGTGACTGGCATCGAGTGAGGAGTGACCAGGTGCTACAAACCCTGCTCTGATGCCCAGTGCAGCCCCCATGATAGAGAATCCCCAGCCCCAAACAGCAAGAGAAGTTGCACGGAGAAGCCCTGCCCCAGACAGTCCACCTCTTTGTTCTGATTCAATTCCCACTAAACCACCATTGGAGTCCCTGGGTGGGACACTCAGTTGCTAACCCTACCCCTGGAGCCCTCCCAGAAGCACCTGGGAAGAAAGCCTGAGGAGCTACTGAAAAATCAGGTCCCGAGAACCCTGTGGGCACAGTCCTACTCTGGCGGCCACGGGGTCGCCACAGCCTGAGGTCAGCTGGATGTGACTGGTTTCCACCACGTTCATGTCCTGGGAGTTTGCATTGCTGCTGGTGGGGTCACCACAGCTACTAACGTCCCTGATAACAGGGGTAGCTCCCCTTTGCCGAGTGCACACTCCATCTGGGCGAACGCTCACCAAGCTCCGTGCTGTCGTACAGCATCTCACTCGGTTCTCACGGCAGCAGCAGCAGCGTCCAGGAGGGAGGTACTGTCTGATCCCAGGAATCTCTGGAGCACAGAGCAGCTGATGGGAAGTCACCCAGCTGGGACGTGAACTCACACACTGACTCTAAAGGCCACTCCCTCAAACATTGGCTTGTTTTTTTAAGTTCTTTAAAATTACTGAACCTTATACCGCCCTCCCCTCCCCCCCCCAAAAAAAAAAAAAAAACTCACTGCTGTCGAGTTGGATCTGACTCATAGCAACCCCTCCTTGCGTTTCCGAGGCAGTATCAATACGGAAGTAGATTGCTCAATCTTCCTTCTGCAGAGGGGCTGGTGGGTTTGAACCACCAGCTTTCTGATTATCAGTCAAATGCCTTAAGGCACTATGCCACCAGAGCTCCTCTCATGTTATACTCAGCAGGTCACATATATGTTCTTATCAAATCTTCCCAACAACCCTGAGAACAGGAGGCATCATTATCTCACCAGAAACTGGGGCTCAGGCAGGCTGGGGACTTGTTCAAGGTCATTGGTGAAGCTGGGATTCGATCCCAGATCTACCCTATCATGGCCTCTTCTAAGCACAGATGCTGCAGGGGGTAGGATGCCCTAGATGGCAGCCTGGAGGTTGCCTTCCCGAAAAACCCACCACCAACAAGTCAGTTCTGACTCATAGCAATGCTACTGCAGAACCAAGGCTATAAACCTTTACGGAAGCAGACTGCCTCGTCTTTCTCCCATTAAGCAGCTGGTGGGTTCGAAGTGTCAACTTTTGGTTAGCAGCCGAACACCTCCAAAGCAGAAAATCAGACCCTGAGCCCAAGCCCCAGCTCCAGGGTGACCCCGGGCCTTCTGTAACATCAATCCATGACAAAACGCAACAACGAAAGAAGCAAAATGTCACCCAAAAAGTTGCAGGAAAGATAGAAATCCACCTTATAAATATGAATCTGCATAGTTTGACATTTTTTGCAGATTCCAACTGTACAGAAATCTTCCCTCTGGAGATGAGGGCTCACGTGAAATACGCCTGCAGTCTCCAGGCGTCAGGACACCGCCAGCCATAAGAGTTGCTCCATCTTCAGCACGGGTGCTGACAAGCCAGGCTCAGAAGTGTCCCATCAAATGAAGATGAACATTCCGAGGCTGCTAGGAACACCCGTCCTTGAAGTCGGTTCCTTCTATCAGGGCTGCCAGCTTCACTTCTGCAGCCTGTCCTTGTCTGAACCCCAGTCTCGGCAGCCAAACCCTTCCAGCAACATCCAGGCATTAAGAAAAGTGGGGAGCTAACAGGTTTTTCAGCCGCTCACTCCCTGCATTCATCATCAAGGCCCACCAGTTAACTCCTGCTGTAGTGAGGGCCCGGCAGTGCCAATGGTAAGGACCCAGCAGTGTTTTGTCTGTTCAGTTGACACTGTTCTTAATTAGAAAATTACCTCCAACTTCTTCTTCCAAAAAACAAAAGTCCAGCCTGATTTCTAAGGAGAGTTTGGTCTTTGGCTTCCTGGCAGAACACTAGGAAGAGGCCATGGCACATTGTTAGGGAGAAAGAGATACCTGATGTTTGGAGTGAATCTGTACACATTAACTACGGAGCCTGGGGGGTGGGGTGGACAGTTAAGTGCTCAGCCGCTAACTGAAAGGTTGACGGTTCAAACCCAATGGCTGTCTCTGAGGGAGAAAGACCTGATCATCTGCCTCCGTAAAGATGACAGCCAAGGAAACCCCACAGGGCAGTTCTACTCTGTCACACTGGGTTGCTACGGGTGGAATGCACCCAACACCCGACAACAACACACCAACTACGGAGCCCACAGCCCTCCTTCTCCACGAATGTCCCAGAAGACTCAATGTCACGGAGGAGTCTCGTCCATTTGCAAGAGCCACACGGTGGCAGAGGGCTGATGACTGAGAGGACAGAGAGGTGAGTTATGTTCCCCGCCCTTGCTGTTGTCAAGGTCAGAGGCATTGGCAGAGTCCTCGCTCCAGTTCAATGCAGGAACTTAAGACATAAACAGGGATTTGACGCTTGGCCTCCTTGGGTCCGTCCCACAGAAGAATTCCAGGCCAGTTCACACTAGGGCACAGCGGGGGACAGGATGAAAAGACCTGTGTTGCAAAAGGAAAACAGTAACTAGCAAGCACATAAGCAGAATATGTGCATAGAGACAGAGACGTAGAGACAGAATGCAGCATGGCTCTGGAGCAGACGCCAGGCACCGGGGAGGGGCTGTCCCAGAGCAGTCGCGCTGGGGAGGTTCCTTTTTTAAAATAGTATTTGATTGTGTTTTTGGTGAAGGTTTACACAGCAGTTTAGGGCCACAGTCAACAGTTCCACACAGGCTGTTCGGTGATGTTGGTCACAATCCTCACAATACGTAAGCATCCTCATTCTTTCCCTTCTGGTTGTTCCATTTCCATTCATCTAGTTTCCCTGGCCCCTGACCTTCTCATCTTTAAGCCATTGATGACCAATCGGTTTCATACAGGTGATCCTTTGAAGGAACATGGACAGTACTTGGGGGTGCTAGTCATTATTTTTTCAGCCAATTTGCTATTTAGCTACAAGGAGAACCTACACCCTTGATGAAAAGCGGCAGCCGCCATTACATCTGAAGGAAGAGCACCGGAGGCAGCGTGCATCTGGAGGTGACGAAGACCAGGGAGGCCGGGGCAGGGAGCAGGGAGGGAGAGGAGGGAAGGGGGAGGTCAGAGAAGCTGCCGGCAGGGGCTGGATCATAGTGACACCGTAAGCCACAGCCAATCTGCAAAGAAGAAACCAGAATCCTGGCCCTCTTCTGGATCCAGTTTTTGAAGGCAGCAAACCAAGGGCTAATTTCATTAACTTTCCATGCATGCTGTTAAAAAGCAAAAGAGAGAGAGAGAGAGAGAGAGAGAGACCAAACAGATCCCACGGGATCACCTCCATTAGCAATGTCCTGATAGGAAAAATCTGTCAGCTGTAATGACAGGCCCAGTCATGTCTGGGACCTTGACGGCTGTAAGAAAACAATGACAGCTTCCTTGGAACTTGAGAACAGACGGTGGCTGGCCTCCCCTCCCTAAGTCATTGTCATGTTCAGTGAGTGTGTGCAGAACTCCACCATTTTCAACCAGCTATCCTTTACAGGAAATGGAAACTAAACAAATGTTCTAATCAGCAAATACTACAGCTATAGTCACTAAGTCAAAAGCCTCATCCTAGGTGCCCCGGAGGTTACAAAGAACCATGAGATCAGAGGGAGGACACTTCCGAAACACAACTTGGTTCCTGTCACTCCCTGGCTTAAACCCCTCCAGTGGCTTCTCAGACTCAAGCATGTTGCTGTCAAGTCATTTCTGACTCATGGCGACCCATGTGTTAACACAGTAGAACTGCACTCTGTAGGGTTTTGCATCTATTCCCTACAGAAGCAAACCTCCAGGCTTTTCTCCCGTACAGCCATTGGGTGGGTCTGAACTTTCACCCCAAAACCAAAACCAAACTCACTGCTGTCCAGTCGGATCCGACTCATAGCGACCCCTCCTTGGCTTTCCGAGGTGATATCGCTACGGAAGTAGATTCGCAACCTTCCAACCTTCACCCAGGCTACTGCAACCTTCTCCTATCAAAGCAGAAATAAAGTCCCAACTCCTCCCCACGGCCTACAAAGCTCTACTGGAACTCTGAGATGATGAGGGCTCTGAGAACAGGGAGGAGGGAGGGGTGTTCAGACGTGGCTCAAGGACACAGAAGCAGCGAGGCTTGCTGTGAACCCTAAAGGATGCTTCAGATTTGGACTCATGAAAAGAGAAAGGCCATCAAGAAAACCACACTGAGAGTTAGTGGCTCCGTGTGCAGGAATGTGAGTGTGTGAGCATCTGAGGCTGTGAAGTGTGTGCGTGTGCACGCATGTGGCGGGGCAGGCGGCTACAACGCATGCTTGGGAGTAGTGAGTCAAATTCTCTATGGGAAACACAAGGGGTCTTGACCTAGGCGGGGGTTAGGTTCCACTTACACTTTAAATTGCATGTAATCTAAATTCCTCATCAAAGACCCTCTCGATTGCAACCATAGGTCCAGCGTGGCCAGTGCTCCCCCGCTCCCATGCTGTCAAGGAGCACTGTCCCTTCGGTTGAGCACTGAGTGTCTCAATTTTGAGGGCCCCGGCAGGAGCCCTCTGGTACCTCTGCTCCACTGTGACTGTGTGTGCACCTGTGGCAGCCAGCAAAGGGGCACCCGGACTCGCCAGGTGCTGACGGGAAGCTCAGAGTGTCTTCTTTCCCTGCTAAGGACCTTCCACAGGGTTGAGAGGCCCCTCCGCCCGTATGCAAGCAGGTCAGGAGGGAGAGGGACACTCCCGGAAGCAATCCTCCCCTGGGAAGGAGGGGAGCTGCTGGGGGAAGAGCCCACTCCCACAGTCCTTTAGATGGACAATCTGGGAGGCATTCTGGAAGCTTCTGGGGGACCCCGATCATCTATACTCACACTGGCTTTTCCTTCTTCCTTTCACTCGCTCCACTCTCTCACTTCTTCCTGGAATCTTCTCCCAAATAAACCGTCTGCCCCCAGCCTCTCACTCAGGCTCTGCTCCCAGAGAAACCCCAACTAAAACAGGGCCCCAGACGGCCACGACCGTGCACAGCCCCCAGATGGATACTGGCCCCATGAGGATAACGTGGGGCCCGAAGTCACTGAGGGTGACTGTGGGATCATAGCCTTGGGGCCGCCTTCACTGGAGTACAGGCCCATCCAGCACAGAAGCCAGCTGGAGAGGGTCAAGAACTGGACTCCTCTCTGCACACTGGCTGGGGAGACGGGGCCCAAGGAAAGGAGTGTGGGCGCTGAAGGCTTTGCACCCAATGACACAGTCAGGAGAGAGCAAGGGGTCTGGAGTCGGCCTTGGGCTCAAGGCCTGGTTCCACCACCACCTTCTGGCCCTGTGGCCTTCGACAAGCTGCCAACCCCCATCTCACCAGGAGGTAAACCGAGGAAGTGTACCTGAATGCTGATTTGGAAGCCTCAAAGCATGACACAAATGTTAATTATTGTCGTTTCCAGAGCTCTGGTCTTAGAAAAACAATGACTTAATAAGTTACTGTGGTGCTTAGCCAACACTGTTGAGATGGCCCCCTGAGTCAACCATCCACTCTCCTTGTGTCCTCTTGTTCTTTAACTCAAGAAAAGCAAGAGCCAGTGGAGGAACAGCCAGAGCAGGGGTCACCAACTGGCTCAGCCACATGCAGGTCACACAACACTGTGTCTATTACCAAACAAAGCCAAACTCACTGCCCTCAAGTCAATTCTGACTCTCAGTGACCCCCACTGGGTTTCCAAGGCTGTCGGTCTTGATAGAAGCAGACTGCCTCATCTTTCTGCCACAGAGTGGCTGGTGGGCTCAAACCACTGAGCTTTTGGTTAGCAGCCAAATGCCTAAACGACTATACCAGCAGAGCTCTTTGGTTAACGAGAGGACCTATTTTTTTTTTTCTATTGGTTACCACTGTTTGAAAATCAGATTTTACTTACAAGCCCAGAGGCCAGCTTCTCCAGAAAAGTAAAACCCGGAACCCCTGAGTGTTTGTCTTTTCGGGGTCCTGTCAACTGCAGCTGGGAGCAGCCCCCTTTGCAAAGCCTGCTAGCTACGCTCTAGCTGCCAGTCGCCCACCTGCCCAGTCCTTACCAGCATCTACTTTGCAACCTTGGCCTAGATTTTAAAAGTCACATCTCATTTACCCATAAAGCAGGCACCTCGCAACACCCCGTTTCAACAATCATCGCCCTGAGCATGGGACAGGGCTCCTGAGCTATTAAAGAAAATGCACCTGAAAGGGGATCCTAATATCTCACCATCTCTCAGTGCCCTAGCCCTCTGCTATAGGACCCAGCCTCGTAACTTAGCTCTTGCACACTGTCCCTGCACCCTTATCCAGCAGCTGTCTCCCAAAGCAGAGGGCTGGGCCCTGGTGACTCTGGAAAGTGAGAGGACTTTGTGGAGTCTCAGCAATTTCGGATTCAAGCCAGCGCCATTACCTGTGGCATTAGCGTAGTACCAGGATCATGGTACAGTAACCCCAATGGCCCGGGGTACCTAGATAAAGCAAGTGTGAACTTCCCACACATCTGACAGAGGAACCATTGTCCTTCCCAACATTTCTGCCAATTCCCAAGCGGTTGAAGTTCTTAAGGCCACGGGGATGGGGAGGCAGGTATGTGGTGCTGGAAGTGTCCTGTAGGGAAGGGGGGCCACAGGAACCTACACAAGTAGCTTGTCGGGGAACTTGGTACATCAGGACTGCTCCACTCGGAGAAAGAGATTTGGAGGCAAGCTGCCCCACAGAAGGTTCTGTCCCTGGCGCAGCCTGGTCCCTTAGGGGTTCTGCTGCTCTCCCCAGCTCCCTGAGAAAGCGGCACTCCAGCTCCCACCCAACCATCAGGCTTTCCCTGGGGCTTCTGGTCACCATTCAATCTGCTTTCTTTCCTTCTGAGCACGTCGTCTCTCCCCCGCCAAGGTCTGCGCACTATGACGCACCCAAACCAGTTCCACTACCGTCAAGCCAACCCCGACTCATGGCATCCCCAAGTGTCACAGGGGCCTGTGCCCCACAGGGCCTTCAGCGACTGTTTCGGAAGTGGGTCCTCAGACCTCTCTTCTGAAGCACCTCTGGTGTACCTGAACACCCAATCTTTTGGTTGGCGGTTGACCATGTTCACCGTTTATACCACCCAGGGGCTCCTATGACAGCCCCCGAGGGCCCACAGTTGAAGACACTGTCCTTGCCTCCAATGAGGGGCACAGACCTCAGCAAGCAACTGCCAGGCATGCAAGACGAGGAAACCGCTCCCCAACCTGACGCAACATCCCCTGCTCCAAATGAGAATGCTCTCTTCCCCTTTCCAGACAAACAATTCTGAATTTTAAATCTGTGGAAAATGTGTTTTGGAAATACATTTGTATCGTGTGTGTCAATGAAAAGCCAGGGGTACTTTTGGCCATCAAGGTTAACTCTGACTAAACTTTCTGCTTCAGAATGGGGGTTCTATTTGATATTGCTTTATGATGCAGATAGCACTTAAAAGTTCTACAAATAGAGACAGTGAGGAAATGTTAGGTGCATATTACATTTATAAACAAATACAAGCATACCCCGAGATACCGTGGATTTGGTTCCAAACCCTTGCAATAAAGTGAATACTGCAATAAAGCACATCGTAAGAATTTTATGGTTTCCCAGTGCATGTAAGTGTCATGTTTACACTATACTGTAGTCACCAGAGGTTGACACAGTGGCTACAACGATGGGCTCAAACATGACAAGGACTATGAGAACGCGCAGGCCAGGCAGTGTTTTGTTCTGTTGTGCACAGATTTGCTAAGTTGGAGCTGACTTAACGGCACCCAGGAACAACATTAAGTGTGCAGTAGCCTGATGAAAGAGTTTGAAATTCCGTGGGAATGACCAAAATGGGACACAGAGACATGAAGTGAGTACATGCTGTTGGAAAAATGGTGCCAATAACCTTGCTTGATGCAGGGTAGCCACAAACGGATTTGTGAAAAACTCAGGATTTGGGAAGTGTGATGAAACAAAGGATACGTGCACAGACAACTAAGCTCATGCATACACATTTACTCTGAACACTCAGCTCTTATAACCACGTACAATCATTACATAAAACGATTGCCCAACTACTGGTCTGGGTTCATTCATTTGACAGGCATTTGGTGAATGCTTCATGTGGAACAGGCACTGATAAGGTCCTGGGAAGAGGACAGGGAGCACAGAGTGAACAGAACACCCCAGCCCGGGGATGGGAGCCGACACTGCAGTGCATTTAGTGTCTGGAAGAGATGTCAGCAATTTCTCCATGCTGTGAAAGTCAAGATAGCCAAGGAAACAGGGGCTGCAACTTTAAATCGGGAGACTGGGAAAGGGCTGCGAGGCCAGAGGACAGAATTTACAGGAGATGAGGGACAGGCTATGCTCCGCTGGGGAGCAGGAGTGTTCCACATGGAGGGTCACCAAGTGCAAAGTCCTCGAGACCACACCCTGCCTGGGCTTGTGAGGCACAGCAAGGGGCTGTGGGGTGGGCGCAGGGCAAAGGGGAGAAGGGAGGGTGGGGCAGCCTGTCCCAGTGTCCCAGTGCTGGGAGGCCATGTGAGGGCTCTTTGTGGGGCATGGCGGCAGTCCGAGAGGAGGTGTGACCCACTGGTGGCCTGGTTTGGGGTGGGAGCAGAGTGGTAAGGAGAGGTGGCCAAATCCGGAAGATATTTTCCAGGCAGGGCCAACAGGGTCTGCTGATGGAGTGGATAGAGTTGTGAGAGGAGGAGAGCTCTGAGGGGTCTGGCTGGAGCACTCGGAAATACCAGTTCACTGCAATGGGCAGACTGTAGCGGAAGCCGGACTCTGGGGAGATCCAGAGTTCTCGGGGTCCTCAGCGTCCATGAGCTGTGCACGGCAAATGGTCAAACTGGCAAATGTTTTGTGTATGCTTGCATGAGGATTTTTTAAAAAATGAAAAACAGTTCTGTGTTGGACAAGTTATAGTGGCCTCTTCGATAAGCTGGCAGAGATGAGGAACAGGTCGATGGACGACAATCTGCGGCCGAGGGGAGCAGTCTTCTGTGAAGACAACATTGGGAGCTATCACATACTCACATATGGTACACTGAGCCTGTGGAGACAGAAGACGTAATCAAGAGCTGTGCCCTCGACCACCTCCCCTCCTCCTGCTGAGGTCAGAGAGAGAAGGAAGCAGACCAGAGATAAAGCTGTAGCCAGCCAGGAGGGAGGAGAACCCCCAGTGTGGCATGTCCTGGATGTAAGCTGTACGAGTTCCCTGTGGCTGCTGTAACAACTCCCACAAACAGGGAGGCTTACAGCACAAATGTATTGTCTTACAGCTCTGGAGCCAGAAGCCTACAAAGGCTGCCCACCTGCTGGAGACTCTAGGAAAGATGCCAGCACCTCACCTACTCTAACGTCTAGAGGCTGTTCACATGCCTTGTCTCACAGCCCCTTCTTCCGTCTTCAAAGCCAGCAACATAACGTCTTCTGTCTCAGTCTTGCTGCTCTAACAGAAACACCACGGGGGGGTGGTCTCAATTCAGGGTGCCGGCTCTAGGCGAGGCTCTTTCTCTCTCTGCCGGCTGTAGGGGAGGCTCTGTGTGTGTGTGTGTGTGTGTGTCTCTCTCTCCCCCCACCTCTGCCGGCTCTAGGGGAGGCTCTTGTCCCTTCAGCTTCTGTTCCATGGCTCCTTGGTGATCTTCATGTGCCATGGCATCTCTCTTCCCTCATCCCCACTCCCTTTGTTTAATCTCTTTTATATCTCAGAGACTGCCTGGATACACCCCCTACACTAATTCCACCTCATTCACATAACACAGACAAGCCATTCCCGAATGGGATTAGAACCACAGGCATAAAGGTTAGGATATACAGCACAGATTTTGGGGGACATGATTCAGTCCATAACATCTTCCAGTCTCTGTCTCTGTCTTCAAATGGTCTTTGTCTGACTCTCCTTGTGATTACACTGGGCTCACGCCAATATTCCAGGATAGTCTCCCCATCTCAAGATCCTTACCTTAATCCTATCTGCAAAGTCCCCTCTTCTCTGTAAGGTTACACACTAACTGGTTCCAGGTAGCAGGACATGGACGCTTTTGAGGGCCTGTTATTGGCCCACTACTCAAGTGAAGAAAGCATGTGACAGAGAAGAGAGTGACCATCAGCATCAAACGCCCCTAATCAATGGAGTAAGGCAACCCTGAGAATGGAGATGGCCTCAGGAACATGGGGTCACCGGTGATCCTGAGGATAACAGCCATTTCTACAAAAAACAGGATGTCCCTAAACTATCCTCAGGACTGAGCACTGTCAAATTTCGTCTTCTCTTGTAGTAGAATTATCAGCCTCTAATTAGGTATGAAAGGAGCTCTGGTGGTGTAGTGGTCAAAGCATTGGGCTGCTAACCAAAAGGTTGGAGGTTTGAACCTATCAACCACTCCATGGGAGAAAGATACAGCAGTCTGCCTCCTTAAAGACTGAAAGATGTGGAAACCCAATGGGGCAGCTATACTCTGTCCAAAAGCGCTGCTGTGAGTCAAAATGGACTTGATGGCAGTGGGTTTACTTAGGTATGGAGGAGCCATGGTAGCACAGTGGTTAAGTGCTCAGCTGCTAAACTAAACAACAGGTTGGCAGTTCGAACCCACCAGCCTCTCCACAAGAGAAAGACAAGGCAGTCTGCTTCCCTAAAGATTACAGCCTTGGGAACGCTAGGGGCAGTTCTACTCCTATGTGGTCAATGTGAGTCAAAATGGTTTTGATGGTAGTGGGTTTGGTTTGGGTTTAGATTTAGGGATGATTAAACCATGCCATCAAATTCAGGCCTGACTTGAGAAATACAAAAATGTAAAATAATTCCACTTGATCAGTTCTTCCCTAGGAGATTGGGGGATGTCATTTCTGAAAAGGAAGATTTAATTTGAGAACAAAAGAAATATAATGTGGAGTTTGAAAGACTTTCAGTATCCCAATGACACTGGAGTTACATTATTATAAATAACAACTGTTGCCTAAAGGAGTGAAAATAATAATAAAATAGCTCACATGCATTTGGCACCTCCTATAGGAGCTCGGGTAGCGTAGTGCCTAAGGCACTGGACTGCTAACCAGAAGGCTGGCGGTTCAAATCCACCAGCCACTCCTCAGAAGGAAGGTTGGGCAATCTACTTCCGTAGTGGTATGGCCTCAGAAACCCAAGGAGGGGTCGCTATGAGTCAGGGGTGACTCGAGGGTACAACAACAACAACAACAACATATCCCAAATTAAAGGAGCTCTGGTAGCACAGTGCCTAAGGAATATGACTGCTAACCAAAAGTTTGGTGGTTCAAACCCACCCACCACTCTGTGTAAGAAAGGCTAGGCAATCTACTTCCGTAAAGATTTACACCTTGGAAACCCAACAGGGGTCGCTATGAGCCAGAACTGACTCAATGGCAGAGGGTTTATATCCTGAATTAGCACCTCTGGTGGCACAAGGGTTAAAGCATCAGGCTGCTAACCAGAAGGTTGGGAATTTGAACCTATCAGCTGCTCTGTGGGAGAACAGATGAGGCAGCCTGCTCCCATAAAGATTTACAGCCTTGGAAACCCTATGAGGTAGTTCTATTCTGCCCTGTAGGGTCGCTATGAGTTAGAATCGACTTGGGTGGGTTTTTAGATCTACGCATTGTATTATTTTTAAGCATGTAACACAGATTTCTTTTTTTCTTCATAATAATGATATTAGGGATATTACTATTACCACTAGTTGAAAGATGAGAAAATAGAGGCTCAGAGAGTAAGTAGCCTGTTGAAGGCCACCAGCCGGAAAGCTGAACACCGTTTTACTCCCATGGCATCCAGAGATGCCTTGGAAGAAAGGCCTGGTGATCTGAAAAATCAGCCACTGGAAAATCAGTCTCCTGACGCTGAATGGCAGGGTTTAGAAATTTCAGAAATATATAAGCTTGGGATGTAGAGACAAATGAGGCACAGGCCATAAACCCTCTGAGTATTTTTTGATTCTGAAAGACTTTTTTCTAACAACAACAAAAAAATTCCATTATGCAAAGGAAGAAAGCATCTTTCACATTTACCCCTTCAACACACACAAAAAAAAACCCAAGCTCACTGCCATTGAGTCATTTCCAACTCATACCGACCCCCATTCAGTTTCCAAGGCTGTAAATCTTTATGGGAGTAGATTGCCCTGTCTTCCTTCCATGGAGTGGCTGGTGGGTTTGAACCACTGACCTTCCAGTTAACAAGTCAAACGCCCTATCCACTACGCCACCAGAGCTCACTCCCCAAATTAACTAAAATTTCAACTTTCCCAAGATGTTTAAGATTCCACTTAACTAGATTAAACATAAAACCAAAAGGTTTATTTCTTCATCCATCCATTCATTTATTTATCAATTGCTTCCTCATGCAGCACAAGGAGAGGTTATACCAAGAAAGTTCCAGAGCACTGAAGAACACCTGGTAGACTTTTGCGTAATTGTCAAGTTCCCATAATTGTACTCTGTCGTTTCCCTCCTCACAGACTTCCCAAACAATTTTAAGACTCATCTCTCACGGCTAATTTCTCAGGATCCTTGGCACCTCCGTGGCCAAGTCCATGAGCACTGCTGAACTGCTCATTAAGTAAGAGTACATCTCCCTACGTTCAAACCAAAGGTCAAAGTAGAATGATCAGCGTGAAAACATTTGCTCCACAGGCTAATGGACACGTTCCAAAGTGGACACGCCTGTGTGGCCCATTGGTTGAAATCGGAGCATCGCAATAACGTTGTGGGGCAAAAGAGCTCAGCTGTTTATGTACTTTTGGGTACAAATGATCTTTACAACACTCTCATGAGCCAAACTCATCACCTAAGAGTGGATTAAAAACCAGGTGACGTACCAGCTGCTAATCAGCTTCCAAGTAATAAGGATTAAGTACAGACGCAAGCATGCAGCAGGAACCTTGGGGTCTACCCAGCCCCCACTTTCAGGCTGTTTCCTTAGAATGAAGCTCATTATAGCAGCACACAGAGTTGTGGAAGTACTAACTTACCTTAACCAGAGCCATTTCCTAGTCTATGATGTTAAACTCTCTAACCTTAAAGCAGCAACACCCACAGTCCATCTTGGGAAATGGCACCAAACAGCATCAAAGCTGGAAATCCTAGGCCCAGATTACATTTCAGAAAAGCTCTCCAAGCACCCCATTTCTCAACATTGTAGATACCAGAGTAATTACAAAGGCCTAAGCTCAATATCTTCAGCTAAAACGAGGCCTGAGCTAGCTGTGGAACAGACCATCAACTGCTTAAATGCAAGTTCAAGATGAAGCTGAAGACAGTTGAAACAAGTCCATGAGAGCCAAAATATGACAGTGAGTGTATCCCACCTGAATTTAATCTGAAGAATAGATATGACACACTGAACGCAAATGACCAAAAACCAGATGAGTTGTGGGATGACATCAAGAACATCATATATGAAGAAAGCAAAAGGTCATTAAAAAGACAGGGAAAAACAAGAAAAGACCAAAATGAATGTCAGAAAAGACTCTGAAATTTGCTCTCAACTGAGGAGTAGCTAACATGAATAGAAGAAATGACAAGATAAAAGAGCTGAACAGATTTCAAAGAGCAGCTTGAGAAGACAGAGTAAAGTGTTATAATAAAATGTACAAAGACCTGGAGTTAGGAAACCAAAAGGAAGAACACACTCAGCAATTTTCAAGCTGAAAGAATTGAAATAAAAATTCAAATCTTGAGTCGCAATACTGAAGGATTCTATGGGCAAAATATTGAATGATGCAGGAAACATAAAAAGAAGATGGAAGGAATACAGAGTCACTGTACCAAAAAGACCTGGTCGATGTTCAACTATTTCAGGAGGTGGCACATGAGCAATAACCAATGGTATTGAACGAAAAAGTTGAAGCTCCACTGAAGGAACTGGTGAAGAATGAGCCTCCAGGAACTGGCGGGACACCCACTGAGATGTTTCAGTGAATGGACGCAGTGCTGGAGGCACGTACTCATCTATGCCAAGTAATCTGGAAAACAGCTACCAGGCCAACTGACTGGAAGAGATCCATATGTGTACCCATACCAAAGAAAAGTGATCCCACAGAACGTGGAAATTACCGAACAATATCACTGTCACATGCAAGTAAAATCCTGAAGATAATGCAAAAGTGGTTGCAGCAGTATATTCACAGAGAACCCCCAGAAATGCAGGCTGGATTCAAAAAAGGCCACGGAACGAGGGCTATCACTGCTGAAGTCAGGTGGGTCCTGGCTGAAAGCAAAGAATACCAGAAAGATGTTTACCCATTTCCATTGACTACGCAAAGACATTCAACTGCATGGATCGTAACAAACTATGGATAACATTGCAAAGAATGGGAATTCCAGAACACTTAATTGTGCCCATGAAGAACCTGTACACAGACCAGGAGGCTGTCGTTCAAATAGAACAAGGGGATACTACATGGTTTAAAATCAGGAAGGGAGTGTGCCAGGGTTGTATCCTTTCACTATACTTATTCAATCTGTATGTTGAGCAAATAATCCAAGAAGCTGGACTATATGACGAAGAATGGGGCATCAGGATTGGAGGAAGACTGTGATATGCAGATGACACAACCTTGCTTGCTGAAAGTGAAGATGACTTGAAGCATTCACTGATAAAAAGCAAAGACTACAGAGCTCTGGAAGCTTAGTGCCTAAGGCACTTGACTGCTAACCAGAAGGTTGGAGGTTCAAACCCACCAGCCACTCCTCAGAAAGAAGGTTGGGCAATCTACTTCTGTAGTGATACCGCCTCGGAAACCCAAGGAGGGCTCGCTATGAGTTGGGTCCGACTCGACGGCACACAACAACAACAGTCTGCAGCATAGATTACACCTCAACATAAAGAAAACAAAATCCTCACAACTGAAAGAAAGTCCTGGGCTCAGGAGTTTGTCGTTCCTTTCATTCCAGACTAAACACGGGCACCCTGCCTTAACGCTCTGCGTCGATTTCTTCCAGGGACTGCGGTTTCACCGGCTTTCACTGGCAGAACTGCCCCAGACACTTGGGGCACAGACAGGACCACGTGTCCGACCTTCCTAAGTCGCGTCCTGTGTGCTGCACCCTGAGGGGCTCCCTCTCGATTATCAGATTACCCACAGGAGGCTCACAGGCCAGAGGAGGGGGTCAGTTCAGGCTCCACAGCCAAGAAGAACAGAGATGCACGCCACTTGGTAGACAGTGTCGTCTTGCAGCCAGAGCATCCCAGGTGTTGACACAGCAGCAAAGACCCTACCATTCCAGTCTTCCACAGATTGCCTGCCTCGGTAGTAATCTGGTCCACAGCTGGACTCCAAATATGCCGCTCCGATCTCGTGACGCCGCTCACAGCTGGCCAGGGTAACGGCCCTGCCCAGGAACGCCGTGCCTCCAAGCAGCCACCTCACGTCCTGAAGGAGGTCCGCTCTTCTGCACGGGCCACACGGAAGGGGCCTCTCCTTTCACTGGCCAGTCTTCGAAGGCAGAGACTACCCCTCGACCTTCACCTCTGAAAGAGGATCCCCTCAGCAGCCCCAAAGGGGCACGCCCTTCTGTGGGAAGTTCCCAGTGGGGTCCTGGATGGCTTTCCTCCCCTCCCAGGAGCTGTCACCCCAATGGGAGGTCTCACAAGAGTAAAGAAGGAAATTTAACTGCCGGTGCCACTGTTCACTTCAGAAGCAAAGGCTCACACTCCTGCTTCATGCCCTTGTTCCTCTGTCCTGCAGGTCCCTTGTTACAAGAGCCAGGCTACCCTCTCTCCTTCAAGCCTTCTCTTCCTGCCCGCCCCTCCTCTCCCATCTCTACCTTCGTCCTCTTAAGTAAAAACAAGAACAGTCGGCACTGTGCTACTACGAGTCATGACAACCCATGTGCGTCAGAGGACAATCATGCTCCACAGGGATTCCAGTGGCTGATTTTTCAGATCACCAGGCCTTTCTTCCAAGGCATCTCTGGATGGTCTTGAACCCGCAACCTTTGAGTTCATAGGCGACTGTGTTAACCATCTGCCACCTGGGACTTCTCTCCTCTAAGCCCTTACTTTTTTTCCTCCAAGTCGAACTCATTTTCCCTTCCATGTCTCTTCTCTCCATGGCCTTACCTCCACTTTTAAAAATGTTTGTTCAATTAGTATTTGAAATTTCTAAGCACAAGTTTATTATGTAAATACAAACAAAACTTTCTAGCCGCAGGAGTGTCACAGCAATAACGGAAAATTACCCAGGAAGGCACTCAATAGGTGGTGGCTGTTGAAGCCGAAAAACTCATTTAAATGATTTAAGAGAAGTTACTGTAAGACACGATTCTCCCAGTGACCTTAAAAGATTTCTCTTCTCCAGACAGCATGTTGTAGAAACCCCACATGTGATGTTGAAACTAGCAACCCAAGACCTTAACTAACATTACTGAGGGTACATGAGATTTCTTTTGAAACTGAATTCAGTTCTAGCCTTTATAAGCCACTCCCAGAAGTCACATTTCAGCCAAATAGCAGATGAGTCTATAAAACAAACATGAACACCCATGAGGAAGGAATATCTTCCTTAACAGTGGCGTCACCAGGAGAGTGCAGACTGCACGGGGTGACACTATCAGCGGGTGACACCAGAATAATTGTACGGTGTTTCAGCAGAAATTTATCATTTTTTGTAAAAATACCCTGTAGTTAAACAACGAAAACATTTTTTGTATACCAGCTTACATGTATCAACACACCTACAAGGCTAACTCTCTGTGTTCATTTACTCTTTGAACCTTCAATTGTGGTCAGAGTTGTCATTATTCCCAATGACACCTCAAATCACGTGGTTTTGTCCACACAGCACTACAGGTACGCAATGTTTTTCATTGCTGCCAGTGCTTTTACAGTTGCTGATTTCATAAATGTTTTTGATGGTTCACCTACAGTACTGTGGTAATTAATATTTGTGAACCTCTATCAATCGTTTTTTTTAAAATGAAGGAGTAATTAAAGGAAAAGGAGAAAAATGGGGGAAAAAAGGCTTCTGCTTAGTTACTAATAACTTTGTTAACTAAAACATCATTCAGCGAAATATTTTACAAAGCGTTAATATTTATATCATCCAGGAAATACTACATTTAAGCAATTTGCAACTTCATTTATTACATATTATGGTTGAAACTGAAAACAAACATCAGTAAAGGTCCCGTATAGTCTGGTACAAGTGGAGTCCATGGTAGGGTGACATCATGAGTTACCGCACTGGGTGACACCTAGAACAATCAACTACAGGAGACCAAACAGGCAACATTTGCCCAGGAGCAAAGATGAAAAGGGAAGGAGGGGAAGGGAACTGGGTGGACAGAAACCGGGAAGGCAGAGTAGACCAAGGAGAGTGCGCACACAGCGAAGGTGGCAGCCAACGCCACGGAACCATTTGTGCATCAACTGTTGAACGGGAAACAAATTTGCTGCTTAAACTTTCACCTAAAACACAATACAGTGTTCAAAGAGCTGTGGGGCAGGGGCTGTGGAAAAGGGCCAAACACACAGAAAGCATTTTTAGGGACGCAGAAAATTCCCTGGCTGTGGACAAGAGAAAAATCCATTCAAGTTGTTGGGAGATGCCTTAGATAAAACCCAAAAAAGCAAACCTACTGCCATCAAGTCGATCCCAACTCATCGTTACTCTCCATTGGGTTTCCAAGGCTGTAAATCTTTATGGAAAGCAGACTGCCTCGTGTTTCTTCTGCACAGCTGCTGGTAGATTCAAACCGCCAACCTTCGGGTTAGCAGCTGAATGCCCTAACCACTACACCACCCGGGCTCCCAGGAAAGCCCTTTCTTGGTCAAGGTCATTTTCCCCGGCTCCATTAGCCTCCATAGGAGCCTGCTTTCGCTATTCCATTCTTCCCGGCGCACCTCTCTCCACTATGCCCGCTTCCCCATCACTCTCCACTCGCCCTTGTCCTCCCACCAGCCTGCAAAGAGCCCTTCTGGGAAGAAGTGTATTAAGCCTCATACAATACACAGGTACAGCGGCTGCTGCAATGCGCCCAAACACCTAGGACCAGGATGACCCAGGACCCGGCAACCCTTCTGTGCTGCACACGAGGCCACGGTGAGCTGCAACCACTCAACAGCCGCCAACATCACCCACAACAGAGCTGGACGAGACTGCGGCCCCAGGGCGGTCCAGCCTGCCCCTCCGTCAGGCTTTCTGCCCCCTGGTCCCCTGCACACTGCACCCTCATTTCCTGCGTCGGGCCTGGCTGCTCCTCCTCACCTGCCCTGCTCCTTGCTGTCGCCCTCGCCTGCTGCTCTTGGTCCCTCTGCCTCCCTCCAAGGACGCTCAGGGCCCTGGCGGCTGTCTCTTCACACCTCCAGTCTCTCCTCAACAACTATTTCCCCCGAGAGCCCCCAACCTCCTTCACCTGCTTTCATCCCTTTCTCCCGTTTCCCACACACTTCTCTAGCTCCTTCTTCTTCCCCACCCGTCGGCCATTTTCCCTCCCTCAGTGTCTCCTCCCCTCCATGTCTCCCCAGCTCATCGAGCTGGGCCCCAGCTCCCAGGAGACCCCTCCGGGTCCCCCTTCCCCCTCCCTCCAGGCCTCTCCAGGTTCCCCCTCCCCCACCCTCGTGGCGTCCCCTCCCCCACTCTCTTGGCGCCCCCTTCGGGTTCCTCCTTCTCCGTCCATCTCCTACCTTGGCCATCTCCCTTGCAGCTCTCAGGAGCCCCCCTCCAGGTCCCCCTACCACGTGCCTACTGTCGGCTCCTTCCCCAGGTCCCCTCTCCGCCTTCCCCCTTGTCTAGCTCCCCTGGGTCTCTCGGGCGCCCCCTTCCGGTCTCTTGCTCCTCCCCATGTTACCAGCCTTCCCACCTGTTCGTCCCTCGGGTGCCCCCTCCAAGTCCCCTCGGCTGTTATCACCCCTTCGCCCTGGCTCCACCCCTTTCACCAACTTATCCCCCCTTCCCACGCCTGCGCACTGCCACTTGGCCCGTGGCACTGGCGTCTCCGGCGGGGTTCGGCTGCAGCACCCGGAGGTTGTGGCGTGAGGCGGAGCCCACGCAGGACTGGGCGGGCTGCACCCAAGCCACGCCTCTGGCGGTGAGGGCTCTGGGCGTCCCTGGGCCTGCCCCGCGCGCGCGGGCGTGTGGGCGGGCGCGTGGGCGGGCGCGTGGGCGGGTGCATGGGCAGGCACGTGCCTGACCCCGCAGGCTGTGCTTGCCCCGCGCAGGCCTGTTGGTCTAAGTCTGCGTGGCTGAAAGCCACCACCCTTAAATCTTGCTTGGCGCAAACTGAGTGTGAAACTGCAGGGGCGGGAAGCCTGCCCCGGGCCTCAACATTCTAGGCCTAGAAACGTGAATTGTCCAAAGGCCTGCTCAGGCCCCAAGCAAGGCCTAGTTAGACACGTGCACTTTCTAGAAGCTGCTCAGCCCCAAACCTGGGCCTTCTAGAATCCTCGGGACAAAAGCCTGCTTTAGCCTAACTCTGTTTGGGCTCACTTCTTCCCGGGCCTAGGCCAGGTCTGCTTAGTCCCAACCCCTCCTGGACCTTTTGAGGCCAGGTCCTTGCTGGGACTCACAGTTGGGCAGCTCCCAGCCCACTGAGCCCTGCTACGATGGCTTTCTCCAACAGACCGAGCCACAACGGCGGCTATGGAGGCCCCTGCCCCTACAGAGCAGTTCACCAAAATCAAAGAGCTGGCGTTGATTCCTGTAAAGGACTTGGAGGAGAAGGAGGGGGATGCGGTGTGCAGAGTGAAGGGGCGCTCGGGACCCGGTGCGGTGGAGGGCCAGGCTCCGCCAGGGGCCCTGCAGCTCTGGAACCCCGAGGCAGAGCTCGGGCTGATGGTGGCCTCCTTGGAGGAGACGGAGGAGAGCGAGAAGCACGTCCTGACGCTGGAGACGCTGCACCTCCCCCCCGACGTCGAGGCGCTGCTGATGCCCGAGGTGGGCTGGCTGACCGCGCAGCCTCAGGAGGAGGTGCAGGTGGTGGTGCCGCCGCAGTTGTGGGTGCAGCCCACGCTGGGCGAGGAGCCCCCGCGGAGTGTGCACCAGTGTGTCACCATCAGGTTCCAGGACGAGTTGTATTCGCTGCAGGGTATAGAGTTGGTGGAGCTCCAGGTGGTGGAGGAGAGCGAGGTGGCGGCCAGTGAGGACAGCAGGCGCTCCGTGAGCCTTGCAGCCAGCACCGAGTCGGTAAAGGTAAGAGTTGGCTGTAATGCACGGACCCTTCTCATGGGGAAAAAAATAAAAGTTTGGGTTTTTTTTTTTTGCAATTATTTTAAGACCTTTATTCACAAGTGCTTGCAGTTTCTTGACTTTTTTTTTAAAAAGAAAATGATTTTTTTTTAAAGTTGCCGTTTGTGAAGTCTTACATACAGACAAGCTCTCTTGCAGTTAAAATTACATGCAGAAAAATAACTTCCCAGGAGATGTTACCTTCCTTTCAAGGGGTTTAAAAGTTAAATTAGAGTCTTATAAGGTGCATTGGGTTTAAAAAAAAAAAAAAAGTGATGTTTCTGCACAAAGCCCTTGATGCTAAACAATTAGCATGTTGGTTGCAGTGGGCCCTCCTGAGCCCTTCTTTAATTTGTTTTTCGTTGTGCATTCGATGGTTGCCCGGGCCAGGGTTTAATCAGATTGGAAGGAATAGCATTGTCTTTGTTCGTATCCTTACTTATTAGCCGGAGAAAAGTGAGGAGGAGGCCCAGCTGCTGGTGGAAGGAGCAGGCCAGCAGCTCTTTCTGCTGGAGGCGACCCAGGGGGAAGAAGGGAAGGATGAGATCGTGTTGAAGATTTCCAGCTTACACGTGGAAGAGCAGGAAGCCAGACCTTCGTCCAGTGAAGCCAGGGTGGAAAAAACCAACTCTGCCAAACCTCCGAGAAAGACAAAGGGTAGGCCAGCTCACCTTGTCTGAGAGCTTCCGCTAGTTCATGGGAAGGAAGTTGGGTGAGTTTCCTGGGGCTACTCTAAGCAAGCCCCAGAAACCAGGTAACTTCATACCCCCCAGCGTATTCAGTCCCGGTTCTGGAGAACCGAAGTCCAGTCTCAAGGTGGCAGCAAGGCCGTCCTCTCTCAGAGGCTCTAGGGAAGCACCGTCCCCTTGTCTCTTCCAGCTTCTGGTGGTCGCCGGCCTCCCTCCCATCTCAGCCTCCATCGTCAGATGGCCTTCTCCCTGTGTGTGGATATCTCCTAATCTCTCCACCTGGCGTTGGAACCAGGCCCCACCCTGATGCCCATTCAGATCCTCAGGATCTGCTGTGATCCTGTTTCCAAAAATGTCGCATTCGTAGGTTCTAGGTAGATGTGCACTTGGGGGACACTGGTCACCCCAGGGGGAGCTCCGGTGGCATGGTGCCTAAGGCATTTCACTGCTAACCAGGAGGCAGGCGGTTCAAACCCACCAGCCTGAGGAGCACTCCTCACAAGAAAGATCAGGCAATCTACTTCAGTCGTGATACTGCCTCGGAAACCCGAGGAGAGGTCGCTAGGAGTCGGATCCATCTCAACGGCAGTGAGTTTGGTGTTTGGTTTTTGAGTCAGCCATGTTGACTCTTGTTGTTGTCGTACTAATAGGTGCCATGGAGTTGATTCCAACTCCTAGTGACCTCATGGGACAAAGAGAACTGACCCATAAGAGTTCCTAGGCTGGCATCTTTACGGAAGCAGATCACCAGGTCTTTCTCCTGCGGAGCCACAGGGTGGGTTGGAACTGCCAGCCTCTCAGTTACCAGCCAAGCGTTTGCTCTACCAGGCTCGACTCGCCCTGAGAGTGGCAGGAAATGGAGGAAATTTTAAACTAGTGTTGGGCTCGTGAATCACATACACCAGGGTTTTGTATTTTACACACAGGTGTTTTTGAAGACAGAGTAAGATACTCCCCCAAACATTGAGCATATAAGAAAAGACCGAGCCCTGGTCTCTGCTCTCTAGTTTGCAATGTGGCGCTGGTTTCTGATGAGCTCAGATGGAGGCAGGCAAGACCAAGTGCTTCGGGTGGTGAGGGACACCTCCTGCAGGGGGCAGCAAAGGCACGTTTCCAGGGAAGGCACCATTTTAGGCCAGAAAGGAAGCCATTAGGAGGATGACTATTGCAGGTGGCAGGAAGTGGCCCATGTGGGTAGTTCTGGAAGTGTGTGGGTAGGTCTCCTGTGGCATCGTGGGCGGGCAGGTGCTTGAAGAGGTGAGTCAGGTCAGGTTAGGAAGGAATTTAAAGCCATTACAACGTCAAACGGAACCCACTGCCCTCACATCAAGCCCAGCTTCTGGTGACGCCGTGGGTTATAGAGGGGAACCGTTCCACAGCGTGTTCTTGGCTGTGAGCTTTCACAGAAGTAAATTGCCAGGCCTTTCTTCTGCAGCAGCTCTGAGTTGGTTGGAACCACCAACCTTTCCGTTAATCGAGCACAGACCACAAACCATTGTACCACCCAGGCACCTCCTTGAAGCCATTAAAGAAAGCCCTATGAAAGCCGAGATTGTATGCCAGCAGCCCACAGGATGAATTCGACCTCCAGGAATGATTCGTTTAGCACTTTTTAAAAATTGATATTATCTTTCCATTTCTTTAAATCAAGAGATTTTACCTCCCACCCCCAGTTTCTAGGTGATTTTTAGAGGTCCATCTGGCATTACTGGGTTTCCTACTGACTGACAGCAGGGCTTGAGTAGCTGGGCCAAGACTCAAGACCAACTTTGGCTGCACCACCAGTAGGTTTGACATCTTGAGATTTCTGCTGGCAGTTAAGGATTTGACCTAATATACCTCCATTTTCTTATTTGGTCCCCTGTGGCTCCCAGAAGCCCATGGGATGGTGAGCTCATGGCCTTGTTCTCAACAGCGCCCCATTCTACCTACCTCCTTGAACACGTGAGAACATGTTGACCGAATGATTTCACTAGTCTGCATGCCACATGCATGCTGCACGTTCATTTCCTCCTCAGCTTTGGACTGGGGGAGCCTACCTCCTGGAGCACTGTCTTGTGGGGACACAGCGGTCCTGGAAAATGCCTGTCAGGGATTGTAGGTATCGGCCACCTGGGTCGTTGTCTCTGATGTGAGTCCAGCTTTTGGGTGGATGGCGCTTCGGTGGTCACCAGAGTGATTATAAAGGCAGAAACTTTCACAAGTGGATTGCCAGGCCTTCCTTTCAATGGACCTCTGGGTGGGTTCGAGCCACCAACCTTATGGCCAGGAGTCGAGTGTAGCCAACTGTGAGTGACATCAGTCTTTTCGAAGAGCCCACGACGTCTGGTTGCTTGGACCACCTCTCTCATATACGTGGTTTACTTCCTTGACTCCTGTGGGTATCCTTATTTCTTCTGCCTTCATTTAGTTCATCTGCAGATCTTTTTCTAAATTCGGAGGCTGGGTGCTTACTTGGGGCTCGTTAATTTTCAGCCTCCTCTTCCTCTTTAAGTGTCTAAGGGATGAAGTTCTGTGCAAACTTAGAACATCATGATCCATGCTTTTTGATACCATTTCATCATTTGGTTTATCTTTTTCAGTTTTGTTAGGATTTCCTTTGACTAGCGTTAGGAGAAGGAGCTCTGGTAGTATAGTACCTAAGGCACTTGACTGATAACCAGAAGGCTGGTGGTTCAAACCCACCAGCCACTCCTCGGAAGGCAGGTTGGGCAATCCTATATTTCCGTAGTGATACTGCCTCAGAAACCCAAGGAGGGGTCGCTACGAGTCGGGTCCGACTTGACAGCACATAACAACAACAAGCGTTAGGAGAAGCTTCTCCTACTTTCCGAGCACATGGCATTTGATTTCTAACCTAACTGCACTGTGGCCACAGAACGAGGCCCGTGAGGGCCAGTGCTCTGAAACGTGTTGGAATTGCTTTAGGGCCTGGGAGGGCGGGCTTCTGTAAATGTGCGTGGGAGCTTAGCAAGAGCAAGGGTGTCATTGACACGGGGTTCTAAAGAGATGCTCACTAAGTCACTCTGCCTCACTGGTCGAATAACATATGGTCAAAATCTCCCACTTTAGGTTTTTCTTTCAATGTCTGTTGTGTGTTATTTGAAATTAACTTCTTAAATGCAAGCACGGTTGGAATTGTCGTCTCCTCCTGGCGGTTGAGCCATTTATTACGATTACAGAAAGGGGCCTGGTGGTGCAAACACTTGCTAAGCACTCAGCTTCACTGAAAGGAAAGGTCGCCGGTTCAAAGCCACCCAGTGGCTCCTTGGAGATCTCCTCCGGAGATCTTTTCCTGTAAAGATTACAGCCTAGAAAAATCCTAGGGGCAGTTGTGCTCTGTCCTGAGGCGTCTCTGTGAGTCCAAGACCTACATGAGGACTGTAGACAGAAGTTGGCTGGTTTTGTGCTAAGAGAATCTCTTACTGTCTGTCTGTCTCAGTTCTCCAGTGCTACTCTAACAGAAATACCACAAGGGGGTGACTGTAACACAGAGAAATTTATTCTCTCACAATTTAGGAGGCCCCAAGTCCGAATTCAGGGCTCTGGCTCTGGGGGAAGGCTCTCTCTGTGGGCTCTAGGGAAGGTCCTTGTCTCTCCCAGCTTCTGTTTCTTGGTTCCTGGGAGACGTCTGACTTCCGCCATCTCTCCCTGCTTGCTGCTTGTTTTGTCTGCTTTAACACAATTCAGAAGTGATAGGTTTGAGACACACCCCACACTGATAGGACCTCGTTAACATAACAAAGTACACCCTGTGCCCAGATGGGATTACAGCTGCCATAAATGGCAGGATTTACAAAACGATTCAGTCCCAAATACCATCCGAGAACATTGCATCCTGGGATGTTCAGATATCTGGTAAATAGAAGTCATGGATTCTATTGTTGAAGGAGCCCTGGTGGCACAATGTTTAAAGCACTTGGCTGCTAACCGGAAGGTTGGTGGTTTGAACCCACCAGCCACCCCATGGGAGAAAGAGGCAGTACGCTTCCATAAAGGTTAGTGTCATTTTTTTAATTACAACTCCTACGAAATCTGGGGGCTTAATTTTGGGCTAAAAGCATAAATATATGTACTCTTAGGAACCAGACCATGTAAGTGTGGTGACTGTGACAGCTGCGAACCCTGTGGGGGTCTCTGTCCTGTAGGGTCACTGTGGGTTGGAATCAACAGCAGTGGGTTTGGAGTTTCCGTTCTATTGTTCACCTACCACATCAGGCTTATGAATGTGTCAAGACCCTTCAATGAGTTTAAATGGAGTTTGACTGTCTTCTTCCAAAGAGAGATGTTTGCAGATACTCTGTCCCTTCTTCCCGTAGGAGTGAAACGGACCTTCCACTGTAACGTCTGCAAGTTCACCTCTTCTAGAACCTCCAGTTTCAATCGCCACATGAAAATCCACACCAACGAGAAGCCTCACATGTGCCACCTGTGTCTGAAAGCGTTCCGGACCGTTACCCTGCTGCGGAACCACATCCACACCCACACAGGTGAGGTCCCCGGGAAGCAGCTCCTTCAAAGAGTGTCCAAATCATATGTAGGACACAAACCACGTGTTCTACATGGAAAGGATGCGTCATTTCGGACTTTAATTTTGTCTCTTTCTTAAGTTTTGCTTAACAATACTGAGTACTGCAAAGATTTCCTGCCACATAGCTACAGTACTTAAATCCCTGGGTGGTGCAAACAATCAACACACTAAGCTGCCAGCCAAAGGCTGGAGGTACGAGTCCACCCAGAGGTGCCTCGGAAGACAGGCCTGGCAACGCACTTCCCAGAAACCAGCCACAGAAGCCCTGTGGAGCTCGGTTTTACTCTGAGATGCATGGGGTCGCCACGCGCCCGAGCTGATTCCGCGGTGACTGGTGTTTTAGTTGAAAGAGCCTCTTCTTGATTTTTAAAGTATTTGGAGGCTTAGTGTTGAGGAGCCCTGGTGACGCAGGGATTACGTGCTCAGCTGCTAACCGAGAGGTTGCTGGTTCAAACCCAGCAGCCACTCTGTGGGAGAAGAGACCTGGCAGTCGGCTTCCATGAAGATTAAAACCCAATGCACTGCCATCGAGTGGATTCCGACTCATGGCCACACCGTGGACAGAGGAGAACCGCCCCATAGCGTTTCCAAGGCTGTAAATCTTTAGGGAAGCAGACTGCCTCATCTTTCTCCCCTGGAGCAGCTGGCGGGTTCGAACTGCCGACCTTCTGGTTACCAGCCGAATGCTTTAACCACTGCACCACCAGAGCTCCTTCCATAAAGATTACAGCCTAGGAAACCCTTTGGGGCATTTCCACTCTGTCCCTCAGGTGGCTGGCTAGGAGTTGGAATCATCTTGCTGTCAACCAGTGTGGGAGGCTTAGTGTCATTTTTAAATTACAACTCCTAGGCAATTTGGGGTCTTAATCTTGGATTGAAAGTATCAACTGTCTTATGTTTTAGGAACCAGACCATATAAGTGTGGTGACTGTGACATGGCGTTTGTCACCAGTGGAGAGCTCGTCCGGCACAGGCGTTACAAACACACCCATGAGAAGCCCTTCAAGTGCTCCCTGTGCAAGTATGCCAGCGTGGAAGTAAGTCCCGCCCACCTTCCCTCTGCGCCACTCAGTCAGACGCATGGCAGACTGCCGTGCGCTAGACCGATGAGAATCCGCTATGAGATAGTTTTTAATAAAGACGTTAGTCAGACAACGTGGATGCAGGAAGTGACACACAGTCCATTTCCTGAATTTAAAATAGGAAATTGGATTTCTCCGTTTTCTTGATGATCAATTAGTGAGAGTGATACACAGAGGGGCACAAGTCACCACAGAAATGACCTGTGCTCGAGAAGCAGCCCCGTTTTGTTAAAAGTTCCGCCTCGTATCTTATGCAGAACTCACTGCCACAGGAGCAAAGTGAGTTTGCCAGTCGGGCTGAGGCTCTGCCCAGTTGAGCTCAGCTAAGTTCCCTTTGGTCAGGGTCACACGCAGCGCCTCACGGAGAGATGGAAGTGCAGCCATTTTGCTGGGGCACTTACAGACTCCCCTTCCCAGATTCCAGTTACAGGCGGGTCATTTCACCTGACTGTCCTGTTCATACTGTGTAAGAGAGTCAGCAAGAAGCCCTAGCGGTACAGTGGTTCAGCACTCGGCTGCTAACTGAAAGGTCAGCAGTTCAAACCCACCAGCCCCTCCAAGAACGAAAGATCTGGTGCCCTGCTTCCATAAAGATGGCAGCCTAGGAAACCCCGCAGGGCAGGTCTGCTCTGTCCCGTGGGGTCACTGTGAGGCGGAGTCGCCCGGACGGCAGCAGGTAAGAGGTTTAGCGGTCCGCTGAAGGAGTGACAGTGGGACCTTCAGTTGTTTCCCAATGGCTCTAACAATTCCTTTTTCTTTTACTTTTATTGTGGTGAAACTGTGCAAGAAGACATTCACCAACATGACAACTTCCCCGTTTACAGCTCAGGGACATTGATGCCATTTTTCATGTTGTGCCACCATTATTGCAGTCCTTTTCCAAAATATCCCACCACCGTGAGCATAAACTCAAGGCCCCACGAACAAAAGCTTCCCCTTTTCCCCTCCCTCCCACCTCTGGTAACACTGATAATCTTTGGTTTCTATATATATTTTTTTCTTTTTTTTCCAACCTATCTAGGGATTTTCCCTCCTCTGTCTTCCCATCCCTGATAACCAACAGTTTCTTTCCATATGTAAACCTTTCCTTGACTTTTTATAATAGTGGACTAATACAGTATTTGTCCTTCTGTGATTGACTTATTTCACTCAGCATAATGTCCTCCAAGTTCATCCACGTTATGTGGTGTTTTGCAGATTCTACATTATTCTTTAGGGTTGCATAGTATTTCATTGTGTGTATGTACCATGGTTTGGCTATCCATTCCTCAGGTGATGGGCACTTAGGTTGTCCATCTCTTTGCTATTGTAAATAGTGTTGCAGTGAACATGGGTGTGCATATATCCATTCTTGTCATGGCTCTCACTTCTTTAGGATATATGCCTGGTAATGGAATGGCTGGGTCAAATGGTATTTCTGTTTCCAACTTGTTAAGGAATCACCATCCTGCTTCCCACAGTGGTTCTATCATTTAACAGTCCCACCAGCAGTGTAGGAGAGTCCCAATCTCTACACATCTTCGCCAGCATCTCCTAACAATTCATTCTTAAAGGCTCCATCATTTCCTAGGGAGCCAGCCAGAGCCTGGTTTTGAGCCTACTTGGAAGGGCATAAGAATCCCCCAGAGTGGAACTCAGAGGGGACAGCGAGAGTTTAAATATAGCCATGATGCAACACGTTTCACAAACTGGGGAAGTTCAGTGGCAGAATCTTGTTCCAAGAATCTTTTTTCTGCTGTTGCTATTTTTTAAAATTATTTCTTATCTGAGTTAAAGGTTGTGGCTTCTTCTGAGACCACGAAATGAAGGTTTCCAAACACACAGCTGTCTCAGAGCCCCAGGCCTGGAATGGCCTTTTTGCTGCTGTCCCACCAGGTCTGATTGCCACCTCCCCAGGCCGGCTGCCGCCTGCTCAGATCTGCGCCATTGGAAACCCTGTGGAGCAGTTCCGCTCTGACACACTAGGGGGCACTGTGAGCGGGGCGACACCACACCCTCAGGCAACAAGCCCCCCAGTACGTGTGCTCACCAGCGAGGGGCGCCTCAGCCCGAGTGCCCTCAGGGTCGGGGCGCCGGGACATCCCCGCGACTACCTCACGTGGTAACCATCCTCCAAGGAGCCCTGGTGGCACAGTGCTTAAGCAATCAACTGCTAACCGGAAGAGGTTCGAACTAAGGCTTAGAATCGGTGTGAGCCACCTCAGTCACAGACAAGGATGCAAAACCGGAACAGAATTTTTTAAATTTGCATGATCCGGGGTGGTGACGAACTGGAAAGACTACAGATCAAAGCCCTGGAAAGGGAGACTTGGAAGAGGCTGTAATGCAGAATGTCAGAGGGTGACACACGCTCCCAGTGTCGCCTTCGGCCGCCATCTTTGGGCAGGGCGTTGCTCTCTCCTCTGCTCAGAATCCCCGGGAAGAGGTCGGCTGCCATGCAACACACAAGCTCCCCTAGTTTTTATGAGAGAGACTAAATTTCCAGCAGGGCTCTGACCTGTCATTTCCCATTCCTGTTACCAGGCTGGTGCGGCCAAATCTTTAAAATCCAGGGCTGTCCCAGCTTTACTTCCTCAGCCATGACTGAACTGGGAAGAGCTGGTTAAAAGTCCTGGCTGGAACCCACCAGCCACTCTATGGGAGAAAGACATGGCAGTTGCTCTGTGGGAGAAAGATGTGCAGTCTGCCTCCAGAGAGGTTTACAACCTCGGAAACCCTGTGGGGCGGTTCCACTCTGCTCTGGAGGGTCACTGTGAGTCAGAATCAACTAGACGGCAGCATGTTGGAAGGAGCCCTCTTGGTGCGTTCATTAAGCACTCCCGTGATAACCGAAAGGTTAACAGTTTGAACCCACCCAGCCGCTCTGTGGGTGAAAGGACCTGTAGATCTGCCCCCATAGAGATTGAAAACCAGTCACTGCCATCGAGTGGATTCTGACTCACAGCGACCCCCCGGGTTTCCAAGGCTCTAAATCTTTACAGAAGCAGACTGTCTCGTCTTTCTCCCACAGAGTGGTTGGTGGGTTCAAACCATTGACCTTCTGGTTAGCAGCCAAATGCCTTAACCACTACACCACCAGGCTCCTTCCTGGGAAGATTCCAGGAGACCTATGGGACAGGTCTGCTCTGTCACGAGGAGTCACCATGAGTTGGAGTTGACTCTATGGCACTGACCAACAACAGAGCTAAAGGTTCCCCCTTAACGCAGCAGAGGCTGCCTGGGCCCTGCAGCTCCGCGGTGTGACAGACATGCCACCTGAGAACGCACACGTGCAGTGAGCCGCCAGACTTTAGTTTTCCCTTTAAAGTGAAGTCGAACATGGACGCCTCTCAAAGCTGCTACCCGTTAGTCCCCCAAAGGACCTTATACACGCTGAGTTAAAAAAATCCCCCTCGACAGAAAATAACAATCAGTGACTTTCTCGTATTTTTTGGCGTGTGACAGACGTGTTGATCGAATACGTTAGGGTCGATCCGTTTCGGTAGCGTTTGTAGCACTGCTGAATCTCATTCTGCTTGTGGGCCCTGTCCCGGTCATTCCCTCCTCGTTCACAGGCAAGTAAGCTGAAACGCCACGTCCGCTCCCACACGGGGGAGCGCCCCTTCCAGTGTCACCTGTGCAGCTACGCCAGCAAAGACACCTACAAACTGAAGCGTCACATGAGAACACACTCCGGTAAGTGTAAGGTCAAGAGGGGCCCTGGTGGCACAGCGGCGAAGCACTCAGCTCCGCACCAACAGGGCGGCCGTTTGGGCCCACCAGCCGCTCTGCGGGAGAAACATGAGGCAGTCTGCTTCCACAGAGACTGCAGCCTTGGAAACCCTGTGCGGCGGTTCTCTGTCCGGTGGGGTTGCTGTGAGTCGGGATCCACTCGAGGGCGGTGGGTATCTGGATGGGACCCACACCTGTCATGAAATGATGCTCGGATGTTAGGAAGGTCACATGTCAGAGCCATTGTTGAGACATCTCTACCTGACACCATGGCCCAGAGCCTTGTACTAGTCGGGGTTTAAACATGACGCTCCAGGTGACCCTTGTGCAAGCTGAGGTTCACGTAGGTCATCTGTGCTGTTGTCTCACAGGCGAGAAGCCCTACGAGTGCAAGGTCTGCCACGCACGGTTCACCCAGAGCGGCACCATGAAGATACACGTCCTGCAGAAGCACAGCGAGAATGTCCCCAAATACCAGTGTCCCCACTGTGCCACCACCATCGCGAGGAAGAGCGACCTGAGTGAGTGGGCTGCGGGGGGTGGCTGCCGTGGAGGCGGTTCCCGCTCGCGGTGGCCTCGTGTCAGACGAGGACCGTGCCCCGGAGGGTTTCAGTGGCCGGGTTTTCAGAAGGATCATCAGGCCTCTGTTCTGAGGTGCCTTGGGGAGGACTCAGCACACATCACCCGTTCACACCGCGCAGGGACTTATCATCAGAGAGACCCAAAAAGCCCGAACCCCTTGTTGTTGCGCCAATATCCGATTCATGGCGACCCACGTGTGCCTAATGGAACCGAACCAGGGGGTTTCCAGGCTGTGAACTTTCAGCCGTACATCACCAGCTCTTTCTGAGGACCTCTGGGAGGGTTCAGACCACTAGCCTTCCAGCCAGTAATGGAGCACTTAACCGTCTGTGACTTGTGCCACTAGGGCCTCCTGTGAGTGGGCCGGTGACCGGGGCCTCCTGTGTGAGTGGGCCGGTGACCAGGGCCGCCTGTGTGAGTGGCCGGTGACCAGGGCCTCCTGTGTGAGTGGCCGGTGACCAGGGCCGCCTGTGTGAGTGGCCGGTG
>NW_006921882.1:3750565-3773557 GCF_000298275.1 Orycteropus afer afer
GTGAGTGGCCGGTGACCAGGGCCTCCTGTGTGAGTGGCCGGTGACCAGGGCCGCCTGTGTGAGTGGCCGGTGACCAGGGCCTCCTGTGTGAGTGGGCCGGTGACCAGGGCCGCCTGTGTGAGTGGGCCGGTGACCAGGGACTCCTGTGTGAGTGGCCGGTGACGGGGCCTCCTGTGTGAGTGGGCCAGTGACGGGGCCTCCTGTGTGAGTGGGCCGGTGACCAGGGCCTACTATGTGAGTGACCTGGTGACCGGGGCCTCCTGTGTGAGTGGGCTGGTGATGGCCTGCCTTTGAGCTGTTTGTTGACTGGCAGGGCGCTGAGCTTGGTTCCAAGGCGCTCTGTGGCTGGTGCAAGTTTTCTTCTGGAGGCCTGTGGTGCCATCTGGTGGCAGCACTGTGCCAGTACACTTAAGAAGCTTGTGCTCAGGGTCCTGGCCAGGGTCACTGGACAGGAAGTCCGTGATAAGCTCTCACAGACGTTTTAGCTCATAGGGTTCTTTAGTGGATATAATTTTATAACACACTGGGCCTATTTTTTAAAAAAAAAAAAGAATATCTTATTGTGTTTTTGGTGAAAATTGACACAGAAGTTTATGTTCCCATCCAACAATTCCTGCACAGGCTGTTCCATGGCACTGGTTCCGTGCTACACCGTAGTGAGCATCTCAGGACTTCCCTTCTGGTTGTTGCATTTCCATTCATCTAGTTTCCTGACCCCTTACCCTCTCATCTTTCTTTTAAAGTCATCGTTGACCATTTGGTCTCATGTAGGTGGTTATTTTCTGAACCAGTCTCGTACTTAGCTAAAGGGTACCTCAGGGGCTGGTTTCAGTTCAATGTGTGGAGAGTTCCTCAGGGCAGTAGTCTTGGTGGTGTGTGGGGAGGGGTCCTCCAGTCTCAACCAGTGCAGTGGGTCTGTTTTCTTTTTTGGAATTTGAGGTTCTTTCTGTTCCACATTTCTCTCGCATTTTCTCAGGGTCCATCTGTGGTGGCCCTGATCAGAACAGTCGGTAGTGGTAGCCGGGCACCATCTAGTTCCTCTGGTCTCAGGGCTGATGAGGCCGTGGCTCATGTGGCCTGTTGGGCCTGTGGACTAGCTGCTTCTCTGAGTCTTTGGTTTTTTTCTTCATCTTTTGCTCCAGATGAGTTGAGACTGGGAGTTGTTTCTTAGGTGGCCGATTTCTGCAGGTTGGGAAGCGGGGGTTCAGAGACATCGAGTGAACTGTGAGAGGAGGCGGCCAGGTTGGAGGTTCTGACCCAAGCTGTGCTCTCTGCAAGGACAGCAGCAGGCATCTCTTAGCACTCAGGGTGGGGCTTCCGAGTACCAGCTGTGTGCTCACAGGAGCAGCGTGGGCCAAGTCTGGAGACGTTCTGGCAGTGACAGCTCGGAGGGTGGGGGTGCCGTTGACTCCTCATGGGCAGAGGCCAGGGATGGTGCTGACCGCCCAGTGCGTGGGCCAGGACGCCCCCACCACAGAGTTAGTAAGTGATATTAAGAAGCGGGACCCAGTTCTCCCTTCAGAGAGGTAGCCAGGGGACATGAAGCCCCCTCCTGACACGGTGAGCCTCAATGGCTTGAAAGACATCTGTAGAGGGAGAGTGGAACAAAACCGTGAGCAACTCTGGTGCCAGACTTAAGAGTTTAGGTCTCACCCCACCTGCGAGGAAGTCTTCACTGCTCGGGGGCGGGGGAGGACAGGAGTCAGGGGGGGCACCTCCCTTCGCACCGTCAGGATCCCTCCCTTTCCCGTGATTTTTCTCTCACCAGAAGGTACGGTGAGGTGGTGTTACTCGAAACACGCTGGCAAAAATCAGAACTGACCAGTTTGCTCAGCGACATCCCAGATGTGAGAGGCACTGTTTCAAAAACATTTCAGAAAGGGTGGAGGCGCTAAACAAAGTCTTCACTTTGCTTTTCCATCCTGACCCTGTGTCGGGGCGACTATGGCTGCCTGCCTCCCACCACACGTGGCCCCAGTGGGGCTGTGTAGTCTGCAGGGTCATTGCTGAGAAAGGGATGGGAGTTGGGCACATGGCGGAGTCACGTGGCTATGGCATGTTGGAGTAGGTGCCACCCTCCACACCCCCCCTCATTGGACGTGCTGGATTGTACCTCCTATGACTCCACGAGAGAAGGGGACGTGGTGTCTGTCCATCGTGCAGCTGTCAGTAGGGCCTGACACATCTGAGCAGACATGAGCATGTCCCATCTGACCTCACCATGTGTCCAGGTCATTACCACTAGGAGGCAGGGCGACACTGACCTCCAACAGCACATCTGGCCTCTCCCTCTCGGGGTGGGAGTCTTTAAGTTGAAATACCGAGGTCACATCTTTACTGGTAAAACCACTTTGTCCAGTGGGCACTGTTAGTGGACACTTTGGGTCCAGTGTGGCCCACTTTATAGAAAAGGTGACTTCATACAAAGAGTATTAGAATGACATTTTTGTATGCCGTCCCCTTAGACCAGTGGCTCAACCTGGAACAATGTTGCCCCCTTGTGGACATTTGGTAATGTGGGAAGCCATTGTGGTTGTCACAACTTGTGGATGCCACTGACACCTAGTGGGCGCAGGTCCGCAAGGCAGCTAACCATCCTACAGAGCCTAGAACAGCCCCAACAGATTTCTCTGGGAGCTCTGGTGGCGCAGTGCCTAAGGCACTTGACTGCTAACCAGAAGGCTGGCAGTTCAAACCCACCAGCTACTCCTTGGAAGGAAGGTTGGGAAATCTACTTCTTTAGCGATACCGCCTTGGAAACCCAAAGAGGGGTTGCTATGAGTCAGGTCCAACTCGAAGGCACATAACAACAACAAACGTCAGTAGTGCCAAGGTTGAGAAACGTGGAGATGGAGGGTAGGGGACTCACCCGGCAGAAAACCCTGCTGTTACAGTGTGGTGTCTGTGGTTCCCGTAGGTGTCCATGTGCGTAACCTGCATACGTACAAAGCTACTGAGATGAGGTGCCACTACTGCCCGGATGTCTTCCACGAACGCTATGCCTTTATCCAGCACCAGAAGATTCATAAGGACGAGAAGAGATTCCGGTGTGAGCACTGCAGTTACGCCTGCAAGCAGGTACCGGGCTCGGCCAGTCTGGGGCGCAGCAGGAAGAGGTGGGGTACAGGGGAAGAAGGGGCTGAAATTCCCTGTCCCTTTGAAATATCGGGACCAGCCATGCTTCAGCAGAGGAGCCCCTGGGGTACAGTTAGCACCCTGGGCTGCTAACAGAAAGGGGGAGGTAGTCCATCCGGCAGTGCCTTGCAAGAAACGCCTGGCAGTCTCTTTGCAAAAAATCAGCTCCCATGTAGCGCGTGGAGCACTGCTCCTTGCACACGTGGGGTCGCTGGGGCGGAGGCCACTTAACACAGCTGGTTGGCGTTTGGCTGTAATGTCTCTTCTGAGTAACCCAGAAGCAGCAGTGCCTTCACGCTCCAGCTTGAAGTGTGGCTCACAGGCCCCAGGAGGGAGACATCACGGTCACTCTCGTGTCACTGTTGACATTGACACTGACGCAAAGGCACTGGTGGCGCTTTGCCTGCAGTCAAAGCAGTGACCCCTGCAGACGAGTCGCCCTGCGTCCCCACCTTCGCGCCCTCACAGGAAAAGGAAAGGACAGCGTCACTGAAGAATGTGCTTAATGAGGCATGCAGGCCTTTCCCCTCACAGACTGCAGACGCCGAGTGTGCATCTGGTGGCCTGTGCGGCCAGGGGGTCTGTGCAGAGCACCGTGCTGTCCTGTGAAGCACACGTTTGTCGCGAGCAGCGCTGGGGCTGTGTGGGTCGGGAGCTTCTCAGGATGCCATTTTCTCTTGGAAGCACCAGTGGCCGACAGACGGTGCTTATCTGGTTGTTGGACGTTTGTCCAAAAGGAACACAGTGAGCCTGTCCCTTCAAGGGAAGCGTTTGTTGCCAGCGATGCAGTTTCAGCTTCCAAGGAAAATTCGACAGGTAGGACTTGGGACCACGTACCTGCTCCCGTGAGCGTGGCAGCTTTCCCACGCTGCCCGGCTTTTCTGAGGCGAGGGGGCGACGTTAACGAAGCAGAAGCTGGGTGTGGCGCTGCATGCTGCGCGTGCGCAGACAGCTCAGTACACGGGCGTTTTCCGGGTGGCCAGCGCCCGAGGGTACAGAGCCACACGCTCGGATGGAAGGAGAAGAGCGGATTCAGCCCACAGACCAGACACCCCGGAGGGTTTCCGGGTCCACACTGCAGCTTGAGGAAGTTGCCGCTTGCCGAGTTGTGGTGTAATCTCGGAAAAGAACGTCCATGAGTGTTGGAAAAGGCTGTTCAATTCACCTTCCTTCCCCAGCTACCCATTTGAGAGACTAGATTGTCTTCAGTTGCTTCAAACACCACACACTAGGCTCAGAAACCGAAGGCCGAAGCAGAGACGGGAGCCCAGCGTCTTCCTCTAGCAGGGATACCACGCGGAGCAAGGGGCCCTGCGGCACAGTGGTTAGGCACTCAGCTGTACACCGAAGGGTTGGCAGTTCAAACCCGGATGAAGGTTGAAGACTACAGGCTGCAGTATGGATTACACCTCAACATAAAGAAAACAAAACTCCTCACAACTGGACCAATAAGCAGCATCACAATAGATGGAGAAAACACTGAAGTTGTCGAAGATTTCATATCACTTGGTTCCACGGTCCACACCAATGGAAGCAGGAGTCAGGACATCAGGTATCATATTGCACTGGGCCAATCTGCTGCAAACGACCTCTTTAAAGTGCTGAAGGGCAAAGATGTCTCTTTGAAGACTAAGGTGCACCTGACCCAAGCCATGGTATTTTCAGTAGCTTCATATGCCTCTGAAAGCTGAACAATGGATAAAGGAGTTGATCCTTGTGAGTTGTGTTGTTGGAGGAGAATACTGAAAGTACCGTGGACTGCCGAAAGAACTAACAAATCTGTCCTGGAAGAAGTGCAGCGGGAATGCTCCTTGGAAGCAAGAATGGCCAGAGTTCGTCTCACCTACTCTGGTCATGTTGTCAGAAGGGACCATTCCCTGGAGAAGGATGTCATGCTTGGTGAGGTGGTGCGTCAATGAAAAAGGGGAAGACCTTCAATGAGATGACACAGTGTCTGCAACGAGGGGCTCAGGTATGGCATGGATCGTGAGGCGGGCGCAGGACCGGCAGTGTTTCGTTCTGTTGCACATAGGGTTGCTGTGAGTCAGAGCCAACGCGACGGCACCTAACAGCAGCAACATACGTGGGGTTCATGCCTTTGGTCACATCTTACCGAGAACAGTGATTTTCACCATTGCACCTTTCACCTGTGCTAGACGTGTATGTCCAACACCTGTTAGTAGCAGGAGAACGGGTGGATGCGTGAAGTACTTCAACCCTGTGAACTGAAACTCTGGTGTTTGAGGGTTCAGTTTGCACGTTCTGTTTGTCCTTTGTCAACTGAGGCTGCTAAAAATCATTACATAGGGTTCCAGATACACAGCCTGTGTCAGAGGAGAAAGTATTCATTGTTGCCCTGCCCAGTGTGGGGACCAGACCCCCACAGGCCTGGGAAACCACCAGGAAGTGATTTTTAAGGACTCTGTAACTTGGTGGTGGTGGCTGTTAGGTGCCGTGGAGTCAGTTCCTACTCGTCGTGACCCCGTGTGGCAGAGCTGAAGTGCCCCATAGGGGTTTGCAGGCTGTGACCTTTACGCTCAGGTGTCGCAAGGACTGTGGGGCTGGCACAGGACCGGGCAGTGTTCCGTTCCGTCACTGAGTTGGCTCCGACTCGACAGCACCTGGCAACAGCAACAACGATGTTTATGGCAGCAGATCGCCAGATGGTTTTCCCACAGAGCCACTGAGTGGGTTTGAACTGCCGACTTCCCAGCTAGGGCTCGAGCTCGTACCTGTTGGCACCACCCAGGGACTCTGACTTACAGCGCCCCCGTGTGACAGAGTCAAGCTGCCCCGTAGAAATCTTTGCAGGAGCAGCCCGCCGGGGCTTTCTCCCGCAGAGACACTGGGTGGGTTCAGACTGCAGCCGTCTGGCTAGCAGCCAGGTGGTTAACTGTTGCACCACCAGAGCTCCCTAACTTGGTGGTAGGGACTGTGTGGGAGTTTGTGTTGAAGAAGGCCATATGTTGAGGGATTCAGTCATGCTCTGTCGAGAAAGTGTTTGGAGTAACTTTGCCTAGCAGCACACTCAGCTTTGGGAGGGAAACGTCTTACACAGTCAGTACCGTAAAAGTCCTTTAAACAGATCAACTCTGTCTCCCCACCCCCCGCCCCAGGAGCGTCACATGACAGCACATATGCGGACCCACACTGGAGAGAAGCCGTATTCCTGCCCGTCCTGCAATAAATGTTTCCGGCAGAAGCAACTTGTGAACGCTCACTTCAAGAAATACCACGATTCCAGCTTCACCCCGACTGTTCACGAATGCCCCAAATGTGGCAGAGGCTTTTCCCGCTGGGTAAGCTCACTCGCCAGGGGCTATAGCAGCATTTTAACCTCGGTGCAAGAGACCTGGCTTCGATTCCCAGCCGGGGCACCCGCACAGCCAGCACGTGTTGTCATTCATTAGACGTGGCGTGGCGTGTTGCGGGGATGCTGAGTGGGTTTCACTGGAGCGTCCAGACTAAGATGGGCTGGGAAGGGAGGCCTGGGGACCCGCTGAGAATCAGCCCAGAGACCCTTTGGGAGACGACATTCTGACCCCTGGGACCCGCTGAGAATCAGTCCCTGAGACCCTTTGGGAGACGACAGTCTGACCCCTGGGTGGGGCACGGGGCGGCAGTGTGTCCGGGGACGACTCCACAGAGCAACAACATGCTTACTCGGTCATAACGAATCCTCCAGAAAGTCTCGTCGTCTCAAGGACAGTCACACTCAGAGATTTCAGACCCTACTGTAGAAACCTGCCACTGTCATGTCCTATGAACAACAACAAAAAAAACTGCCATCGAGTTGATTCCAACTCCTGGCAACCCCCTTTGGTTACGGAGGCGGTAAATTTTTCCAGAAGTAGATTGCCCAGTCTTCCTTCTGTGGAGCAGCTGGTGGGTTTGACCTGCCAACCTTCTGGTTAGTAGTCACATGCCTTAGGCACTATGGGGTCAGAGCTCCTTGTCTTAGGAAGGTGCTTATTAATTTTTTGGGGGGCAGGGGGGCTAAAAATACTTGACGAATCTTATGAAAGGGTGGTCTCCCTCCTCTGAGGCAGAACAATCCCACACACAAAGTCTTGAAAATACTTTCAGGGAATTCTCAGACTTGCAGAGAACCTTAGCTTCTACTGTGACATTTCAAGATGGTTCTTATAAACCAGATTTAGACTACCTCAGAGGACACAATTTTCAAAACATTTCCCAGATGTCCTTAGTATAGTGCTTGTGGCACTGTGCTAAGAAACAGATTTAGTCTTTATTTTTCCGAAGTGGTGTGTTAAGAGCTCTGGTAGCATAGTGCCTGAGGCACTTGACTGCTAACCAGAAGGTTGGCATTCAAACCCATCAGCCACTCCTCGGAAGGAAGGTTGGACAACCTACTTCCATAGTGATAATGCCTTGGAAACCCAAGGAGGGGTCGCTATGAGTCGGGTCTGACTCCACGGCACATAACAACAACAACAACAACAAGTGTTGTGTTAGTTATCTACTGTTGGATAACAGATTACCTCCAAACACAGTGGCTTTAACCAACACACACTTGTCTCACAGTTTCCAAGAGTCAGGAATTTGGGAGCAGCTTAGCTGGGAGGTTCTGGCTCAGGGTCTCTTACAAAGTTGCAGACAGGATGTCGACTGGGACTGAAGTTATACGGAGGTTTGACTGGTGCTGGAGGATCCATTTCTGAGATGGCAGCTCCCTCACATGGCTGTTGGCACAAAGCCTCAGTTCCTTGCCATGGAGACCTTTCCATAAGGCTGTTTGAGTGTCCTTACAACATAGCAGCATCTTCGCCCAGAGGAAGTGGTCCAAGAGAGAGAGAGGAACCCATAGTGCCTTTCATGACTTAGTCAGAGTGACATCATTATGTCTGCTCATTAGAAACAAGTGCCTGTGTGTAGTCCCTACTCACAGGGAAACGAATGAAGTCCCTCTTTAGGGGGAGAATATCAAAGAGGCATCTTAGTGGTCAGAGAGATCTCGGGACAATTTGCTTTGGTCAAACTTTATAAAAGTTTAAGATTATCTGAAAGTTTCCTCTTATGGGGGAAACGTTATGCCTTCTCATAAGCTAGTACTGTAGTTGTTTTCCTGAGCAGCACAGTGGGACAGTCCAGGAGCATTAAAGAAAGCCATGAGTTCAAACTGTCAAATGAGACTGATGGCAGTGCTGCAAAAATAGTGCCATTAATACTGAGTTAAAATTGTAAAGAAACGATCCTTTCATATGAAAACCAAGAAAGCTGAGAGGAGAATGTGTCAGCCTCAGAGTTCCTCAGAACAAACAAATCAGAAGTTATTTCCACCATTCAAGAAAGCATGTTTGGATTTGTATCTAGAATTTATGAGGAACTCTTACAATTCAGTAATTAAAAAAAGTCCATCTACCTGTGGGCAGTTGATCTTCAACAAAGGGCTGAAGCCCATTAAATGGGCAAGAGAAAGATGCTTTAACAAGTGGTGCTGGCAAAATTGGATATCTGCAGACAGATGAAACAAGATCCATACCTCACACCATATACAAAAACTAACTCAAAGCAGACCTAAAACTGTAAAGGTGATGGAAGAAGAAATAGGGACAATGCAGGGTGTACTAATATATGTCATAAATAGAATACCCAACACAGCAAAAACTCACAGACAGCAGAAGATAGATGAGGTAGGGGTCTCCTAAAAACCAAACACGTACGCTCATCAATAGACTTCACCGAAAGAGTAATAAGAGAACGTACAGGCTGAGGGAAAAGACATGAACAGGCACTTCAGCGAAGAAGCCATTCAGGCAGCTAACAAACCCAGGAAGCGATGCCTGAGCATTAGTCATTAGAGATGCTAGTCAAGATGCCATGAGGTACCATCTCAGCCCTGCTAAAATGGCACTGATGTGAAACACAGAACAGCAGATTCTGGTGAGGCTGTGGGAGGCTGGAACTCACCCTCTGCTGATGGGACTGCAAATGGTACAGCCACCATGGAAAATGGTCTGGCACTTCCTTCAGATGCTAGAACTAGAAATACCATGAAATCCAGCAATCCCACTCCTGGGTACAGATCCTACAGAAGTAAGAGCAGTGACAGAAATACCCATGTTCATCGCAGCACTATTCACAATACAAAAAGATGGCAACAACCCAAGTGCTCATCAGTGGATGAGTGGATAAACACCCTGTGGTACAGAGGTGCAGCGGAGTGCTACATGACGACAAATAACGGTGAGTCTGCAAGGGCCCCACGGCATGGGTGAATCAAATAATTGAGTCTGCAAGCGTCCCACGGCATGGATGAATCTGGAGGATGTTCTGCTGAGTGAACTTAGTCAAGCACAAAAGGACAGATGTTATAGAGACCGCCGTTATGAAAAGTCAAGAATAGGTTTACCCACAGGAAGAAACATTCTTGGATGTGGCAGGGAAGGAGGGCGAGGGAGGGAGAAGAAGCACTAACAAGACAGTAGACGAGTCAACTCTGGTGAAGGGGAAGGCAATACACAACATGGGGGAAGACAGCACAGTGTGGCCAAGGCCGAGGAGGACACTGAGAGGAGCACTGGAATAAAGGGCCACTGTGGCAAACGCTGTAACACGTACAGCCTGCCGCAGTGGTGCTGACTGAGGAAGCCTGTGTGTAGACAGGTCGGTAAGTACGTCTGCTGAACAGGTGAGGGAGTCATTCGGACGTACACCCTCATACATATAGAGGTGTGCTGCATAGTCTACATACGTGTTCATAAATGTCGCACATGTACTCATGTTTATAATAGAGCACATAGGAACACAGTTACAGAAACTACCTAGACATTGGGACTGAGCCACTGGACTTGAAGGCTAAGGACCTCAGGGGACAACTGGTCACCTAGGTCAGTTGGCAGAACAGTTCATAAAGTTCTCCATCCGCAGCCGGTGAGTAGCGTCTGGGGTCATGAGAAGCTTGTGAGCTGCCATCTAAGGAGCAACGGTAGGTCTCTTCCCTCCTGGAGCAAAGAAGAACAGGGAAAAACGAACTCAAGGAAGGAATTAGTCCAAAAGGCTGAAAATGGCCCCCATGAACCACAGCCTCCTCTCACCTGAGACCAGAAGAACTGGAGGGTGCCTGGTTACCAGGACTGACCTCTTAACCGAGGCCACAATAGAAGGTCCCAGTTAGAATGGGTTAAAAATTGGAGAACAAGACCCAGATTTAAAAAGAAGATCAGACTTACCAGTAGGAAGAAACTTGAGGAACCCCCAAGACTGTTGCCCTGAGACAACCTTCTAACTTGAAACTGAGAACACTTGCAGAAGCCACCTTTCAGCCAAATGGGACTGTAAGACAACAGCACCGTGAAGAACATCAACTATGCAAAACCAAAAGGACAGCATTTGCCCAAAATCACAGCTGAGAAGACAGGGAGGGATGGGAAAAGCAGACGCAATGAAACAGGGAACCCAGGGAGGAAATGGGGCGAGTGCTGACACATTGCGGAAATCGCAACCATTGTCACGGAGGAATGTCTGTATGAACTCTCGACTGGAAAACTAATACATTGTGTGCACTTTCACCTGAGTACAATACAATGTTAAAAAATCCAAAAAAATTTAACGATTTAAAAACAGGCAAAGGATCTAAATAGACTTTATTCAAAGAAAATGTGAAGGGATACTCTGCACCATTAAATCAGAAAAATGCAAATCAAAACCACAGTGAGGTGCCACTTCATGGCCACTAAGATGGATATAAGGAGTGAAGTGCTTAAGGCATTGGGCTGCCAACCAGAAGGTCAGTGGTTCAAACCCACCAGGTGCTCCATGGAAGAAAGATGAAGCAATCTATTTCTGTGAAGATGTACCGTCTTGGAAACCCAATGAGGGTCACTGTGAATCAGAATCAACTTGATGGCAGTGTTTTTGAGTTTGAGGATGACTATCAAAAAACAGATAATAGCAAGTGTCAGTGAGGACGTGGAAAGTCAGGACCCTCATACACTGCTGGTGGGAATGTAAAATGGCATAGCCATTGTGGAGAAGAGTCTGGCAGTTCCACAAAAAGTTAAACATAGAATTAATGTATGAGCCAGCAATTCCACTCCTAGGTACACACCCAAACAAGCTGAAGACGTCAGCCCACCCAGACCCTGAACAGGAGTGTTGATAGAGCGCCGGTGACGAGTCACATAAGGTGGAAGCAGCCCACGTGGACAGCAGCTCACGAGGGGGTCCGCCAAACCAGGTCTGCACGTGCAAGGACTGGCACTCAGTGATAAAGATGGGTGAAGTACGACACCTGCTCCAACATGGACAAGCCTTGACGACGTCACAGTCAATGAAAGAAGCCAGACATGCCACCCCATGGGATTCCATTTCTGGGGAATGCCCATACAAGGCAAAGCCACAGGGACAGGGGAGACTGGTGGTTGCCAGGGATTGGACGGAAGAGGAAACGGAGTGACTAACGGTTGGTCATTGTTCTTGTGTGCTGTTGATCGTTCCGACTCCAGCAGCCCTGTGTGACAGAGAACCACCCCAGAGGGTGTCCGAGGCTGTCATCTTTGTGGAAGCAGATCCCAGGTGTTTCTCCTGTGCAGTCACTCGGTGGGTTTGAACCAGCGGCCTTTCACTGTTCTGCCACCACAGCTGCTCTTTCTAACAGTTACTCCATCCCCACCAGTTGCCATTGGGTTGAGCAGGATTCACGGGGATGCCCTGTGTGGCCGAGCACAGCTGGGCTCCGTGGGGTTTTCACGGCTGACTTTTTGGTAGCAGATCACCAGGCCCCTCTTCCTAGGTGCCGCTCAGTAGACTCGAGCCTCCAACCTGTCGTTAGAAGCTGAGCGTTCACACCACCCAGGAAGTCCCGCTAATGGTCCCGGGTTTATTTGAGGGCAATGAGAAGGTTCTAGACTGTATTGTGTTTGTGGTTGTGGTTGTACAGCCCTACGAATGTGTTATTTAAAATCTGAGTTGTGTCCTGTGCATTGTACTGAAGGGTGTGTTACAGAAACAGTGCACCTGGACACTTGCCTCAGTTTCCCCAGAGCCCATCTCTTTGACCATGTCCCAGTGCAGTGGCCCAGGGATGCTGATCTCACTGTGTGTCCGTGTGTTGTTTCCCCAACAGAATAACATGAGCAGACACTTGGAGAAGTGTAACTCAGGGCAGAAGAAGTCCGCAGCCTCCGGAAAAGGGGCAACGACGAGAAAGAGAAAGCAGACGGGCCTGAGAGAGGCAGAGAAGGAAGCAGGTACCCTTCATGATTCGTTTTAACCTGACGGGTTTGCTTGTTAGGAATTTCCCTGGGTTCTGAGAGCCACCAGACAGGGCACACACCTGAAACCCTCGTGGCGCCCTGTGTGTCCTGGGAGGCAGCTCTGCTCCCTGTCACTGGGGGCAGGGTTTGAGGAGCATTTTCCACCGGTTTGACCGCTGGTGAATCAGGGCACTTATCCACCCACCTCTCAGGACAGCACACCCTCCACACACTCCTGCTGCCAGGTCATTGAGAGACAGGTGGGTGTCACGGCCTCCGCTCTGCAAACTCTAGTCAGCTGGGAGAGTGGAGCCACTGGGTGCCACAGGCGTTAACCCCCTGGCCCCAGGGTGCCTGACACGAGTTCCCAGCTCAGTGACAGGTTGTCATCACCTCTCTTCCCAGTAAAGTCACACTCCGAGAGGGACCCAGAAGACCAAGCCCGGTAGCATTTGATTCTGAGTCATGATGACCCCACGGGACAGAGCAGAACTCTCCACAGGGGTTTTTAGCTGTAATCTTTATGGATGGTTTAAAAGTCAGAAAGGCTTAATGTAATCTTTATGCATGGTTTAAAGTCAGGAAGGGAGCGTGTCAAGGTTGTATCCTTTCACCGTACTTACTCAATCTGTATGCTGAGCATAAAATCCAAGAAGCTGGACTATATGAAGAAGAATGTGGCATCAGAATTAGAGGAAGACTCATTAACAACTTAAGATACGCAGATGACACAACTTTGTTTGCTGAAAGTGAGGATGACTTGAAGCACTTACTGATGAAGATTAAAGACTCCAATCTGCACTATGGATTACACTTCAATATATTGCATTAGGCAAATCTGCCACAAAAGACCTCTTTCAGGTGATGAACAGCAAAGATGTCTCCTTGAAGACTAAGGTGTGCCTAACCCAAGCCATAGGAGCTCTGGTAGTGTAGTGCCTAAGTCACTAAGTCACTTGACTGCTAACCAGAAGGTTGGCGGTTCAAACCCACCAGCCATTCCTCAGTATTTTCAATCACCTCATATGCATGTGAGAGCTGGACAATGAATAAAGAAGACTGAAGAAGAGTTGATGCTTTTGATTGTGGTGTTGGAGAAGAATACTGAAAGTACCTCGGACTGCTAAAAGGACTAACAACAGATCTGTCCTGGAAGAAGTGCAGCCGGAATGCCCCTGGGAAGCAAGAATGGCCAGACTTCACCTCACCTACTTCGGTCATGTTGTCAGGAGGAACCATTCCCTGGAGAAGGATGTCATGCTGGGTAAAGTGGAGAGTCGACAAAGAAGGGGAAGACACTCAACGAGATGGATTGACACAGTGGCTGCAACGATGGGCTCAGGTATAGCAGGGATCATGAGGCTGGCACAGAACCAGGCAGTGTTTCGTTCTGCTGAGCATGGGGTCGCTATGAGTTGGAGATGACTCGACAGCACCTAACAACACAACACAACACAACAATATTTATGGAAGCAGAGTGCCAGGGTGTGTTTGAACCACCAACCTTTAGGTTAGTAATTGATTGCAAACCATTTGTGCCACCCAGGGACTTCCTTAGAGATGGTCCACCTAGCTCTTGGGCCGGCATTCTGTTCATTGTCTCTCATAGGAGAACTGAGAGCCACGGAGCAGGACTGGAAACCAAATGGCCTCACAACAGAATCGAGGCAATGTCTGTGTGGCGTCCTGACTCCTCAGTGTCCCCTAAATCTTTTTTTGAGCCCCAGTCCTCAACTTGTGCATGTTCCCACAGATGGGCGCTGGCCCTTGCTGTTCCTTCAAGAGATGCCGGTGAAAGGAATGTCGCCCAGTGAGCGTGAATTTCAGATGAACAGGAGGAGGGAGTGGTCAGCATCAGTATGTCCCACACACTCTGTGGGACGTGTTTGTGCTAAAAGCTATCTGTTGTTTATCTGATACTCACGCCTCCTCCTTAGGCAGCAGGTTCTGGGGTCCCTCGTTCCATGACTCTGACAAGCAGGCCAAGCCCTCCTCTTTGCGCAGCTTGCCCATCCAAGGAAACACGTCCTCCGGCGGGTGTCGTCCTCTGCGGCATGGACCCGTGCAGCTGGGCTGTGGGCAGCACACACAGTACCTGCTCACTTAGAACTCTCCAGAGACACGCTCACTGCCCAGCCGTGGGTGCCTTTCTTCCCTCCTCCCCGAGAGCTCCTGACGCACCAGGCACGGGTCTGCACCCACTTCCTGTGGCCTCACTGTGGCCCTCCATGGGGCCCCCATTGTCCGTGTAGCCGAGGGTGAGGTCTGCACAGGATGGAGGGCTTGGACACCCCGTCAGGAGGGAAAGGCCACAGTCGGACCCAAGTCCTGACCCAACCACGGCACCCACAACCTTCCCAGGCCCTCACTGGGTGAGGCCCATCGCCGCCTCACAGCACACGGACGCCCTAGGCCCCCACCACCGTCCCAGCAGCTGCTGCCGCTGCTCCTCCCTTCTCTCCCCTAAAGGCCCCACAGCCTGGGCTCCCGAGATGCCTTCGTTTCCTGTAATGTCGGAAGAAACACTGTATGATGTGGTGGGAATAAGACAGTGGATCCAGCCGGGATCTCAGCTGTCTTCAGGCCAAAGCCGTGGTAGTGTGTGTAGTATCTTCACGGAGGCAGGAATTAGGCAGGGCCTCCCTCCTTGAAGACCCACCAGGCCTCCCTCAGCCCGTCCTTCCCCGAAGGATCAGCTGCTCAGGTGTCTCCCAGTGAGACAGACATGTCCCCCCACTTCCCGTTCTTCCCGCCTGAGGAGCTCACCAGGGACCACAGGACAGCTGCCCCCTGGCTGCCCCGCCTCAGCCCTGCCCCCAGCTTCTGTCCCCATCACCACCTGAAGCCACCAGCCCCTGTCACTCACCCTCTCACTCCCTGCATGGCTGCAGCTGGACATTCCCATCTCTCTGACCTCCTCCTCCTCCCCCTCCCAGCCCTTCCCCGAGCTCAGCCTGGGCCCACCCTCTCTTCTGCCTGCTTCCCACAGGCCATTAGGCCACACCCACAACCTCATCAGCACCTCCCCCATGACCACACCCACCCCACCCCATGCCCACACCGAAACCTGCAGCCACACCCGTGCCCATGCCTACACCTGTGCCCGCGCCCACAGCCGTGCCTGCACCCTGGCCTCGGTCACTACGTGTGGACACGTCTCTGATGCAGGACTCCATCCCCACTGGCCCCTGCAGGCTGGGGAGACGTACAGGTGTACCTTGGAGATATGGTGGGTCTGGGTCCAGATACCTCGATGAAGCCAGGATGGCAGTAAAGCAAGTCACGTGACTCTGCTTTCCCAGTGCAGATAAAGCTGTGGTTACACTGCACTGTAGGCTGTAGGGAGCTCTGGTGGTGTAGTGGTTAAGGCATTTGGTTACTAACCAAAAGGTCGGTGGTTGGAACCCACTAGCTGCTCCAAGGAGTAAAGATGTACAGCCTTGGAAACCCATCGGGGTCCGACTATAAGTTGGAATCAATTCTGTAGCAGTAAGTTCAGTTTTCTGGCTGTGGTTTGTTAACTGTAGAATCGACTCGGTGGCACTGAGTTTGGTTTTCTGGCTGTGGTTTGTTAAGTGTGCAGCAGCACTGTGTCTAACAAACCATGTACACACCTTAATTTCAACATGCTTTATTGCTACAAGATGCAAACCATCATCAGGGAGGGGTAATCTTTTTGCTGGTGGAGGGTCTTGCCTCCATGCAGATGGCTGCTGACTGACCAGGGTCGTGATGTTAAACATTGAGGTGGGTGTGGGAAGGTTGGGGTGGCTGTGCGGAAGATTGGGGTGGCTGTTGGGATTTCTTAAAACAGTGAAGTTTGCTGCATGGATTTCTTAAAACAGTGAAGTTTCCCTGCAACACTTAGAGACCACTGTAGGGTTATTAATGCGTTTAGTCTCAATAGCGTCTCAGGGAACAGGGAGGCCTGAGGAGAGGGACACAGGGGGAACGGCCAGTGGAGCAGTGAGAACACACACACTTACTGATTTCATCCGCTGACTTATAGGTGTGTGGTTTGTGGAGCCTCTACACAATTACAGTAGTGACATGAAAGGTCACGGCCCCAGATCACCATGACACATGATAATGACAGAGATTGACATATGATGGGAACCAAAACGTGACACGGACACACAATGAGCACACACTGTTGGACATGGGGCCCACAGGTTTGCTTGACGCAGGGTGGCCCCAGACCACGAGACATCTGCAAAGCGCAGGCAGGTGAGGTCCTCCTGGGTCCCTCACCTGGCAGACACCTCGGCTATCTGTTATTTGAAAGTGAATCTTACGGCCCTCCACGGCCGGCCCGCCCCCCCCCCCCCGTCCTCTGCTGCACCTGGTCCGGTCAGTGTGACACCCCCTCTGCCCACACACTCGAGGCCCCCCCTTGGACTGCGCTTCCACACTGCTCCCCGAATCCAGCCCTCTCCACTCCTGCCACCGCCCTCATCCAGGACAAGGCCTCACATGAAGGTGAGTGTGGGACAGGACTCCCGCCACCTCTTTTCAGAGCCAAGAGAACTTTCAGACACACATCAGCCCTTCCACCCTTGCCAACCACCAGTGACAGCCCCTCCCCTGGCTACCCTGCACTCCAAGCCTGGCACCGACCATGGCCAGCCCCGCTCCCCTGCTCACCGCCCCTCAGTCTCAACTGGGCTGGGTTGGCCCTTCACTTGGCCTGGTTGCCTGGGTGACCAGTGTCCCTCCCTGACGTCTCAGCTCCGCGCCCCCTCTCCTGTGGGGAACTTAGCTGGGTTCTCCTCTCACGGGCATTGGGCCCTTTGGGGGACGGGGGACCTGTTCCCCCGCACTCACTCCTCATCCTAGCACCTGCTCCAGGCCCACCAGTCAGGAGCCGTTCATTCCCTGCTGTCCAAACACAAGGGAGTGCTCACCTGTGAACGTGTGCCCTACTGGGAGAGACCAAGCAGGGCCATTCCAACCCCAGCCCTTCAGCCTCCACGCGAGAGACCGAGGCAGACAGCCAAGCCCTGGCTCTGAGTGGGGCAGATCCTGACATGTCTGTGTCAGCAGGTGGCTCTGAAGGGCACTGTCTTAACCCCCTCCTGACTCGTTTCTAAGCTGCTGGAGGGTGGGCAGGGCAGGCTGCGGACCTGGCCGTGACCACAGTGCGTCCAAGCACGGTGCTTGGCCCCTAATGCGTTTGCAGTGGATGGAAGTGCCCACAAGAAGCTGTTCCCATTTTGGCCACGTCTTTCGGTGGGGACAGAAGCCAGATGTGGGTGACCAGCTCTGCCACCTCACGGGCCCCTGGGATCTGCATCTACCGTACGGCAGTGCCCCTCAACCAGAGCGATTGTGCACTATCCAGAGACGCCCGAGTTGTCACAGCTTCAGAGGTGCAGTGCTCCTGGCATCTCGTAGGGGCGGCCAGGAATGTGGTTCAACGCCCTACCGCATCCCGGACAGCCCTCCCCACAGACCCAGGGCCCGACATCAGCAGTGCCGACATGGAGAGCCCTGACAAACGCAAGTCGTCGACATCAGAAGCCTTGTGTTGCTGCCAGGTGCCGTCGAGTCGATCCTGGCCCACGGCGACCCTCTAGGACACGGTAGAACGGCCCATAGGGTTTCCTGGGCTGTGATCTTTATGGAAGTAAATCGCCAGGTCTTTCCTCCCACAGAGCGTGGCTGAGGGCTTCGAACCACCGGCCACACAGTTGTTGTTGTTGTTGTTGTTATGTGCCGTGGAGTCGGCCCCGACTCATAGCGACCCCTCCTTGGGTTTCTGAGGCAGTATCACTACGGAAATAGATTGCCCCATCTTCCTTCCAAGGAGTGGCTGGTGGGTTTGAACCGCCAGCCTTGTGCTTAGCAGTCAAGTGCCTTAGGCACTATGCTACCAGAGCTCCCTAGTGGCAGCACTTAAAGGGCGTGTGCACTTAACCACTGCCCCCCCCCCCGGGCCCTTTCCGGAATACTTGCACTCCCCTTTAAAGCAAAAGGTAGATTTCGAAAAAAGCTTGTGGTCATGTTTAAAATTCAGTGCTTGTTTCCAAAAGATACATGCCCTGTTGACCAGTTCTGATCTCACCGTTTGGTTTTAAGCGCGCTAACCTAGTCCCTTCCCCCAGCAGCAGGTGCCGCGCAGGAGGTGGCGCAGATGTCCGCGGAGAGAGGCCAGGCGTGCCCAGGCGAGCTCAGCCCGGTGGACGCCGGAGTCGGAGGAGACCTCAGCGCGGCCCTGACCTGTGAGATGATCCTCAGCCTGATGGACAAGTGAGGGGGGCCCCACAGCAGCCCTTCCCTTACAGCACCGAGCCCAGGCTTCTGCATGTTCCCTGAACTCAGCTCATGACGACAGATGGTCCCCATCCCCCCACCATCTGAACTGGTCCCTAGAATCCCGTGCCTTTTCTGCCAAGGTATCTCAAAGAACACGGCAGGTTACTTCCTAATAGGCTTCAATCTTGAATCGGCAAAGCCTCCCACCTATGAATTCACTTGGCATTGGGGAGGCAGGCCACTTGCAATGAATTCTTTGCGTAATGGTTATTTCAGCTCTAGTACAGGGTCGCTGTGAGTTGGATTTCATTTGACGGCCACAGATTTGGTGTTGGTTATAGAGCAACTGCCATCCCTGGGGCCTGCTAACTGAAAAGTTAGCAGTACAGAGCCACCCAGTGGCACTGCGGGAGACAGGCCTGGCAATGTTCCTCCACAGACACTACAGCCTAGCAAACCCCACGGGCAGTTCTACCCTGTAACACGTGGGGGACCACGAGTCGGGGTCCACTCGACGGCCACTGATTGGACTGTTTTGTCTTGTTTTGTTTTGTTTTTGGCTTTCTAGGCCAGCTCTTCAGTGCTTCGCCAGAAGGCAGAGCTGGGAATAGTTCTGTTGAATTGGACACACCCATGAAATTTCAAGTATTTTTTATGATTTTTAAACATAAAAGACTAATTTTCATATCTTTTTATACAAATGAATTTTCCACACAATTTTAAATTTAATATTATGCTTTTAATCAGTTCTCAATTCACCCAAAAAGATTTTAATAGTATAAAACTGGAGTGAAAAATGAAAAACTCTAGATTAGGCGAGAAAATGACGAGCGGTATTTTTTGTTTCCATCCTTGAGTAGATCGACTTACAGAGCTTGTGTCCCGATTGTACTCTCCCTTAATGATACACTTTGGCAGCTGTGAGCCCCCAGGCTATAGTCTGTTGTTCCTTATCAGTGCACCAGTTTATAGCCTGCTGGTTTGCTAAAATCATTTTGTTTATATTTCTTTAAATTGAAACATGTAAGTCTGATGATGAAAATGTCTCCTTGTAAAGTATCTGGACTTTTTTGTAGTGCCCTGTAATTCTTGTGTTTTGCCCATTGGAGAGGTTTTCTGGCCTCTGGCTGCATGGGAAAGAGCACTCGTGGCGCAGTGGCTAAGCGCTCGACCTTTTGGAGCGTCAGTCGGAGGTTTGAAGCCACCAGCCGCTCCTCAGGAGAAAGATGACAGCCTTGGAAACCCTCTGAGACAGTTCTAGTCTGTCCTGCATGGTCGCTACGAGTCAGAATTGACTCGACGGCAGTGGGTTTGCTTTGGTTTGGAGACAGGCAAGGAGCCCTGGCAGTGTGATGTTTCATGGCTCCGCTGCCAACTGCGGCTGTTGGAACCCGCCAGCTGCTCCGTGGGAGGAGGACCTGGCCATCTGCCTCCGTCAACATTACAGCCGAGGAAACCCTGCGGGCAGCTCCGCTCTCTCTCGTGGGCTCGCTGTGAGTCATGATCCACTCCACAGCACACGTTAGCAGCGTGGCAAATGCCTCCTTGAAGTTCACATGAACCTATCTTTACAGCCACCCACATTTTTTTAGCCAACAGATGCTTTTGATATATTTGCACTTTTTTTTCCCCCATACTGTAAAATTGATAGGTCTGAATTCAGATTCTTCCAGTTTTGGTCAGTCATAAATACCCCAACCGCAGAGCCCTGTGCGAGGTGAACACTGCGATCAGTGTCCCAGCAGGAAGGGCGCCGTGTCTCCCCGTGCAGCAGATGCACTCAGGTCACCTTGCGTCTGTTACACGCCATCATCGCGGCTGCTGGCATTTCTGTGTCGGCGTCTTCTGTTTTGACTGTAACATTACCTCAATAAATGAAATGAGTTCGTACTTACAGTTCTTGTGATGTGTGACTGCGGATCCTGAAATGTCCTCTTTGCATCCAAGCTGGTGGGGTTTTTCTTTGCTCACTGGCGAAACACATGTTGACTTCAGGAGTGCCTGTGAAGAAAATGGTTTCGAACGTTTGGCAGCCCTGAAAGCACGTGTCCCTTTATTTCCTGAGGTTTCAGAATGGAAAATGGGCAGGAATGTGATTTTTCCCGTCCAGATTCAGTAGACTTAAAATAAAAAACCAGAAGCCAGTGTGGACAAGGAGCCCAGCTGGGACCCACGCATCATCACTGGGAAGTCTTCGGACACAGACTTCAACAAGCAACGCAGCCCCCGCACGTGGAACATGGACGAGGTAATGAACAGAACAGAACGCAGCCACTCGCCAGTGGCTCAGTTTCCTATCCAGGTTTCCACCAGACACCTGGGGAAAGGGTGACGCTCAATGTGTAAGCTCAGTGCCTTTGGGCCTGGGCACACGAGGGTGTGCGGTCTGCTGCTAACCCAACAGTCCACACCCACCCAGTGGCCCTGCAGAGGAAAGGCCTGCCAACCTGCTTCTGTAGAGATTACAGCCAAGTCTGCCCTGAGCATCGGGCTCTTTTAGGAATTATCTCAATGGGGTCAAATTGACAACAGCAACTCACAAGGTTGGACAGGACACTTAGGGGCCAGTGAGTTTCTGTTAAAGGGGAAGGAGCGACCCAGAGGAGGGTGAGGACAGCTGCCCGAGTGGGAGAATGTCATTGGTGTCAGTGCGCTGAACACGGAGCAACTGCGGAATTGATACGTTCCGCTGTGTAGATGCTCAACAGGTTTTACAATTTAAAATGTATATATTTTACAGCCAAGAAAACCTTACCAAGCAGTCCCACTCTGTAACGCGGTTGCCCAGAATTGGAATTATGTGAGGAGCAGAGACAACAGTCCCCACAAGAGGGCAGCCCTGTCTTTCTTTTCTGGGCTCTTCCACTATTGAGGAATTTCTGTTAATAGCAACGCAGTTACGGCAAAATCTTGATAGATTCCTTTTATTGATTTCATACTGTACAGAAGGCAGGTGAGAGTTGAGATGTCCTGGATGGTAACAGGAGGCTGCTGAGTAAGAGAGGGTGTCAACTTGGCTGGGCCTGGTTGAGTGGCTGGGCAGCTGGTGGTAGTTATTCCCCATGTTACACTGGCAATCACCTCCATGGTGGGATCTACCACAAGCAGCTGAGTAGCTACCTTTGGGATGTGTCTGCTTCCTGTATATAAGGAGAATTGGAAATGGTCTCTAGCCTAGGGCACGCTTGGACCCTGCATGTAGCTGTGTTATGTTCTGCCGACCTTGGGACTTACAACGGACTTAAGTTAATGACCTGCCATGTGGTCTGGTAACATCAGGACTGTGCCCCTTTTACTTGTCAATCTTGCGGCTTCTCAGCCTCAGCAGCCAGCAGCCGTCTGAGTGAAGAAAGCCTCTAGCTCCAGTGGGCCGGGAGCAGGAGGCAGAGCTGAAGCCAAGGCTGAGGGGCTTTCACCACCCCCTAGAGCCTGGCACTTTGAACTTGGACTTAAAGCCTCCGAACTGTAAGAGAATAAACCCCTGTTGGTTAAGGCCGTCCCATCTGTGGTATGTTCCTGTCAGAGCGGCACCAGGGAACCAGAACAGAGGGGCCTGGGAGAGACCTGGACGCTGCCTGGTCCGGCTCCCAAACGCGCGAGCGACTGAGCCCCTGCAGGAAGTGACTCTGCAACGATGGGTTCTGGAACCTCTTGCACAGTGACAGTCCCTGCTGTCAGGGGAGGCTGTTTCAGTTACAACTGTGTGGACAGCAGTTTCACTACATAATAGATGCTTTTCAAACCAGCAAACCCAAGAGCTAGCTGATGCAGGTCAGCAGCCCACCGTTGTTTGAAATTAGTAACTGAAAAGGGTTGGATGCTACGGGGGTGGGGGGAGCTGATGAGATGGGGCCATTTACATTATAAAGCTTGACAGCCTACCTTTTGAAGATGACAAGAATAGTTTTCTAGATACTGTTGCCAGGAGAAAGGTTCTTACTGAACAGCTCCCGTGAATGAATTTCTTACACATATACACAGTTTTATTTATTTTGTGTTTGGTGGTTGAGCATATACACAGCAAAACATACACCAGTTTAGCAGTTTCTACGTGTACGAGTCCATGACACTGATGACAATCTGTAAGTTCTCACCATTTCCAAATTCTTTCTCCCTCATTAACATAAACTCACCCCAAGTCTCCTGTCTAATCTTACAAGTCACTGTTGTCAGTTTGATCCCACAAACTGACAGACTTTAAAGTATTCTTTATGACCATCACTTGTTAGAGGAAGTCTTATTCCTGTGAAAACATGTTCAATTAAAGTCTTAGAACAGTTGTCTTAGTTAATTGACTATGTCAACATTTCCCCATCCTTTTATTGCCATATTTATTTTTAATCGAAGGACCCTTTGTGGCACCAGTGGTTAGAGCGTTTGGCTG
>NW_006921882.1:3774647-3796833 GCF_000298275.1 Orycteropus afer afer
CCACCACTGCCCCCGAGACGCTGAGTTACTTCACTGTAAACCATCCTCAGCGCCACGTCGTTGGATAGAAAGCACTTTATTCCTCCCAGCTCGCTCTTCCCATAAAGACTTTATGCTTCTCCAGGGCGGCCTCGGCATTTCATGGCTACAGGAGAACCCCGACGCTCTCCTTGTTTGTAGAAAGACTTTCATTTTCTCTAAGATGACAACTGCTCTCCTCTCAGAATAAGACCAAAGCGCCTGTAGCACCGAGTGACCTGTGACAACTGACAGACAAAGTGTTTCCAGGAAATTTCTATTAGGTAAAAGCAGCCATTTGTGAGTTTGACAATTTCCCTTAATGACAGAAGAAAAAAAAAAGTTTTGTTACAGGAGCCAGCCCAGGTTTGCTGCTGGGACAAGGATTTCAGGACAGGTGCATGCTGGGAGTTCAGAAATAGATTTGAAATGGGGGACAGGAACACGTAAGGACCCCTGGTGGTGCAAACAGTCAGGCATTTGGCTGCCAACCAAAAGGTTGGTGGTTCAAACCCACCAGCCACCCTGCAGGGGGAAGACCTGGCAATCCGCTCTGGTGAAGGCTCCAGCTTGGAAAACACTGTGGGCCAGTTCTTCTCTGTCGCATGGGGTCGCTACGAGTCAGAATGGATCCGACGGCACCCAACAACAGGAGCAGATACGTTTGGTCTGCCTTGGCCACAGAGAGTTGTTACCCCATCTGCAGCCCCCCAAAAGCTTGTATTTGAAAGCAGGGGTCTTTGGGAGGTGTTGGACGGCTTTGTCCATGGACACAGCCAGTTAGGAAGACGGCTGGGCCCTTAGCCCAGAGTGGACACTGGAGCCCACAGGGCCCAGCACGATTTTAAAGCAGGGCACCGCCTAGACGTGGCCGCGACTCCTGCCCTCCGCATGTCTGACTGTGCGCCTGGGAATTAAGAACCTGACCTTGAAGATATCCGGAAGAATCCAACACCATTAACCATGATACAGGGACTACTGTTGCTAGTCGCCGCCAGTCTTTCTACAAACAAGGAGAGTGTCAGTGTTCTCCAGTAGCCATGAAATGCTGAGGCCACCCTGGAGAAGCATAAAGCTTGTTGCTTGTTTAATCTGCTCTTGACTTATCTCAAAAGAGATCCCACACTAATCATACTGCCCCATTAACATAACAAGGACGACCCATCCCAACTGGGATTATAACCATTACAAGGGTTGGGATTTACCACACATATTCTGGGGACACGGCTCCATCCATAACAATAATATTGCAAGTTGAGTAATAAAGACCTGTTTTAGAATAAGAAAAGGTGGTTGCTTGGAAAAAATTACTGTTAGTACTTACTGAAATGCAGTGCTTTCAAATGCTTGGATCTGTACACATATAGATACACACATCCATGGTGTTTGTGTAGGGTGAATTTATAATGTCATGTGGGAGAAACGTAACATCTTAACACCACAGAGTCCTCCAATCTGTGAGTACAGGGCTTATCTCCAATTATTTATGTCTCCTTGTATTTCTTTCATCATTCCTTTATTGTGGTTTCCAGCACACAGATCTCACATAGATACTGGAATTATATCTAAGTATGTCATGGCTCTGTTGGTGCTATTGGAAGGTGTACTATTATTATTTCAATTTTGTGTTGGGCACGTCTGCTGCAAAAGACCTCTTTAAAGTTTAAAAGCAAGATGTCATCTTGAGGACTAAGGTGCACCTTACCCTAGTCATGGTCTTTTCAGTCGCCTCATATGCATGTGAAAGTTGGACAGTGAATAAGGAAGACTGAAGAAGAATTGATGCTTTTGAATTGTGGTGTTGGCAAAGAACATTAAATATACCATGGACTTCCAGAAGAATGAACAAATCTGTCTTGGAAGAAGTACAGTCTGAATGCTCCTTAGAAGCGAGAATGGCCAGACTTCGTCTCACCTCCTTTGGTCATGTTGTCAGAAGGGACCAGTCCCTGGAGAAGGATGTCATGCTTGGTAAAGTCAATGGTCAGTGAAAAACGGAAGACCCTCAACGAGATGGATTGACATGGGCTGTAACGATGGGCTCAGGCATAGCAGGGATTGTGAGGCTGGTGCAGGACCGGGTGGGGTTTCGTTCTGTTGTGCACAGAGTCATTATGAGTCTGAGCCAACTCGACGGCACCTAACAACAAGAACGTGTTTTCTTGATTGAGCTTTGAGAGTTTTGTCTTTCAAAGCACTTGTCCATTTCATTTGAGTTGTTTGCCAGGTTTTGTTGTATATTTTCGCTCTAGGGGTGCACGGTGCTTATTGGGCCTACACATAACTGCATCCCATGTCATGTAAGATGAACTTAGCACAGGTGAGGTGGTGCAACACCGACCAAAGAGCAGCCATCAGCTATCTCAGCATACGTGTCTGTAATTACGTCGTCAACACTGGACGCACAATACTTAGGAGAGGGCTCCCTGATGGCCCAGTGTTTGAGACTCAACTGCTAATCCAAAGGTCGGCGGTTTGAACCCAAGAGAAAGATGTGGCAGTCTGCTCCTGTAAAGACTGACAGCCTTGGAGACCTTATGGGGCAGTTCCGCTCCGTCTTGTAAGGTCTCTGAATCGGCCTCAACTGAAAGGCAATGGGTTTTCACTATTGTAGTGTTGCTTTTAATAAGTCGCTGGGAGCTGACATCTGGCTGCTGTCGCCCTGCCCTGGGCGGCACATGGCAGCCACACGGCCACTGGAGCCCGGACAGGACTGAAGCCCAGCGCCTGGCAGAGAGAGGCCTCTGCTGCTCTCGACAGTGCCCACCACTCCCGGCAGTTTCCACTTTTAAAAACTTCCAGTTTAATGAAGTGAACAACGACTCAACATCTGGACAGAAAGAGAGAGATGCAGGTTTCGTCAGGCAGAGAAAAGCCCTCTCAGCTTCCAGGTCCCAGAGGTCACTCGCTACGGCTGCAAATTGGAGCCCAACGGCTCTGTTCTGCTGCTCGTGTTCCCAACAGCCCTGCAGAATGGCCGCCGAAAAATGGCAGCCCAAACCACTGCAGCCCAGACCCTCTCCATCTGCCCCAAAGGAAGAGCAAAGCTGGCACTTCTTAGTACCAGTGAAGAGAAGGAGCCCTGGTGGTGCAGCAGGTCAGTGGTTCAAGCCCACCAGCTGCTCCTCAGAAGACAGATGTAGCAGCCTGCTTCCATAAAGATTACAGCCTTGGATAACACAGTCCCCAGAGACAATGTTCTACATCCTAGCTTGATGAGTAGCAACCAGGGTCTTAAAAACTTGTGAATGGGCATCTAAGGTGCAGCTATTGGTCTCTCACCATAGAGAGCAAAGAAGAGTGAAGACAATCAAAGACACAGGAAACAATTAGTGCAAAGAACTAAAGGACCATGTGCACCCTGGCCTTCATGACTCTGAGACCAGAAGAACTAGATGGTGCCCGGCTACCACTGCTGACCATTCTGAAAGGGATTACAATAAGAGGTTCTAGATAGAGTGGCAGAAAAATGTGGAACAAAACTCAAAATCATTTGAAAAAAAAAGTAGGCCTATTGGCCTGACAGAGATTGGTGGAACCCCCGAGACTATGGTGCTTAGTGACCTTTCAAGCCAGGAACTGAACTCACCCCAGTGGCTCAACTTTCAGCCACATGATAGGCCCATAAGGTGAATGGTAATGAGGTAGGGACTCACTAGAACAATCAACTCTACAAGACCAAAAGGGCAGCACTTGCCCTGGGATAGAGTTCAGAAGGCAGGAAGGAAGAGAAAGAAAGATGAAGGGAAATGGAGGAAGTGGGAAGAGTGCTGTCCATTGTGGGGATGGCACTGAATGTCAGGAAACAAAATGTGTCAGACTTATTGAATGGAAAACCGACCTGCTCTCTAAACGTTCACCCAAATCACAATTCACAAATGATTCCAGCCTTGGAAACCCTATGGGCAGCTCCACCCTGTCCTATGAGGTTGCTATGGGTCAGAATGGACCCCACAGCAGTGGGTTTATCGGTGAGGGGCATATTAACTTCGGTGGCCTCAGGCCAACAAACTCACTGGCCAGCAGCTCAGGGCTGAGGATTTTCCTGGCCTGGCCTGGACAAGTTACCATCCTTCCTGGCCCCTCATCCTGTGAGGCCACAGCCCTGTTGGCCTGGCAAACGGGCCAAAGTAAAGAAAACTCCAGTGGTAAGTGCTGTCAAGAATCACTAACTCTTGTAATAGTCGATTTTATTCTTATTACTTGTGGTTGACCTAGTCCCAAAACTTGCCTCGCTGCCACCCCTTTATGGGCTGTTGACACATCTAGATATATCCCGATCCCACGACGCTTAGTGACAACAGATGAACCACGTTCCCAGGACCACCGAGCTACCCACCAGGAACGACCCGCACGGAGGCCTCCCACTCACGAAGAAAAAAAAAAACCCCTCCCCTCTCCCTCCCCCTCACGAAAGAAAACCAAGACAGACAACCCAGCCAAAACAAAAAACAAGGGCGGCAGGAACGAGCGCGCCATCCACCCCCCCCGCCCGCACGCACCACCCACCAGCCCCGCAAGAAAAACGACGGCCTAGCAGCAGCACAGCAGCTGAAGAAACCAGCGCCACCAGCAGCTCCTCCAATCTCTTTAAATGTCTTTATTTTAAAAGAAGACTAAGACGCCTGGCCTAGGCCATGGTATTTTCAGCCACCTCATACGCATGTGAAAGCTGGACCGTGAACAAGGAAGATCAAAGATGAATTGATGCGCGTGAATTACGGTGTGGGGGAAGGATAAGGACTGACTATACCTGGACTGCCAGGAGAAGAGCGACTCTGTCTTGGAGGAGGCAGAGCCAGGATGCTCCTTAGAAGTGAGGACAGCGAGAATTCATCTCCCGTGCTTTGGACATGTTAACGGGATGGATGTCCCTGGAGAGGGATATGGTGGTAAAGCAGAGGAAGGCCCCTAACGGGGTGGGCTGACAGTGCCTACGGCAACGGCTCAAACTGCGCAATGCTGTGGAGACCGCACAGGGCAAAGTGGGGTTTGGTTCTGATGGACATCGTGTCACTGTGAGTCGCAGTCGACTCCACGGCAACTAACAATAAGATTTTAAAAGAAAAAATGAAAAACTGGGACCTCCCAGGGATGGCTTGGCTGATATGACGGAGATCTATGACAGCCCTGGACGCGGCCAGTGGGGGGCCTGCAGGTGCCCAGGAGTCCTCTTCCCGGACTCCCTGTGTCACTGAGGTCTTACCTGCCAGCAGTCCTGGCCTGCCTCATTCTCAGAGAGCCTCTGGGCTCTGCTCTCAGAACAGAGTCGCTCTGGGCTCTATCTGCAGGCTCCACCCACCAGATGGGGGGCCAGCTCTGTGATTGGCCAGTGGCAGCCTCGCCTCCAGAGTGGGGTGGAGTCAGAGCCAGTCCTCCAAAACACGTGGGTAGATGGCGGTATCCGGGAAGAGGCGCATCGCAGCTACAGGTGCCCGGATGAACTGTGAGCTCCTATATAAGCACCAGGTCTGAGGCTTTCCAATCTTGAGATTTTTATTTTATTTTACTTTTTTCCAAAGCCAGAGTTCAAACTTATATCACATGGTAAAGTCCAGAAATGGTTCTTTCAATGTGGAAAAAAAAAATTCTGTGGGAGACAGCCTGGGGGGCAGGAGTGCGTGGGAGGAAAAAACACAGGGAAGAGGTAACTATGGGGAGGAAGTGGGAGGGGAGCTGTTGCATTGTGGGAAATTGTAGTCAGTGTCATAAGACAAAGTGTATGTGAGCTGCTGTGTGGAAAGTGAACTTGCTCTGTAAATTTTCACCCAAATCACAGATCACAGTTTTAAATATATATATATATATATATATATATATATTTTAAAATTACTGTTACTTTAACTTTAAAAAAAGTCTAATTTACTTACTCTGGAGAAAATATGCATAATAAGATATACACCACTGCGACAATGTCTCCAGGCACAATGCAGTGATATATTGGTGACAGGTTGTGGCACCTTTCCTGAAAACCTTTTCCAAACTGTTTCGCCATCATTAACACACACTTGCCCCCTAAGCTTCTCATCTGTCCTTTGGAGTTGCTGTTGTCAGTTGATCAGAGAGAGGATTCTTTAAGAGTGTGAGGCTTCATGCAGACATTCTTTTCTGATTAAGCTAAACTATTATTTGGTTCAAAGATGACTTCAAGAGAAAGTTTCCATTCCGAGTTTAAACATTTCCTCAGGGTAATAGTTTCAAGGGGTCATCTGGCCTCAGTAGCTCCAGAAAGTCTGGATTCCATGAGAATTTTAAATTCTGTTCCACATTGCCCCCCTTTTGATCAGGACTCTTCTATGGAATCCTTGATCTAAATGCTCAGTTACAGTAGCTGGGCACCATCCAGTTCTTCGGTGCCATGGCAGAGGACACAGCTCTTCATGGGTTCCATGTCCTCCACCGATTCCCACCCTCCTTCTTCCTCCGGAGCTGCCAGTGACTAGAAGCCAGTCCTACGCTGGATAGCCCCATCTTGGGACTGGCGTTAAAGTTTTAAAACAATTTGGTGTATAAAGTTTTCAAATTTCAGAAGTAATACAGACTGTTATAACAAGAAAACACTAAATGCAAAGCTTTGTACACGGGCAGAGTTAATAATCTCCCCTGCTGCCCGCCCTCCTCATCTGTTCCCAGTCCCCCTCCGATTCCCACTGTCAGCTGTCAGCTGCCTGTAGGGGTGGGGGGTTGCTGTCCACACCCCTTGCCTGGCTATGTCATCTTGGACACACACAGGTGGGATTTTGTGTTTTTCGGACATAGACTCAGATCACACACATGATTGCAACTTGTTTTTCTTACTGGGTGATAAATCTTGGCCTTTCCTACCTGTCAGTGGATAGAAGAGATTTACAAATGTTAGGGTTTAAAAATAAAATCTCCCCATGCTCCCACTAGACTGGCGGCTGGAGGCCTTTTCATTCATTACTCCTAAGCGGGCGTGGAAGTGCAAAGATTAGAGATTTCTAAATTTGGTCAGAGTGGCTGTGCCAGTGTCTGTGTGCTAAAAATACCAGCGGGCCCTGGGCAGCAGCCGCATGCCCTCAGTGGGTGGGGGTGGGGGGGAAGACCCTGAGCTGGCACATCCGGGGTCCCCGCCAGGCATCCCAGCTCCCCAAAGAGCCCCAGCCCCCCACAGCAAGGTCCTCACTGCCAGGCCACGCGGACAGTGAGTCACTGCCAGTGCCAGGTGTCCAGGCACCCAGCACTGTTTCTCAGAAGTGACCGCAGATGGTTCTGTCACCCAGTCGTTCAATACAACTCAGGATCCGGGCCGTAAGTGGGACCACCACATTGATATTTACTTATTTTCTTTAAATCAACTAACGTTTAAAAGTCACATTTATTTGAAAATCAGCTTCACAACACTGAAGTGACCGGAAAGCCCATCCCTTGTCATGAACAGTAACTATGATGGTGAGTGTTGTTGTTGTATTTTTGAGCGTTTCCTCTGTGCCAAACATCTGAGCTACTTTATTAACTTCCTTGTCCTTGCGAAAGTCCTGTGAGGAAGGTACAACATCGTCCCCTTCCTACTGTCCCCCCATATTGTAGACAAGGGAAGGAGGCTCAGAGCAGCAGCCTCCTACTCAAAGCAAAGACAAAACCAAAAACCACCCCAGTTGCTAGGAAGTCATTTCTTCCTACTGGCGGCCTGTGTGCACGACATCACTGAGCTCCAGAGGGTCTGTCGGTGGCTGTGAAATCATTTCTTCCTACTGGCGGCCCGTGTGCACTGCGTCCACTGCGCTCCAGAGGGTCTGTCGGTGGCTGTGACCTCTCGGAAGGAGATCACCAGGCTTTTCTTCTGAAGCACTTCCAGGTGATTTGGAACCGCCAACCTTTGTGTTAGTTGTTGTTGCTAGGAGGCGTTGAGTTGACGCCAACTTAGAGTAACCCGGGTCCAACAGAACGAAAGCCTGCCCGGTGCTGCTCCATCCTCACAGTCCCCGCCACACCTCAGCCCGTTGTTGCAGCCGCTGTGCCAGTCCGTCTCCTTGAGAGCCTTCCCCTTCCTCACTGACCCTCCACTTTACCAAGCCTGACACCCTCCTCCAGAGAGTCGCCCTTTCTGACAGCATGACCAAAGTAGGTGAGATGAAGTCTGGCCAGTCTTGCTTCCAAGGAGGATTCCAGCTCACTTCTTCCAGGACACATTTGTTCATTCCTCTGGCAGTCCATGGTATTTTCAGTATTCTTCAGCAACGCCGTAGTTCAAAGGCATCAATTCTTCTTGGGTCTTCCTTATTCATTGTCCAGCTCTCACATGCATATGAGGAGATTGAAAATACCATGGCATGGGTCAGGTGCACATTAGTCTTCAAAGTGACAGCTTTGCTTCGTAACACTTTCAAGAGGTCTTTTGCAACAGATTTGCCCTGTGTAATCTGACGTCTGATTTCCTGACTGTTGCTGCCATGGGAGTTGATTGTGGATCCAAGTAAAATGAAATCCCTGACAGCTCCAGCCTGCTCTTCCTTCCTCATGAGTTGCTTTCTGTCAGAGCTGTGCGCTTAGCCCTTAGCTCCACCTAAGCCCTGCTGTCACGGTGAGCCTTACCCACGGTGGGCTTTGAACAGGCATTTGCCTTCTGCGTGTGCGTCTTTCATTCCTTCATTCTCCCGTTCATTTATTCAACGCGTGTTTTCTGAACACTGTTGTGTGCCCAGTACTGGGAAGAGAGGAGTAAGTCAGACCCTGTCCCCACCCGCAAGTAGCTGGTAGAGGACACAGGTGCACTAACCTGCGGGCAAAGTGAGAGCCTCATAGCTGAATTTGGAGAGGGGATAGCAGCATGGCGGCCATGCACCAGCCTGTTCTAAGGGGTGGGGAATTATACGGGGCCAGGCTTTTAACCGTTTAGGATGTGTAACAGCTAGGTGAAGTAAGGAAAGGGGAGGGAAAATGCCATTAAAAAGATGGATTAAAAGAAGTGCCATGTTCTCAGTGGGGACCCCTATTGTCGATGCATCGGAAGGATTTAAACTCAGTTTCTCCATCTGTAGAGTGGGAGTGGTGAGTCCGACCTCACTGGGTACAAACGTGCCACACACTTTGGATGGCATGCAGCAATACCCACCACCGAGTGGCTCAGAAAACGATGCTTATGATGCTGATTTGCACCATTTTTGGCCTGCGATGGTGGTTCTTCATTTTCCATAGCAGTATCGTAAAGTTTATTGTTTTAAACATATTTGAATTTTTAACATGACTTCAAAAGAGGTGTGTTCACAGCGAGTTTGTATCCATAGTAACATCTTTGTCAATGTCAGCATATGTCCTGGAATTTTATAAGCATACACAAGAAACTAACCTACATGTGCTGTAAGAATGTCCGGTATACCATAGAGCTGACAAGGGACAAGGTTGTGGTGACTTCTTGGCCACAGCCAGGTACCCTGAGGGAGCGAGTAGTTGGACCTGTGGCCTCGGGACCATGGTCACAGGGGACATCAAGCTCAATTGGCGTAACATACGACATAAAAACATTGTTCCACATCCTACTTTGGCGAGTAGCGACTAGGGTCTTAAAAGCTTGCAAGTGGCCATCTAGATACAACAATGGGTCTCTCTTCATCTAGAGCAAAGAAGAATGAAGGAAGCCAAAGATTCATGGAAACAATTAGTCCAAGTGACTAGTACACCCTGTGATCCTCAATCTGTATGACTGTGAGACCAGAAGAACTAGATGGTGCCCAGCTACCACTGTCAACCACTCCGATTGGTGCAGGAGATCCTGGATAGAATGGGAGGACAATGTGGAACAAAACTCAAAATCATTAAAAAAAAAAAAACAGGTTTGCTGGTCCTATAGAACCTGGTGAGACCCCTGAGACTATGGCCCCTAGTTACCCTTCAGGTCTGGAACTGAACTTACTCCTGTGGCTTCCAGTCAAACAATAGGCATATGGGGTGAACATTTACATCAGGTAGATACATTCCTTGGATCTATCGGGAGAACAGAAGGGCAGTGTTTACACAGGGAGACAGCTCAGAGGGAGTGAGGGGAGGGAAGGACACAGGGAAGATGTAACTACAGGGAGGAAGTGGGAGGAGAGCTGTTACATTGTGGGGAATTACAGTCAATGTCATGAAACAAAATGTGTATGAACTGTTGTATGGAAAATGAATTTGCTCTGTAAACTTTCACCCAAATCACAATAAAAATTTTTGAAAAGAAATTACCCTGTAACTTCCCTCATGTCCCCTTAGTCTCCCTCAGACTTTATTTAGGAAGAAGTAGGAAGCCAAGGCCGTTCTCTTAGACCAATTACAGGTCATCTGCTTGATGGGGCATTTAAATTCCTTCCCAAATGGCAACCCCAGCCTGGCCAGGAGTAAAGTGACACAACTCACAGTGGGGGGCTTTTGCAGTCAGATTTGCAAAACACTGACAAAATGCATCACTGGACCTCAGGACCCGTCAGAAACCATTTTCCTAGACTTTCCCGGCAGGGATGTCTTGGTGCTCCCGGATTCATCCCACCTCTGAGTGTACGGGAGGCACTCTTCGTGGCCCAGGGCCTCTCCCCAGAGGGCGTTCTTGAAGACAGCTGGGCAGGGGGCCTGTCCGAATCTGCTTTAGTCCTGCTTGAGTTCCTGTCCACCGCTGGGAGTGCCCCAGCCCTTCCACATCTGCCCCTGCCCCTGGCATCAGTCAGGAGATGGGAAGGAGGTGCCACCCACAGGGGCGAGGGTCCCGCTGGGTGGAGCAGGAAGGAATACGCAGAGCTGGATGTAACTGAGCTGCTGTGGTGGGCCTACAGCTGCAGGAGCCCTGGTGGCCCAGTGGTTAAGCACGTGGCTGCTAATTGAAAGGTCAGTGGTTCGACCCTCCCAGCCACTCTGAGGGAGAAACATGTACCAATCTGCTTCCATAAAGATGACAGCAGTTCTACTCTGTCCCCTAGGGGTGCTGTGAGTTTGTCTTACAACTCCTACCATTTAAATTACAAAACAAAGCCAGTTACCGATGAGCTGACCTTGACTCTGGTGACAACGTGCGTGAGTGCGTGCGTGTGTGCGCGTGCGTGTGTGTCAGGGTGCAGCTGTACCCCACGGGTTTTTCAGAAGTTGATCAGCAGGCCTTTCTTCCCAGCCACTTCTGGGAAGAGTCTGACCTCCAACCTTCCATCAGTAGCCATCCTTCACCCCCTAGGACTCCACCCCCTAATTTAAAGTGTCCTCAATTTGTTTTTAGCCTTTTGTTGACAGAGAAAAAAGGCTTGGCGGCCTGAGTTGGTTTGGCAAGAGTTGTTTCAGTGGAAGGAACTTCGCACCTGTGGTGAAATCGGATGTTTCCAAGGACCTTGTGGGACAGCTGTGAACTCCTTAGGTTATAGCAGAAGTCTGCCTGCTTGGCCCCCAGCGGCTGTGCCGGCTATGACCCTCCCCAAGCAAGCGGGCCCCTCCCCAAGCGACCAGGTCCCACGGGAAGGAGGTCCTCCCAGGGCCTCAGGCACCAGGGCCTTCAGGGACAGGCTGCCGTGGTTGGGGGCCAGCTGAGTGACTGCAATGCACAGCGACCCCTCTGACAGAGGAAGCCACCCCGGAGACCTCCTGGCGGTGTTCTTCATGGGGCTGATGGCTGAGCTTTTCTCCCTCGGAGCTGCCGGAGGCGGGGGGGGGGGGGGGGGGCAGCCACAGGCTGTGGGGGGCTGGAGCCAACGAATGCCGCCCCCCCATTTTTAAAGAGAAGCCAAAAATCTGCCTTGCCAAGGCAACAGTCTGCCCCTTTGCTCTTACTGATTGCCACTTTTACAAACACTCTACTTTGGGACTTGCCTGGCCTCCATGTCCGCCCCACCGTCACCCCAGGCCGGCTGCTGAGTTCTTCCCCGACCCCTCAGACAGGTTGTCAGTGCAGAGGCTGCCAGTGACCCGATGCAGCAAGAAGCGGCATTTTCACAGGACTCCAGCAGCTCAGGTCTGAGGAGGGCGGGGGTGGGAACGGCCTTCTGGGCCTTTCTCAGCCAGGCCTGGCCGGTGGACAGGGGCGACTGGGGACACTCAGAGGCCCAGGAATGGCCCCACTGGTGACTTTCTGTGGAAAGTCCAGGCAGCCCCTGGCTGGTTATAAATAGAGCGTCCCATGCAGGCGGGGGTGCTGGGGCTGCAGGTCCTTCCCGGCTCCCCCACGCCCCTCCCTCTGCAGATCCTCCCACAGGACCCAGGGCTCATCTCCATAATATTTGCATGGCAAAAAGCAGGGAAGTTCACACTCAGGGCTCCAAGGTTAACCCTTGATGGGCCTGTCCCTGGAAGAGCCCTCAACTGGGCCATCCAAGGAGAGCGGGGCTGGTGGTCTCTCATTCCCCCAAACACTTATTGAGCACCTGCTGTGTACAGAACCCTGGGTAGTGGGGATGGTTAATATTCTCGGCTGCTAACTGAAAAGCTGACATTCGAATCCACCCAGGGTGGCTAGGACGAAAGGCCTGGCTGTGTACGTCCGGAAAATCAGCCGTTGAGAACGCAGTTCTACTCTGGCGTCTTGGGGTCGGCTTGAGTCAGAAGCGACTACTCGGCAGATGGCTCTTCCTGCTTTTACGCGCTAGAGGCTGGGCTGCGGGAGACAGTTCACAGACCTGGTCGCTTTAACTGGTACATTCTTCTGTCAGTCAATCTATTTCACACCTCAGTTGAAAGCTTCCCTAAAATGGCGAAGTGGAAGACGGGTGGCTTGACGGAAGCAGGTTGCAGATAAAACGCGACGCCCAGTTCAAGTTGAATCTCCGATGGCCAGTGAGTACTGTTCCATGTGCACGTCCTAGCGTGGTGGGGCGCCGCGTGTGCTGGCCAGGAGCCCCAGCAGGACGTGGGCCCTGCTCCTGGTGCCCCGTATGGACAGCAGGTCTGATCCTCGTTGAGATGTGGATCCCCGGGGAAACTGCAGGCGGGCTTATTGGGGTGCTGCCCAGGCTGGGACCCCGGGGGCTCTGGGGAGTGGCCAAGGCAGCCTGGCTCTGCACCGAGGCCTGACACTTGGTGCCAAGGAGCGCGGAAGCACCCACAAGTCGCCACGAGAACATCTTTGTGTTCAGATGAAAACCTGAACGGGAACAGTGAGAGCTGGGGACGCCATGCTACAGTGGGGACAAGTCGTCACGTGGGAATCTGTTTCCTTTGTGTACTTTCACCAAAAATAAACATTTTTTAGAAATTGGTTGACTAGCGATCTGTTCCATTCCTCTGGCAACCCTCTGAGATGGGTCATCACAGCACCGTCACTTACTACTCGGGTGGTGGTTTTGGAAAGGCCCCTCCCTCTCTAAACCTCAGTTTCCTCATCTGCAAAACGGGAATAATGAAAGTAAGCAATGAAAGATTAGGCTGCCGCAGGCTTTGCCGGTCTTAGCACCGTTGGCATCTTTGTCGCAGGGCTGTCTGGTGCACTGTAGAGTGTTTGGCCAGTAGCGTCCCCCCCCCAGGTGTGACACCCAGTGATGTCTCCAGACGCTGCCACATGTTCCCTGGTGGAGAACCACTGGGTTGTTACAAGGCTTTACCATGCTGCTGTTGTTCCCCGACTTCGAGCCAGCTCCGACTCCTGTGACCCCACGCACACCCAAGGAAGCGGCCCAGCCCTGCCCTGTCCCCGTGGTGGGGTCGAGATTGGACTGCCGTGATCCAGAGATTCCCACTGGCCGGTCCTCACAGTGAGCTCGCCAGGCCTTTGTTCCTAGTCTGTGTCAGTCTGGAAGCCCCACTCAAACGGCTCTGTGGCACACTCACCTCTGACGGGTGGTGGTGGCCGCACGTGAGGGGCCAGCGCTGGGACTCGAGCCCCAGTCTCCCACGTGAAAGGTGAGGACTTGCACTTGGTCATCACTGTCAGAGGGAACAGCCACAGAGTGCTGGTGGTGGGATTTGAGCACAGGTCCTTCTGACCACAAAGTCTGGGTTCTGCAACCACGCTGTGTGCATGGGTACCCAGGGGTGAAAGGGCAGATTCCAGTGGAATGGGTGCCCGGCGTGGGTGGGGCCGTGCTGCCTCAGGGAACTAAGGCTGCCCTTTGGGAAATCCCCTGTACTTAGGGCCTGGGGTCTAAAGAAATCATTTTCCCAAGAACAACATGCCTGAGGGTTCTGCCAGTCTATCTGTCTGTCCTTGAACCTGTTGTCTGGCCAAAGAGTGGTGGAGGAAGGACACCTCCCAGGAAGGCGGGCTGTTGTGGGTTAGCTGCGTGACGAGGCCTGATTTCGGGAAGGAAATTGGTTAAGTGAGATTGCAGGATGTGAGAGGAGGCTCCTCAAAACCACACATGGAGCAAGCGGGGTGGACATGGGGTGTGCACCTGCCAAGGCAGGAAGGTGTCACGGCGGGAGGAGTGCGTGTGCAGGAAAATGGTCAGCACTGTGTGAGCCGTTTTTCACTGCTATGAGTTGGCTCCGACTCACCAACCCCACGCACAACAGAACAAGCCTGGTCCCACGCCATCTTCGTGACTGTTGGGGTGGTGAGTCCGTGGTTGTGGCCGCTAAGTACCTGGAGTGACTTCCGACCCAGGAGCTCATCTTCCAGCTTTCTGTGTGCTCCGTAACCAATCCACTGGCTAATTTTTGGAAGCCGGTTGCCAAGGCTCTCTTCCTAGTCTGCCTTCAGCTGCTAGCTAAGCTGACACCTGTCCACCATGAGTTACCCTTCCAGTAGTTGAAATACCCACGGCATAGCTTCCAGATCACAGAAACACGCAAGCCACCAGTGTGACCACTGACAGATGCATGGCAGGTGCTGTCTTTGTCAAAGGGAATTTGTACACGGCTGGACATGCTACCTTTGCTTGAGGTGAGGAGGTGGATTTTGGTTGAACGACATGGTGGAAACAGTCACAGTCATCCACCTCCATGGACCATGGTCCCTCTGTGGTGTTTCGTCGTCACCGAGAAAACGGGAGGGTGCTCTTCCCGGGCGCCAGACCCTGAGCAACGGCGGTTTCCAAGCAAGACCCCATTTGCAGCTCACACCAGGTGCCATTTGTTTTTTTTAATTGTGATTTGGGTGAAGGTTTACAGAGCAAATTCACTTTCCATACAGCAGTTCACATATACTTTGTCTCATGACATTGACCATAGTTTACCACAATGCAACAGCTCCCCGCCCACTTCCTCCCCATAGTTACCTCTTCCCAGTGTCCGTCCCTCCATGCACTCCTGCCCCCTGAGCTCTCTCCCTGTGCATAAGCAGCCCTTCTTTCTCCCATGATTGTTATCTCCAAGGAGAGTATCTACTTGAGGTAAATGTTCAACTCATATGCCTGTCTTTTATTGGCTGGAAACTACAGGTGTAGGTTCAGTTCCAGACCTGAAGGGCAGCTAGGGGCCATAGTCTCAGTGGTTCCACCAGCCTCTATCTGACCAGCAAACCTACCCCCCCCCCGCTTTTTTTTTTCTCCAAATGATTTTGAGTTTTGTTCCACATTGTTCTCCCTCTCTATCACGGATCTCCTACATAGATCCCCTTCCAAGTGATGACATTGGTAGCCGGGCACCATCTAGTTCTTCTGGTCTCATAGTCATATAGGCTGCAAATTGGATGGTGTCAGGTGCCATTTTGGAGGTGAGGACGTGGGCTTCCAGTGGTCCCAGAACCGTGAGTTGCCGTGGAGCTGACACCTCCATGGACCATGGTCCTTCTGTGGTGTTTCATTCATCACCAAGAAAAAGGGAGGGGGCACGGAGTTTGCAAATAGCACATCCAGTTGAGATGTTTGATGCTGGGTGTTAGGGATCGAACTATGTCTCCCAAAACCATGTGGTCACTCCTAACATCTATGACTGTGGTTATAGTCCCACGTGGAAATGGGTTTTCTTTGTTACATTAATTAGTAATTAGGATTAGTGCAGGGTGTATCCTGAGTCCACCTCTTTTGAGATATGAAAGCAAATGAAAGAAGCGGAGATGGGGGAGGAGAAATGCCACAGGGATGTGGCCCGGAGCAGAAGCTCAGAAGAGACAGGACCTTCCCCAGAGCCAGCAGGGAGAGAGCCTTCCCAGAGCCAAGCGCCCTGAATGCAGACTTCCAGCCTCCTAAACTGTGAGAAAATAAATGTCCGTCAGTTAGAGCCACCCGTGTGTTATATTTCTGTTATAGCAGCACTGGGGACTAAGACACTGGGGAACGCGTTGCACAGTTAACATACCTACGCACATACAAGCAGCAGTCTGGTTCGTTTTAAAGACAGAGACTGAGGCTCAGATGGGGGTCAGTGAGTGGTTTACCCGGGTTGCAGAGTTTGTTAGTGGCAGAGATAGGATCAGAATGAGGACCTCTGACTTTGAGGCTCGGGCTGTCTCCACTGGGCTGACCCTGAGAGCAGCTGACCCCAAGTGAGCCTGGCTGACCCCAGGTGAGGGCGTCTGACCTCAGGTGGAGGTGGCTGATGTCGGATGAGGTCAGCTGAGCCAGACAAAAGTATCTGACCCCAGGTGAGGGTGTCTGACCCCAGGTATCAGTATCTGACCCCAGGTGATGGTGGCAGACCCCAAGGAAGATGTCTGAGCATAGGTGAGGGTATCTGACCCCAGGTGAGGGTATGTGACCCCAGGTATAAGTATCTGACCCCAGGTGAAGGTGGCAGACCCCAGGTGAAGTATCTGCCCATAGATGAGGGCAGCTGACCCCGGATGAAGGTGACCGACCCCAGCTTAGGGTGCCTTACCTTAAGCGTCAGGCTCAACCTGCTTTGAGCTGAGTCTCAAAAGCACACCTTCAAACCTCTGTCCAAACTTGGCCTCCGAACAAGCTTCCTAGGGTCCCGGACCTGAAGCCTTTTCCTCACGTGCACCTGGGCTGGGCCTGCGGTGTAGACCAGAGCCGCTCCTCAGGGCAGCCAGACCGGGCCTCCCAGCAGTGGCTTGTCTGTCCTCAGCTTGAGCAAGCTTCTCTTCCAGAGTTAAAGCTACTCTTGGGATCAAATTAAAGTTTGACGAATTACGGTGCTTAACCCTCACTGGCTCCTAGAGCCACAGGGGAGGCAAAGTCCTTTAAAATTCCTCTGCCGTGTCCCTGCTGCTGTTGTCGTTGGGTGCCGTCCAGTCCCTTCCGACTCACAGTGCTCCTGGAGGACACAGAAAAACTGCCCCTAGCATTTCCAAGGCTGTCGGTCTTTATGGAAACAAAGCACAAACCAAACCCATGGCTATGGAGCCCATTCCAACTCATAGTGCCCCTAGAGGACCGAATGGAACCGCCCTGTAGGGTTTCCGAGGCTGTCATCTTTATGGAAGCAGACTGCCTCATCTTTCTCCCACAGAACGACTCGTGGGTTCACATAGCAGCCTTTTGGTTAACAGCCGAGTGCTTGAGCCACTGCGCCATCAAGGCTCCTTTTTATGTCCATGTCCTCCTCAAAATTAAGCAGCCACATTATACAAAGGTGAACCAGAAGCGAGGTGAAGGAAAACACAATTTTTATTCTGATAGAAACTTCGGCATTCCCACTTGCTGGATTCAAACTCTGTCCAATCCAGTTTTAGCCCATTTTTCCAGACTGAAAATTCCTTTCACTTGGTGAAGAATGATGAGAAAAAGTTATTTCTGTTCATTCAGTCAGTCAGTCGACCAACAGGTATATGTATTGAGCACCCGCAGAGAGCCTAGCATAGACCACGGTGATGGTTTGTTTCTGTGCCCACTTGGCAGGGCTGTGGTGCCCAGCGGTTTGGTGAAATACTCATCTTGGAGTTGGTGTGCAGTGTTTACATGCGATTAGCCTTTAAATCACCAGCCTTTAAATAAAGCTGATCACCCCACACCACAACTGGGCCTTCTCCAGTCGGTTGAAAGCCTTAAGAGCAAGACCAGAGCCTTCCCAAGGGAGAAATTTGCTTCCTGTCAGAACCCCTCTCTCCCACCGCCTGACCTATGGGCTTCAGACACAAGACTGTGGGAAGCTCCAGGCTGTCCCCTGACCTACAGATTTTGGACTTGCCATCCTCCACAACTGCCTGAGCCAATGCCTCTAAATAAAGCTCTCTCTATATATAGACTGAAAAAGACACTGTGTTGGAAGAGCTCAGCCCAGTGCTGCACACAGCTCAAAGTGGGGCAAAGGGTGGAAATGGAAGAAAAAGCTTGGGGGTCCAAAGTAGGGCATGGCCAAAACTGGGATGGACTTGGAGGCAGTTCTGAGGGACCCCTGAACTGGAGTGAATGAACCTCCCTTTCAGGACCGCTCTGAGGGGCCACTCAGGAGGAGCCAGACTTGTCTGAGTGTCTGTGGGAAATGAAGTCCGAGTGCCCCACGACGAGGTTCTCAGAATTCTCTTAACCTCTCACCGGGACAACGTGACGTGTGGGCCCAGAGCACAAAATGAAAACTCAGGCCCTTGTTCAAAACTGTTCAGAATCCACAGAACATTGCTCCACAGCCTACTGTGGTGAGCAACAGCTGACTCTGAAGGCGTACAAGCAGCCATCTAGATGCAACAGTGGGTCTCTACTCATCAGGAGCAAAGAACAAGGAAGAAAACCAACAGCCCATGGAGACAGTTAGTCCAAGGGACTAGTGGACCATGCAGACCTCAGCCTGTATGACCATGAGACCAGAAGAGGCAGATGGTGCCCGGCTACCACAGTCAACTCTTCAGAAAGACATCAGTGCAGGAGATCCTGGAGAGAGTGGGAGAACAATGTGGAACAAAACTCAAAATCATAAAAAAGACCAGGCTTACTGGTCTGATAGACTGATGAAACCCCTAAGATTATGGCCCCTAGTGACCCTTTAGGCCTGAAATTGAGCTCACTCCTGTGGCTTGCAGCCAAACAATCATAGGTATATAAGGTGTCCATTTACACCAGGTGGATACACTCCTTAGAACAATCAATCATGGGAGAACAGAAGGGCAGTATTTGCACAGGGAGAGCTCAGGGGGCAGGAATGCTTAGGAGAGGAGGAAAAGGATGACCACAGGGAGGAAGTGGGAGGAGAGCTGTTGCATTGTGGGTGTTCTGGTTCCCTAGTGCCGCTCTCACGGGATACACCACAGATGGGATGGCCTGAACAAACAGGAACTTATTCTCTTACAGTTTGGAGGCTTTAAGTCCGAGTTCAAAGTGCCAGGCTCTGGGGGCTGGGTGAAAGCCCTCACTCAGCCTTGGCTTCAGCTCACTGAAGCTAGAGGCATCTCTTCATTCAGACAGCTGTTAGATACTGAGGCTGACAAACCTAAGGTTGACAAGTGAAAAGACACAGTCCCGATATTACCAAAGCACATGGCAGGCCATTAATTCCAGTCCTTTAAAAGTCCCAAAATTGTCAGGGCAACATGGCAGGCTGCTGAACAATGACTCAGCTACATGCAACTTCAAGTGTCCCATCAAACTGGAGACCATCCTCAAAGTTTCTTCTTATAAACTGGAAGCAGACCACATCCCTAAGGCAGCCACTCAGCTGCTCCAGTTGTGTGATAGACACATTGACAACAAAAATTTTTAAAAAGTAGCTGCTGAGGCTGCTTATGTACAAACACACACCTCATGGGATTTGGTTTCTTGGTTTGGAGGTTTAGGCATGGTTTCATGGGACACCCAGTTAATTGGCCTCATAACATGTTTAGTGCTTTCATTCTACCTCCTAGTTTGTTCTGTAGTGCCTGAGATCTTAAAAGCTTGTAAGTGGCCATCCAAGATACAATAATTGGTCTTTATTCTCTGGTAGCGTAGTGCCTAAGGCACTTGACTGCTAACCAGAAGGCTGGTGGTTCAAACCCACCAGCCACTCCTCAGAAGGAAGGTTGGGCAATCTACTTCCGTAGTGATACTGTCTCGGAAACCCAAGGAGGGGTTGCTATGAGTCGGGGCTGACTCAACGGCACATAACAACAACAATGGCGTATAACAACATTCACCTGAAGCAATGGAGGAAGGAGAGTCAGGAAGAGGGGGCGTATTTTGGTTACCTAGTGCCGCTCTGATAGAATAGACCACAAATTGGTGGTTTTAAACAAACAGAGATTTATTCTCTTACAGCATTGGAGGCTAGAAGTCCAAGCTCAAAGTGCCAGGCTCCAGGAGCTGGGTGAAAGCCCCTTGACCTTGGGCTTCATCTCTGCCTCTTGCTCCCGGCCCAGTGATACTGGAGGCATCGCTTGACTTAGGCAGCTGCTAGCTCCTGAGGCTGACAAACCCCAGGTTGACAAGTAAAAAGGCACAGTCCTGATATGACCAAACCACACAGCAGGCCATTGATTCGAGTCCATGAAGAGCCCCAAGATCGGCAGACATATGGCAGGCTGCTGAACAACTCAGGGTTGTGCGAGGTTCAAGTGTGCCAAAAGCTAGAGACCTTCCTCCAAGTTACTTCTAATATACTGGAAGCAGATCACATCCCTAAAGCAACTACTCAGCTGCTCCAGTAGATTCCACCATGGAGGTGACTACCAGTCTCATCATGGGGAATAACTACATCCAGCTGCCCAGCCACTCAAGACCAGGCCCAGCCAAGATGACACATAAGCTTAACTACCACAAGGAAGATATGAAACATGTGGCTAATTGCCTCCATGAACAGCCACCTTTTTGTCATGAGACCAGAGGAACTGGGTGGTGCCCAGCTACCATTACTGAACATTTTGACCAAAGACTCTATATTAGAATCCTGATCCAAAGAGGGGAAATGAGGAACAGAATGTCAAATTCTCATGGAATCCAGACTTTCTGGAGCCATAGAGGCTGGATGAACCCTTGAAGGTATTACCCTAAGATCATCTTTAAACGATGAACCAAAAATATCCCCTGAAGTCTTCTTAAAACCAAATAATAATTTAATGTAACAAGTAAAGCATGTCTGCCTTGAACGCTGTGCTCTTTTAAGATCTGTCTCTGCGATCAAATTGACAACAGCAACTTGAAAGATTCAATCGGAAGCTTAGGGGGCAGTGAGCTGATGTTAACAGGGGAGGAACAGCTCAGGAAAGGAGGGTGAGCTTGGCTGTACAACTCAAAGGATACCATCCGTTGCTGACTTGTGCCTGTGAACATGGTTGGCTTGGGGTGTGTTCTGCTGTGTATATTCTCAAAAACTACAACAACAATTAAATAAATTATGTTTTTAAAAGCTCTTAAGAATTTCAAATTAGCAGCCGCAGAGCATTAAACCAAGTGTGGGCCCTTCAGAGACCAGGGCCTGTGCCATTGTCCAGGAAGCCAGCCCTGCTCATGGCCTCGGCCTTCACGGGGTCAAATCCAAGCCCACCATTTGTTCATAGATGCCCTGACCCCAAGCTCAGCCCCTTCAGCCTCCCCAAGGGCTCCCCATTGGTCAAAGGGCATATCAATCTAGAGGTCAGAGTGGCCCACACCATTATCAGCGGGGCAGTGTGAGGAGGGGAGGGGCTCTGGGCAAAGAGAAGTTGTCGGAGCCACTGCAGGAGATCAGCCCACCAGCAGCTGATGGCCAGTGGCTGGCCAGAGGCTCACCAAGGCTCAAAATGGCATTGCACTGCCTCCTGGAAGCAATGCCACTCTCAGCTCAGGACACCGTCCTGTTCCAGGCAGGGGGCGGGCACTGCATGTATCCTAATCCCATCCTCAGTCCCTCTGCTTCCTGGTCTCAGGGCTTGATCCCGGGCCAGGATCATGGAGCTGCTGCTCTCCACAGAGTGGCAGGCTGTGAGGCTTGGCCTCAGGAAGTCTCCATCCTGAACAGAACCCCAAGAGAAGGGGTCTTGCCAGGAAGAGTTTGAGATGACCCGCCTGGGTGCGTCTGGAATATGCAGTGACACAAAGCTTTTCCTACTTGGAGGTGTCAGGATTTTGTTTCCTTTCTAGAAAGAACAAAGAGTGACTGCAGGCCCGTCAGCTCATACCATTCACAAAGCAGGTCATGGGAAAATCGCTTTATCCCAACGTAGCCTCGACACCAGCCTCTGAGTGTGACCCTGACATTGCAGACAGAAAACCTGGCCCTGGCCAGGAAGTGCCTCACCCAGGTCCCCAGGGAAGAGGTGGCAGGACTGGGGTGGAGCCCACCCCCAGGTTCCAAGGCCTGCGCTTGTTTCCCTCACTGAGCAGCGTGCCTACATCCCATCGAGAGAAAGTGGATCACAAGTAACAAAGGCAAGAGCATGCAATGGGGACGTGTGTCATGGAGAAAGGTGTTCAGAGAGGCTCTGGGGAGTCCCTAAGAGCCCTGGTGGTGAAGTGGTTAAAGCACTCGGCTGCTAACC
>NW_006921882.1:3798088-3798701 GCF_000298275.1 Orycteropus afer afer
CCTCTCAATGGGAGGGACTGACACAGGGCTGCAAGGACGGGCTCAAGCATGGCAGTGATTGTGAGGAGGGGGCAGGACAGGCGATGCTCTGTTCTGTCGTTCACAGGGTCCCTATTGAAAGGTTGGGTGGCCAAGGCTGAGAGAAACCAGGCCAGAGAAACAGGAAAGGAGGGTTATTTAAGAGATGCAAGCATCAAAGCAAACGGGCTGCCTCTGCGCTGGAGAGACCCAGCCAGCGATTGTCTCAATTAGGGTCTTTCATCCTTCTCTCTGAACTCCCATCCCTTTGTTTCAGGGTTTAAGACGTCATGGGGGTTAGTCAGCCAAATCTCACAGTTGGCTCGTTCCCTCCTTTCGGCCAGTTTGTTTCTTTCTTGCAGTCATGGATCCCCTATAAGATAACTTTTTATAGGAATCAGACAGCAGTCATTAACTATTTTCAGAAGTCTGACAGTCTGGAATTTTATTATTATTATTATTATTATTATTATATTGTGAAATTCCTTTTGGCTGAGTGTAAATCATGGTGATGTTTGATTTTATTAACCCTACACCTATGAGTTGGAACCGACTCAATGGCACCTAACAACATGGCATTTCCCACAGAGGTGCC
>NW_006921882.1:3799151-3815648 GCF_000298275.1 Orycteropus afer afer
GGAGGAGTCAGCCTGTCCCTTCATTGACACCTGGCACCTGAGAAGCCCTCTTGACATCCCAGGTGAAGGAATGAGTGAGGGAGCGAAAAGGTGAATGAACGAACAAGGGAATGAAGAACCGCCCAACTCAAAATGTTCACGCGTGTTGGCAAAGCTGCAGCTCTTGGAGGGAGCAGATAAGAATGTGGTTTCCGGACTTCCGGTTCCCCTTTAGCAGCTCTAACCCTCCCCACTCCCTGTGACCTCTGCGCCCGGGGCACACAGCACGTGCAAAGACGAGTTCAACCAGGGCTTCTCAGAGAGACAGCATGGCATAGGGACCCAGAGCCCAAGGCCTGGAACTAGTACCACCTCACGGGATGACACCAGCACTGCCCCACCCCTCACAGACCTGCATCCAAACACTTGTGCTGCCCTTTGCAGACTGTGTGGCCTTGGGCTGGCTACTTGACCTCTCTGTACCATGTCTCCTTACCTACGAAATGGATGTAATCAGTGTTTACCTGCAGGTAAGGGGCGGTGTCCACGTGAGAACAGTGCCTGGCCCCAGCAAGCCTCAGTGCGTGTTAGCAAGTAGAGTAAAACTGTAAAAGCCAGGGGGCCCTCCTGGTCTTTGGCCTCCAGGCCTGGGACCAGGCACCCTGTTTCTTTTTGTTTCCTCCTCAGTGAAGGCAGAAACCTGCCAGAGAAGGGAAACTCAAATATTTCCCCTGGTAGAGTGCAACAGAAAAGTGGCCACCCTGTACCTGTTCAAGGTGGGAGACTTGTGAGACCCGGAATAGGCCGTGTGCTTGAGGCCTGGCTCTGCTGGGGTTCACCGTGTGACTGGGATGGATCTGTGCACTGGGGAGCAGGCCGGCTTCTTCCAGGGCCCTCCACCCCCTTCTTGGGGCAAGCCCACACCAGAGTGAGTAACACAACAAACCCTTACGGTCAGCTTGCAGGATTGGGGTTACCGGTTGCCATGGAGTCAATTCTGACCCCCAGCAAGCCCGCGTGTGCAGGGTACGGCTGTGCTCTGTAGGGTCTCGGGGCTGGGATGTTTCAGAAGCTGAGCACCAGGAATTTCTTAAGATTTACAGCACTAACCTAGTGCACTAACCTGCACTAACCTTCCAGGTGCAGCCAGACCCATTAACAGTTTGTACCACCCAGGGACTCCTAGGGTTGTGGTTAGAGGGGACGATTTGCCCACGCAGATGCTCCGTCTTTTCTGGGGGAGGGGGTGCCATTGTCCTACCCCCATCCCCACCCTGTCCCCCCCATCCCAGCAGGCCCTAAGTGTCCCACCCCCACCACAGCTTCCCTGACTAGGAAACAGAAAGAAACCGGGTCCCTGGGCCCCAGGCCAGGAGGCAAAGAACCAGCCCTGGGGGGCAGAGGGTTGGATGTCACTAAGGTGGGTGGCCAGCCTGGAGGCTCCCGTGGCCACGCTCAGGGAGGCTGCGGCTGAGTGCGGGGACCATGAAGGACTTGGAGGCCCCATCTCTGAGCTCAGGATCCCACCTTCCTTCCTCCTTTCGGGGCAGGGCACGGGCCACAACTCCAGGCCCTCCCAGCAGCTCTGGGCGAGAGGTGGTTCCTTACCTTTCTCACAGATGATGGCAGTGTGAGCCACATCCAGTGCTGAGGCTAGAGGCCATCCCTGAACCCCCACGCCTCCCCACACACCAGTCTCCGGAGCAGGCCAGGCGGAAGCATCTGGAAACGCAGCTGTGTGGACAACGCACGGCCCCAAATGCCGCCTTATCTCACGGGGGCTGCTTGGCACCGTGCCTTTCATCACCTGCCAACGGGAGACTCCCAGGCTTTACAAGCTGGGCCCAGCGCCCTCAGAGAAGGTTCCCGACTAAAGTGCCAGTGACTAGGGCAGGGCCAGATGAAATAGAACCCGGGAGCTCTCAGGGGAATCCCAGAAACAGACGCGGCCACACGGTCTCTGGGGGGCTCACTCTCTCTCCCCCTTCCCAGCCTCTCACTGGAGCAGTTCACCCCCCAGAGAGATTCAGCCGCGTGGTGACTCATTGTAAACCAGCCTCTGGACATCGGAGCCGGCCACTGGCAAGTGGTGAGGAAACAAGGCCTGTATGCAGAGGCGGGACAGGGGTGTCACCAGCAGCTGCTGTGCCCGTCACGCCAATTGCCTGGAGGAGCCCCCCATTACATAATTCTCTCTTTGTGCTGCGGGCAGTTGGAACTCTGGACAACCAGGAGTCTGCTGGGGAGCTTCTAAAATACAGACGCCCAGGCCCTCCTGGGAGATCCTGACGCCCTGGGTGCGGGGCGTGGCATCAGGTCTTTCTGGTCCTCTGGTTCGGTGTTTGTATTCCTCTCAGGGCGCCCCCCTGCATTCTGGAGTAGAACCGCTCCATAGGCTTCTTCCGGGGCACCGCTTTGGAAGTAGATTGGCAGGCCTTTCTTCCCAGGTGCCACTGGGTGGACTCAAACCATCGGTCTTCTGGTCAGCAGTTGATTCCACACCTGGGTCGCCATGAGTCGAACTCCACCCGACAGCAGGTGGTTTGGTTTTCTGGATGTCCCTGAGGGCAGCCAAGGCTGAGATCCCAGGCCTGAGGCTGGGTGCCACCCACCCAAGGATCCCGGAACCTGAGGTGTGAGTGGTGCCCCAGAGTGGGGCAGTGCACGGGGTGGCCCATCAGGACAGGGGGGCAACGGAGCCCTCAGCCCCCTTTGCTGGTAGGTAATGGTCCAGAGGCACAGGTCCAAACCCCGGTCCTGCTATTGGTCCAGAGAGTCTGTACCAAGGACCTGCCATGGGCCAGGCCCTGCCCTCTGGGCTGGGGTGAGTCCCCTCCATCCAGTGATGGCTAAGGGCCTTGAAAGGAGCGGGCAGAAAACAAACTCACAAAAGAATGTTTAATTACAAAACCGATAAGCGTTTATAATGGAAAAGTACGAGAGGGTAAGTGTGGTGGGCAGAATATGAGGCCCTGCCCCAAAATGTCTGAGTCCTGCTCCCTAGAACCTGTGACTACGCCGGGTTACACAGCAAAGGGGAGTTACGGATGCAGATAGGACCAAGGGTACCTATCAGTTGCCATACAGACAGGGTAATCCTGCGCTACTGGGGTGAGCCCGAGGCAATTGCCAGGGTCCTTAAAATCCACGAGGGGACAGGAGAGAGAACCAGAGAGGTGGCAGTGTAAGAACTCGGCCCTGCATTGCTGGCTTTGCAAGAATGGGGCCTCAAGCCAAGAAACTGAATTCTGCCAACAACCAAATGAGCAGGAAACGGATTCTCCCCAGAGCCCCCTGAACAGACACACCTGAGCAGAGAACCATCGGAGCCCCCTGGATGTCTACCCCAGGGAAGCTGTGAGCCAACAAACAGGGCAGCGTTCTTGGTTCGTTACAACAATGAGAGAACGCTAAGGCGGGAAGCGTAGGAAAAGGAGGATGCAGTCCAATTTGTGGTCCAGGCAGGCTTCCCGAGGGAGTGGGCTTTGAAGTGAGACCTGCTGGGTGAACGGGCCTGGGCTGCCGGGCAGACAGAGGGAACAGAAGGTGCGAGGCCCCTGAGGCAGGAGAAGAACATGAGGGAAGGAAGGGAGCACGGTGAGCCTGTTTGCGCCTCACAGAGTGGGTTCTGGTAGCACCTTACTGTGCGTATGGAGGAGCCAGGGAGGTCCCAAGCACACTCACTGAGCATGTGGGCTCCAGAGTTAGACTAGACCTGGGTTTGAATCCTGCAGATCCCTGGTTACTGCCTGGGTGACCATGGGCAAGAAGTGTCCCCTCTCTAGGCACGGTGTCCTCATCTGCTGTCCTGCTGGGGTCTCAGACGAGAACAAACTGAGGTCTGGAGAGGTCAGAGGTCTTGATGCGATACGTGGATTTCAAAATATGAGCCCAATTTCACCACCCCTCTCTGTGTCCACATTGGACTGCTAACCAAAAGGTTGGTGGTTCAAACCCACCAGCTGCTCCAAAGGAGAAAAGGTGAGAGTCTGCTTCTATAAAGATTTACAGCCTTGGAAACCCTGTGGGGGTCGCTATGAGTCAGAATGGACTTGGCAGGGGCTTTCCCCGCATCCAAAGCCCTCTGCAAAGGAACTCGGAAACTCCTTCCACCAAAAGGCAGAGACTTTTCCCCCCTGTGGAATCTGCAGAGGTCATGTGACTTGCTTTGGTCCGTAGATTGTACTAGAAGTGATGGCAGGCTGATTCCAGGCCAAGAACCTTGCTCTCTCTTGGGCCCTTGCCTCCCTCATGTCAACAAGCCTGGGCTGGTCTGCTAGAAATGAAACACGACCTAGTTGTCCCATCACCCTCCCTGACAGTCAGCCACTGCCCAACCCAGCAGCAGACCACAGATGCCTGGGGGAGCCCACACTGACCCAAACCATCAGTTGATCCCAGAGGAACTCGTCCACTCAGAATCCCATGGTTTTCAGCAACCGAGTTCAGAATGGTTTGTTACACAGCAGTAAGTGATACACCCACAGTCCCACAACCAGTCAAGCCAGAGCTGGGACCCTGGCCCGAGTCTGACTCCCAAATGCCTGCCCCTCACCTCCATATCCTGCCACCTCCCAGGAGGGACAGGAGCGCGGCAGAGCCCAAAGCTGCTGAAAAGCCCCCCTTGCCTCCAAACTCCAGTCCACACCTTTGGGGGCGCTTGCTGAGCCCGACTGCCTCTGCCCTGAGACCTCCTGCCTGGGCCTGGCTTTCTCGCCCCTCCCCTCACGAAAGTCCTGGCTGTTTCTCCTGTGTCGTCGCTGCTCACTCGCAAAGTCCATTCAGAGAGAGTCGGCGGCACAGACCCAAGGCTCCCACACGTGTGTCTCGGCAGCCCCGATGAAAGCCAAGTGCAAGGTTAAAAATAGCCTCCCCTGGGCTGCCCGAGATGCCAGGCCCCTGGCTCAGAGGAGACTCCAACCCCAAAGTGGGGGCCCCATCCAGAGGGAAAAATAACAGCCACGCAGCCCAGGAGGCCGGGATGCGTCAGAGCTCTGGGCCCAGTCCAAAGGGCTCGTGGCGAGAGCTCGGCTGAGCCTGAGTCCCTGGGAGCTGGGGGAACGGAAGCCCCAGAGAAGCACAGTGAGCGGCCAGGCGCTCCCGAGGGGAAGCTAAGGGCCCAGAGAGCCCCAGAAGCCACTTCCCCTCTGCTGGGGATTAAACTGTGCCCCCAAAAAAGTATGTGTTGTAAATTCTGATCCCTCTACCAATGGTTACAGAGCTCTGGTGGTGCAGTGCCTAAGGCATTTGACTGCTAACCAGGAGGTTGGTGGTTCAAACCCACCAGCCACTCCAAGGAAGAAAGATGGGGCAATCTACCTCCATAAAGATTTATGGCCTCGGAAACCCATTGGGAGTTGCTATGCGTCAGAACCCACTGGATGGCAGTGAGTTTGGTCTGGGTTTGGTTTTATACCAATGGTTACAATCCCATTTGGAATCAGGTTTTCTTTATCATGTTAATGAGGCAATATTAGTGTAGGGTGTGTCTTAACTCCATCTCATTTGAGTTCTGAAAAAGCAGATCGAGTAAACTAAGCACTGAGCAGAGATGGGGCAAGAGGTGACGAGGAGAGAGAGACACCTCCCCTAGAGCCAGTGCCGTGAATTCAGACTTCTAACCTCCTAGATCGTGAGAAATCAATTTCTGTTTGTTAAAGCCACCCCCTTGTGATATTTCTGTTGTAGCAACATTAGCGAGCTCCTTCTGGTCTCCTCACACACATACCCTTTTGTCCTTTTTCTCACCTCTGATGAAAAGCTTGCCTATGGAAGGAGACCACCCAATTCTACCCCCATGAGCCATGTGACCTGTGACCTCAGGCAGGTGACATCCCGCCTTGAGCTTCAGTGTCCTCAGGTGTCAGGTGAGCACCTGCCTCACTGGTGGTCCTGAGGGCAACCAGCCTTCAAGTGAGTTAACGAGTGAGTTAACGAGTGAGTTAACGAGTGAGTTAATGAGTAAGTTAATGACACCTGCCATCTTCTCCGTGGGGGACGGCCACAATGATGAACTCCCTCTTCTCTTCCCGCACCCCAGGTTGTGGCCTCTCATTCCCGCCCCCGCAGGCCTCTTCTCTGGTCCCCTCACATCCCTGGCCTGGCCCGGCCCCGGCAGACTGAGAACAGTTGCTGGATTGCCAGAGTCACCCCATTTTGCCAATTCCACCTCCAGCATAGCCCTGCTGCCCTATCCCACCCACACTTGGCTCTCAAGGTAGCCCTGGGCCAGGCTGGGGCCCATGGCCCCATTGACTGCCACACTAAGTGCCTGAGCTGCTCTGTTCAGGGCTGTATCCCACCAGCTCAAGCAGGACACAGAGTGGGTCTCAGTAAATATCTGTTGAGTGACTGAGGGCACACGCAGTACTCTTATTGTCCCCACTTGACAGTGAGAAGACAGGTTCAAAGAGGTTGGCCACCATGTAGAAGAGTACAACCTTCTGAGGCAGAAGATATACAGGCTCAGTGCAGGTGGAAGGTGAACCAGGTCCCAGAGGCGGGATTTGAACCTGGGTTTGCTGGTACCAACCTGAGCCTTAACCACCAAATGATACCCCATTCTCCCATCTCTTTCAGACAACCTGGCAAAGCCTATTGCGCACATGTTGTGTGGCTTCAGGTAACTCACTCAACTTCTCTGAGCCTTGGTCTCCACCTTTGTCAAGCAGAACGCTGAGCTCGCTGTCCTGTGCCGGAATTTCCCTCACCTCATTTCCCTTCAGGTTTCTCAGCATCCAGCAGCGGGTCTGGCAGGCCATCCTCGCCAGATAAATGTCCACTGATTCATTAGTGGAAAGAACACATTTACTTTGAAGCCTCCATGGCCGCCCAGAAGTTTCCCAGCTAATCTCCTCGGGGCCAGACCTGGTCTCTCTCCACTTTAAAGTCAGAGAAACAACACTTGGCAGAGATGCACAGGACATGAGGTTTATGCAAGAAAGACGAGGGGAGCCCCATCAGCAGACCCCCCAAAAAAAAGCCAGGCAATGACATCTTAATACCAAACAAGAGTTCACCTCGGTAAAGAATGTCCCCCTGGAGCAGTGGGCTCCTTCAGAACTCGCTACAGGGGACCAAAGTGACAGCAGCAACTCGAAGCTCGGGAGCAGTGAGCTCCTGTTAGCAGGGCAGGAACGACTCAGAAAAGGAGGGTGGGAAATGGCCACACAACTGGGAGCCTATCATTGGTGTCACTGATCTGTACATGTGGAAGCTGTTGCATTGGTACATGTTCTCCTGCGACAAAAACAATAAAATAAATTCTTTTAATAAAAGAAGCAACCAGAAGAAGGACTGGGGCCCCAGGCTCCGTTCGTGCACTGCGGAGGCATGGTGCATGGTCCAGGTGACAATTCCAGCCTCGGCCAGTGACTTTGAACACCGCCTCCTGGTTCTGGTCCCATTGCCTGGGATGTGGCTGGCTTGTTCCACCTCCAGGGAAACTGGCCGCTCGCTCATCCCCCACAACCCGGTGCCAGTGCTGTGCCCGGTTCTAGGGGAGCCCGGTGGACAGGCCAGACCCAGCCCCCACCCGGAGGCAGCGCCACAGAGGAGAGGAGGCAGGGGAGGGCCGATGCCATGAAGGGCATCCCAAGGTCCTGAGTGGAGCCCTGAAGCTCCAAGCAGAACAGTCCTGAGTTCAAGTGCACGCATGGGTGATTCTGGGGTCTCAGAGATCTGTGGGGAGAGGAGGTGGGGAGCCCCAGGAGCATGTGCACCCCTCGGGCCAAAGTCAAAGGTGGCAGCCATCAGGGGAGCCCTAAGGCCCCTACAGGAACCCCTTCTTGTCCCAAGGAAGAGAAGGTGGATCTGAGCTCTCGGGTCATCCAGGCCTCAATGGCGTGCCCCATGCCCTCCTGCCCTCCCCTCCTGGGAGGTGGCCCCAGCCAGGAGAGCCAATCCTGGCTGCCCATCGGATGTCTCGGTCACTATCAACCTCGCCCACTGCAGCTCAGCCAGCATCTACCAGCTTCACTAAAAACAGGAGTCACACAAACTCTCGGCCTCTGGTCCCTGAGAATAAACCTCCACAGGCTTAAACAGAGCGGCCTGGGAAACCTTTTACGAGAAGCTGTGTGTCCCGATAGAGGGCTCCAGGCTGCTTCCAAGACAGGGAGAGTAGGTGGGACACTACTTATATAGACCCTTCCTGCTGATCCCACTGCCCACCTGCCCTCTGGGACCCCGAGGAGCCCAGGGCCCAGGCTGGAGTGTCCTAGGGGCCACCAAGCTGCCTGGGAGAGGGCAGGCCTGTGTAACAGCCGCAGCCTGTGCTTGGTTAATGTTACGTTGTTGCCTTCTTGGACTTCCTCATTTTTGAACAAAGGTTCCACATTTTCATTTGCTTTCTGCCTCCATGGATTTGCCTACTCTAAGCATCTCGTAGGAGCCATACTCATCCAGTATCTGCCCTTTCGTGCCTGACTCCTTTCGCTCAGCTTGTGGTCGCCTGTATCCCAGCTTCATTCCCTCCTGCTGCTGAATGATGCTCTGTTGTAGGGATGGACCAGGGCTGTCCACCCATCGTCAGTTGATGGGCAGTTGGGTTCTCTCCACCTTCCGGCTGCTGTGAGTAATGCTGCCATGATCATCCTGTACGTGTTTTTGTTTGGACATTTGTCTTCACATCTTCTGGGTCTATATCAAAGAGTGAAATTGCTGGGTCCTATTATAATTCTGTGTTTAACTAATTGAAGAACTGCCAGGCTGTTTTCCACAGCAACTCTGCCATTTTACATTCCTGCCAGCGGTGGGCAAGGGCCCCAATTTCTCCACATCCTCATCAACACTTGTTATTTTTTGCTTGTTCATTTTTCTAAATTATAGAAAAACTTCCACCTAGTGGAGGTGAAAACCCCAGAAACCAAACCCACTGCCATTGAGTCAGTTCTGACTCACAGCGATCCCCATTGGGTTTCTGAGGCAGTAAGTTTTACAGAAGTAGATTGCCTGGCCTTCCTTCCGTGAACCACCAGCCTTCTGGTTAGCAGTCACATGCTTTGGGCACTGCACCACCAGTGCTCCTTAGTGGAGGTAAAAAAGTACTCACTGCTGTCGAATCAATTCGACTCATAGCGACCCCTCCTTGGTTTTCCAGGTGGTGTCTCTACGGAAGTAGATCGCCCAGTCTTCTTTCCAAAGAGTGAGTGGCTGGTGGGTTTGAACTGCCAACCTTTGGTTAGCAGTCAAGTGCCTTAGGAACTGTGCCACCAGAGCTCCCAGTAGAGGTAAAGTGGTATCTAATTGTGGTTTGGATTCGAGTTCCCCTCGTGACTGAGGCATTGAATGTCTTCACGTGCTTATTGGCCATTTTGTATCTTTTCTTTGGGGAAATGTCGATGTAAGTCCTTTGTCCATTTTCCAGTCGGGTCTTTTTTTCTCAACTTTTTGTTGACTTGTAAGAATTCTTTATCTACTCCAGATAATGGACCCTTATCAGACATATGATTTGCAGATATTTCCTCTCATTCCGTGGGTTGTCTTTTCATTTTCCTGATACCACCCTTTGATGCGTAAAAGCTTTTCATTCTAATGGATCCCAGTTCAGCTATTTTTGTTGCTGCCAATTGTGCTTTTGGTACCATGTCTAAGAAACTATTGTCAAACTCACAGTCATGAAGCTTTAGTCATTTTCTTCCCCCTGACAGTTATAGTTTTAACTCTTACATTTAGGTCCTTGATCGATTTGGAGTTCATTTGGTGTGTGGTGTGGGGTAGGAGTCCAACTTCACTGTTTTCCACGTGGCTATCCAGTTATCTCAGCACCAAGTGTTGGAAAGCTGTTCTTTGCTTCTTGCTTTGTCTTGGAACCCTTGTCAAAAAAGGATTGACTGTGAATGTGTTTATTTCTGGATTCTCAATTCTATTCCATTGGTCTATATGTCTGTCCTTATGCAGGACTATGCCCACATTTTCATTTTGCACTGGGCCCTGCAAATTCTATAGCTGGTCCTGGGAGAGGGGCTCTGAGGCCTGCTCAACTTCTTTCCCAGAAAGTGGACCCCACTCCTCCCCCAGGATCGCAGAATTCAGGGGAGGGCTTCAGAAGCAGCACAGCAGAGACTATCCGCCACCATACTCATGGCCACCCTGGAGGCAGGGAGCCCACACACTCCTGCACGCTCCACACATTGGCCACCGGGCTGTCATGCTGCTCATGGCACCCACCCACTCATGTTCACATGCAACAGCTGGCTACCCCCATCCACACACTCGCTGCCTAGGAGTGGTTCAGGATGCCTCAAAATGCCACCCCAGCACCTCAGGCTAATGAGAATGTGGAAAGGGTGGTGCCAAGCTGGGGAGATGGGGAAACAAGGACAGAGGGATGCCCCTGCCTCCCCGAGTCTTCCAGGAAAACAGGGACCCCTCCTTTGCCCATGAGCTCACTTAATCATCAAACAACAAGGTTTTACAAGTCAAGATGTTGTTGGGGACAGCGCCCAGAGGGGCCCAGAGACCCAGGTCTCCTCCCAGGGACCGGTGAGGCTACAAGGAGCCCAGGCTGCCTTTGATGGAGCCTCTGGCTGCTGGAGGCAGAGCTGGGGCCCCGAGAGACCACCAGGCCCTCCTCCTCCCTCTCCTTCCCCATCCCCCTCTTCACCACGGCCAGACCCCCTGTGAGGACAGCTCTCCACCCCTCATCTCATTTAATTCCCACAGCCAGCTCTGAGGCAGGGTTTGTATTGCGCCTGTTTTAAGAGTGAGGATGCCTGGACTCAGAGAAGCACAGCAACGCTGATGGTTGGAACCAGGAAGACCCAGTGCGGCACCAGAATCACTAGGGTTGGTGCTACCCTTGGGCAGGCGAGATCATCGCCAAAACCCCTCTGGTGGGTGGAATGGTCCCGCCCTGCCCCACCCCTACACAGGGCTGAGCTATGTGCCATGTGGCCCCACCCCTGCGGCTCCCTGCGGCTCCCCCCTCTCCCATGTGCTAAGGCAGAGACCCTCATCTCCGCCCACCCACACCCTATCTGGCAGGTGACTGGAGTGGGGGGTGACTAGTTACCACACTGAGTGACAGGTGACAGCAACCCTAGCAATGCCATTTCCTTGACAGCCCCTCACCCTGCAACAGGGACCTGCCCACCATCTCCCCTGTCACTATCCCCCCAGGGTCATTTTGGTGTCACCCCTCTGACAGTGTCCCCACACCCCCCTCAACCTCCCCAGTGGGACTCTGGAGCTCCACCCCACAAAGTGGCCCCCTCTCCACGACAAACCCTGGACCCTGCCCTCTTCCATCCCCCAGCGACAGGGTCCTCTCTCCTGGGAGCTGCTCGAGCTGCTCGAGCTGCTCTACATGGACAGGGTCCTCTCTAGTCAATGCTCATATTCCTTCCTCTCCATGGGACAAGGTGGGGGGGGGAGGGCAGTTCACTGCCCAAGGGCCCCTAGCTTCCTCTTGACCCACTGGTCTCCTACCCTAGTCCTTGGCCAGCCTTGCCCTTTGACTCCATAGACCAGGACTGATTGATGTGACTGGTGACCCACAGAGCACACCCAACATCTGAGCAGGACAGACGTGTCATCACCGGGTGGATCACGGAGCAGGTATGGGTGTGCCCATGGTGTGTACATCTGCAGGTGGGGGGTGGGGAGCAGGTGAGGGGGCCAGTGTGGGCCTCCTGTGGCTGCAACTGGAGTTCCGGACGCCCTTCTCCACCTTACTCCCCTCAAGGATTCAAACGGAACATTCCAGAGATTGCAAACAGCAATTCACCTCCCGGGAGCACTGGCCTGCCTGCTTGGGTTCACTGGGGTGGGACTCTCCCCAGAGCCCCTGCAGGCCCAGGCAGCGTGAGGGTCTGTGGGCTGGGGACTTACAAGACAGCAGAGGAGGAAGGGGTGAGAAGCTGCGCCTGGCCGGCCATGAGGCCCAGCCTTATTTGGTAAGAGCCTGTGCCGGCCGGCTCGGCTAGGGCTGATCTCACACCGGGCAGCTGCCAGGCCGGAGTGCTACCCGGCCTAGCCCACCACCTCCCTACCTGCCTCCTCGCCAGCCGGTGGCCAGAAGGCAGCTGGTGTGGACAGATCCCGGGTCAGGCCCCGGCGCTGGCAGGCCCTGTGGGAACCCAGCCCGGTGGATGAGGGATTCCCCAGCTTTTGTCTATATATGGCCGAGGCGAGGTGGCGGTGCTGGGCCAGGCCCACGGCCCCGAAGGTATTGTTCTAAGAGGGTATTTGGCATCGGGCACCGATGCCTTGGATTCTTGTAAAAAGCTGGCAGGGACATTGTTTGACAGTCTTGAAAATGTGCTAGAGGCCTGAAGGAAGCCCCCAGCAGGCTGGGCAAGGACACGTGACAGGCAGCTGCCCCGCGGAGCTTTGGCAGCTGGGCCCCTCCTGGGAGGAGGCAGGGAGGGGAGACAATCTGGGCCCAGGGCAATGAGGGAGGCAGGCTCCAGGCGCCGGGCCTCGGGTTCCAGCCGGCATGCACGCCACACCCGGGCCGCCCTGCAGCCTCCGTGGGGAACAGGCGTGGAAGGGGGTCCCATGGTCACCTGAGTCCCACCAAGGGCCCATCCTCAATAGTTCATCCTGCCTCACAAAGACCAAGGAGGGGACTGCCCCTCTTGTCCCTGCTGACAGATGAGGAAACCGAGGTTCAGAGGAGAGGAGGGGTTGTTTCCTTAAGGCCTCTGGGCTCCTCTCCAACCACTGCCCGACCCTCCACAGGCTGGCGTGCCTTCATTCACTCATCCGCTCAACAAACATGTCCTGAACCCTGCTCTGGGCCAGGCACCGTCGGAGGCTCTGGGCTGTCACAGTGAGCCAGCCTGGGATGGCCTATCTCCAAGGACAGACATTCCTTCAGATCTGTGCCAGTGACCTTTAAGCTGAGACCCAAAGACCAGAGGGGACCAGTCCTGGGAAAAACAGGGGAGGAGGGGATGGTGCTGCAAGCAGAAAAAACTGTCTGTGCAAAGGCCCCGAGGCAGGGAGGTGCCTGGTTCCAGCAAGCTAGCTAGGAGGCCAGGGTGACTGGAGCAGAGTGAGCAGGGGGAGTGGAAGGAGTTGGGTCAGAGGTCGCAGGTGTGGGTCACAGGAGCCTCTGGGGTCCCCTGGGGCGCTGGGTTTTATTTAAGGGCGATGGCAGCTGGGTTCTAAATCTCTCATACCCTCTTGGATTGGCTGGCCATGCTCGCCTCAGTGCTGTGTCTGTTCTCATCTCCAGCATCCCGGGGAGAGGAGGTGGAGCCCTTATTCCTGTTCCACCCAGGAGGAAACAGAGGCTCCGAGAGAAGTGCCTGCCTAACCTAAAGTCACTCAGCTCATATGGCATGGGACAGTCCTGTCTGATGCCAAAGCCAGGTCCACACAGAACCTCACAGACAGCAGGGCTGGAGGGAGCAATCCAGTGCCCCTGGGGGTGGCTGACCCTGTCCCCCAACCCCACCTACTGTCCCCCCTGCTGCTCCACTCATGTGAGTCTCCTGCAGTTAGGTGGCCAACTCTCCCTGGTTGCCCCACAGTTGGTCACTACCTGCAGGTGGCCTGGCCAGGGGCCAGGGGTGGTGCCTGAAGCTCCATTTGCACACCTGGCCTCACGCCCACCTCTGCCCAGGCTGGGAAGGGACATGGGAGGAAAGCAGAGAGCAGCCCGCGCAGCCTCCCGCCAGCACCAGGACAGCGCTGCCTGGTCCTGCGTGGGGACGGCCAAAGGGAGGGGCAGGGGCTGCCCAGCCAGGAACCGCCTCTGGGATGCAGAGCGCAGCAACAGGCCTGGGAACTGGCCGGGCAGGAGGGACTCATCCCCCGGGTGCAGGCGCAAAGACTTGCCCCTGCATCAGAGGCTCAGTGACCTCAAGCCAGCGCCTCCATCATCGGGCTTCACTTGTCCCATCTGTAAAATGGAAAAACCACAATGGTCAGCTGTAAAAGTGGTGTGTGTGTTGCGGGGCAGGGAGAGGGGCGTGGAAACCCCGTCCAACTTCACAGCGGGGGAGAAGAAGCAAGATCAACAGCCCAAGGCTGGTTCCTGTGAGGCACAGGTCAGACACGCCTCCTCTCCCCGAGGTTTTCACCAACTCTGACACCAACCATTCCTCCCACAGCACTCTGCTTCTCTGCTGGGTTCAGCAATTCTTTGCAGTGGCCACACACAACATACAGATCATATTTACAGTTACGGGGTTTCTTGGGGAACTAACAGGTTACAATTCAGGATCAGAAACGACTTAGGATATAGTTCTTCAGTCAGGACAGCTTCTCAGCCGTGCCCACAGGCAGGCCTCCCTCGGGCCTCTCAGCCCCCAGCCCCTTGGTGCCCTGCTCGGCAAGCTCTTTCAGCTCTGCCAGTAAGTGTCTAGGAGCACCCTGATCTGCAGGTAGCTCAGCCCGAAGGTGCTCAACTCTAGCTCTGTGGACCGGTAAGCCTAGCACCCCCAGGTGCCCAGAGGCCCCCGACTCTGCCAGCAATCCTCCTGCCAGAAGGTGCTTCCATTCTAACTCCGTGGGTCTGGAAGCCCACTGTGCTGTCTCCTGCCAGGTCTCCTGCCTGTCACCTGGTCCCACTGCTGCCGTTTCCTGCCATCTCTTGCTATCACAGCCGTGTTACAGCTCTCTCTCTGTGTCCTGGGTCCAGGAGGTTCAGTGCAGGAATCACGAAAGAGAGTCTCCAAAGGATGCATTCACTCCTGGCTCTTCTTTCTTGATGGCAGTGAGATCCGCCCTTCTGGGATGGCTCATTTTAACCCTGGCAGGATGGCAAACTTGGAAAATCTCCACAGCAGGGTTCCAAACACCTTACCTGCATGGCCCCATCCCCACAAGGGTGTCATGCACCTTTTCTACGTTAATGAACAAGCTATCCAATCCCCTTGATGGGCCACAAGCACCTCACACTTGCAAAGTCCCACCCAGTCATCTGGTAGGCCCTGACTAGAAGGGCTACATCAAGCAATTCACTGTGTTGCACCAGCATTAGCCCAGAGCTTGCGGGTGCCAGGCTGTGTTAAGAGCAGTGCCCAATATAAAGTGTTTTATGTAATTTTACAGCCACAGCAGCAGCCAAAAGAAAGGTTGACACTATCTAGGTAAAACTAAACATGTCATGGGATGAGTTTTTGTGGTTCGTAGGTTTAGGGTCATGGTTTTGTGGGTCTGTCCAGTTAACTGGCCCAACGCTATGTTTAGAGTGTCTGTCCTACCTTCTGGTTCAGTGAATGGCACCTGGGTTCTTCAAAGCTTGCAAGCAGCCACCAAGATGCAATTGATCTCCATCTGCCTGGAGCAACACCAGAAGAATGAGACCCAGGAATCAAAAGGGCATGGTCTGCAGCTATAATTGCCTCCATGAACTGCTACCTCCATTACCAGAAGGCCAGAAGCCATGGCTGATGCCTGCCGACCATTACTGAATGCTTGGATCAAGACCCAAGGGATGGATTCTGATCCCAACAGAAGAAATAGTGTGAAACAGGACTTCGAACTCATACGGAAACCAGACTTACCGGAACCCTTGAGACTGGGGGAACCCCCTAAACTAATGCCCAGGAATAACCTTTAAATCTTGACCCATAAGGAGCTCATAACGCCATTGCCAAACTGAACAATGCTTTAGCCCAATGAATAAAGAACGTTTGCCTTGAGTGTGGTAGTTAAGGTTGTGTGTCAACTTGGCTAAGCCTGGTTGAGTGGCTAGGCAGCTGGTGATAATTATTCCCCATGATGAGACTGGCAATCAACTCCATGGTGGGATCGACCACAAGCAGGTGAGTAGCTGCTTTAGGGACGTGGTCTGCTTCCTGTATATAAGCAGCAGCTCTGGGGACTTTTTTCTAGCCTTTTGGCACACCTGAACCCTGAATGTAGCCAAGTCATTGTTCAACAGCCTGCCATGCCCTGTCAATCTTGGGACTTCATCGGGACTTGAATTAGTGGCCTGCCGTGTGGTTTGGTAACAACCGAACTGTGCCTTTTTATTTGTCAACTTTGCGGCTTGTCAGCCTCAGCAGCCAGCAGCTGTCTGAGTAAAGAAACGCCTCTAGCTTCAGTGGGCCGGGAGCAGGAGGCAGAACTGGACCTCAAGGTTGAGGGGCTTTCACCCAGCCCCTAGAGCCTGGCACCTTGAACTCAGGCTTAAAGCCTCCAAAACTGTAAGAGAGTAAACTCCTGTTTGTTCAAGCCATCCCATTTGTGCCACATTCCTGTCAGAGCGGCAGTAAGCAACCAGAACGCGTGAGCACAGCACTCCCGTGACACTTCATCTGAGTTTAATCTGACAACAGTTCCTCTAAAGCGCAGATGAGAGCTAGGGGCAGAGTCAGAATCAATGGTGATGAAACGGGCAGAGCTGGAAGGGTGACACAATGTGAAGTTGTCACCAGTGTGAATGGGTGTCTGTTTGGTGGTGTATATTGTCCCCAGAAATAAACTATTAACAACAAAAAAAGAGAAAGTGATGCCTATCATCCCCTCCCTGATTGCCTGGCAACCTCGGGAGGAAGGGCTGGCACTCAGCACGTCTTGCAGAGCCAGAGAGCACTGGTGGACCCGTTACTATCATGT
>NW_006921882.1:3816528-3823296 GCF_000298275.1 Orycteropus afer afer
GGCTGGGGCATCGGAAAACTCCTCAGAGGACTCCAAGGAGCAGCCGAGGTGAGAACTGGTGAGATGGGCAAGTGACGAGAGAGCATGAGGGGAAGCTGGGGAAATGGAGAACCAGTGCCCAGAGAGGCCCTCAACCAAGATGGGGATGGGAAGGATTGGATAGGTAAGGCTGTCTCCTGGGCTTGACTCAGGAGGAGAGAAGAGGAAAAGCCCAACAAAACCAACTCACTGCCGTGGAGTCCATTCAGACTGAAAGTGACCCAAAGCTCCGGCAGTTGCACGCTGGAGGGTCTTCTGAGTAGGAACGGTCCCATAGGGTTTCTAAGGCTGTAAATCTTTATGGAAGCACACTGCCTCATCTTTCTCTTGCAGAGCAGCCGGTGGGTTTGAACTGCAGACTTTGGGGTTAGCAGCCAAATGCTACAACCACTGCACCACCAGAGCTCCAAAAGAGGAGGAAGAAGAGGATTCAGAGATCTCAGAGAGTCAAGATGCAGCCACCCAGGGCCACGGGGGGCGGAGGTGGGGGTGGCAGGAGGAACTCCATGGTTTGGCCCCCACCATCTGCTCAATCATTTGGCTCACCTTTTTCTTTTAAGTGACTTCTGGGGGGTTTTGAATGTTTGTTTGCTTTTCTTTTACTTGGAGAAGTTAATTTTAAAAGGAAATTCTCTATCACAAATGTAAATGAAACCAGTATCGTGTGCCACTAATAGAAGGTAACTCAAAATACACACAGTGAAAACCAGTCATGTTATTAAATCTCTGAGTCTAAGGCCCACTCACTGGCTGGTGGGTTTGAACCACCAGCCTTCTGGTTAGCAGTGAAATGCCTTAGGCACTATGCCACCAGAGCTCCCCTGATAAAAACAGGGGGAGGCAACTACTGCCCATAGGGAGGGCCGGAGTACCAAGTGGCAACCGGAAGGACAGGACCTCACTGACCAGGAGGGGGCCACCCATGTGCCCACATAAAGCATCCTACCAACCATATGGCCTGAGTGGGGCATGCTCACCTGGACCAACCCTGTTCTTTCAGAGATAGGGCAACTGAAACACCAAGAAAGGCATCACTGTCCCCTGAGCGTTTGTGGCACATCAATTCTCATGCCAGCTGGGGACGTGCTACCTGACACCCCATCCAGGTATGTCCTCCCATCCTCCTCCCAGGAGGCAGACGTCCCTAACCTCTGCCCTGTGACAAGCATTTCCAAGTTTCAAACCTCACAGATGTGAGGCGCCTCGCTACCCCACTAACACCTATAACCCTAAGGACCGGGGAAATCTGCCCAGAGGGACACACTGGGCTCTCAGATAGCAGTTCAACTGCCCCACTCCTGCTAAGGCGGTGGGAAGGGTGTTGACACAGTCCCTTGGGCAAACACGGAGAGTGTGTGCCGTCCGGGTCTGTGGCCTGGGCTGGTGACCTGGAGACTACCACCAACGGCAGGTCTCTGGGATCCTGGCTCACCCGCGTTCCACAGGCACAGGCTGGGGCCTGCCTGCTGGGCAGCGGGCTCAGATCTACTGCCAGGCAGAAGAGGGAGGGGCGCTTTGTCTCCAGGGGGCCTCCTGGCAGCAGCACAGTCCCGTGGAGAACACGTCACCTTCTCCTGCATGTCAGCTCTGCTCTCATGCTGTCCCTTGGTGGTCCAAACGGCTAACGTGCTGTTACCAGCCAAGAGGTTGAAGGTTTGAGTCCATCCAGAGGTGCCTCAAAGAAAGAGCTGGACCTGGTAATTGAGTCCAAAAAGTCAGCTGTTGAAAACCCTGGGGAGCAACAAGCCAGCACATGGATGACCCTCAAAAACTATGCTGAGAGCAATACATCAGTTGCAAAAGGATACGTACTGTATGATCTCACACACATGGAATAAGCAAATAAATATATGTTGTTGTTATGTACCATCGAGTCAGACCTGATTCATAGCAACCCCTCCTTGGGTTTCCAAGGTGGTATCACTACGGAAGTAGATTGCCCCATCTTCCTTCCTTCCGAGTGGCTGGTGGGTTTGAACCACCAGCTTTCTGGTTAACAGTCAAGTGCCTCAGGCACTACACCACCAGAGCTCCCAAGCAAATATATGTTGTTGTTACTGTTATGTGCCATCAAGTTGGACCCGACTCATAGCGACCCCTCCTTGGGTTTCCGAGGCAGTATCACTACGGAAGTAGATTGCCCCATCTTCCTTCCAAGGAGTGCCTGGTGGGTTTGAACCGCTAGCCTTCTGGTTAGCTACCAGAGCTCCTAAGCAAATATATAGAAACCAAAAATCATTAGTGGCTACCAGGGGTGGGACATGGAAGAAAGATGAGGCAGTCTGCTTCCGTAAAGATTTAGTCGTGGAAACCCAGTGGGGGTTGCTATGAATCAGAATCTACTGATGGCAGTGAGTTTGATTTTTTGTTTTCCTGGTTCCCTTTCCTTTTTGTTTTCTCAAGGGGAGCTTTTGCTCGGGGGGCGGTCAGTTTGTGTTCACGGTGGTGGAATGATCTGGAAAAGGGTAGCGTGACTAGCAGTACAACTTGAAGAGTGTAAGTTGAGTGGCTGAATTTTACACGCGGAAATTGTTGAATTGGTGCATGTTCTCTGTGTGTTTTCATCACAGTAAAAAAGTTTCAAAGGAAAACCCTGTAGAGGATAGTTCTCTGACACACGAGGTGGCCATGGGTGGAGTCAGCATGAGGACAGTTGTGTGTCATGTTTGTTTTTGCTTTTATGTCATAGAAGAATAGTGGGAGGGAGCCCCCACACTTCAGGTGGGGCTGCCTGGGTTCACACTTCAGCCCTGCAGTGGTCACTGAGTGACCTGGAAGGAAGGGCCTGGCCTCATGTGCCCCAAATCCTCATCTGTAAAATGGGGGCACTCCTAAGAAAAATCCAAACCCACTGCCAGTGTGTCGATTCCACTCATAGACACCCCGTGGGACTGCCCCAGCGGGTGTCCAAGGCTGTAAATTTGTACGGAAGCAGACAGCCTCATCTTTCTCCCGTGAAGAGGCAGGTGGGTTCGAATTGCCGACCTTTTGGTTAGCAGCTGAGTGCTTTAACCACAGAGCCACCAGAGCACTAACACTAATGTATAAGTCACAGCAGTTGAAAGGATTAAGAGTTAGTACATGTTCACTTAGAACAGTGACAGCACTTCATAAAGGATCTCTGTATTTCCCCCAAGTTGCCACTATTTTTTAATTCATTTCACTTTTGTTAAGAATATACACAGAAAAACATACGGCAATTCAACAGTGTCACATGTACAATTCAGTGACATTGATTATATGTGATGAAGGTCCTAAAACAGGATGTGATTTGAGGTAGGCAGCAGGGAGGACAACCCCAGGAGTGTGGTCAGAGGGGCCTCTCCAAGCTGCACCCTGAGGGTACGGAAAGGCCTGGAATGGGCACACAGACATAAGAGTGCTTAAGGCAGAGAGGACAGCAAGTGGCAACCTTTTGGGATGGGCGTGGCCTGAGCAAAGAGGTGGAGCCGTGGCGGTATCGTAAGTTGGTGACCAGTGACAATGAGTTGTGCAACCATTCCCACCCTCCTTTTGCAAGTTGTTCTTCCTTCATTAACATACACCCTCTGCCCCCTAAGCTTCCTGTCTACACTTTGAAGTTGCTGTTGTCAATTTGATCCCACGAAGTCAGTTGTTAAAAGACCACAATGCTCAAGGCTGACCTGCTTTGCCAGTGAAGCTAAAGTACTGTTTGGTTAGAAGACCTCAGGGGATATTTTAGTTTAAGGTTTAAAGACTAGCTCAGGGCAAGAGTGTCAGGCGTTCACCCAGCCCCACTGTTTTAAATAGTGCCACTGGGAATGTTTGTGCCCAAAAAGCTGAAATGCTGGGTCAGAGGGTATGTACCGTTTTACAGCACTTGTTTCAGACTCAAAATCTGGATCTGCTGACAGTAAAGTTGATGTGTCTTTTTCCTACCATCTCTGCCAGCACTGGGTTTTATCATTTTTTCTTTTTCTTTTTTATCTTTTAATCAGTGTATGAAGGGGCTTTCCCCTGCATTTTTTCATTTACCTGCAAAGCTACACCCACTTTCATGTCTCAATTAGGTGTCAGTATTTCCTGGGGGATAAATAGGCATGTTTACCTCCTTGTGTTGGTTCTCAGCATCAGGACTGGCTGTCATCTGGGATGGTCCTTTGGGAATGCCAACAGGCAGTTCCACTCGGAGCATCTTCTGAGTAGGAAGGAAAGCTGAGAGAGCATGAAGCCCCCAAAGCTGGTAAGAAAGCCTCCACCCCCCACTCCGTCCTGAGCATCTTCAGACCCTGCCAGCTGAGGTGACCCTTTCTGGGACATCACAAACTTAGGGGAACCGAGGCTGGCAGTAGGAAAGGAGGCACCAAAGGACTCGGTCACACTCGTGGAAGCACGGGTGAGCCTGGGCGAGCATCAGGGCAGACGAGTCCGGGGCGTGGAAGTATACCAGCGCCTCTCACACCTGCTCTTCAGGAATCCCTGAGTATCAGCAAACGTTCCTTCCAGACTAATGAATCAGAATAAACCACTCCGCCGACTTCGACACCACTGTGGCTCCACCTCTCTGCTCAGGCCACGCTCGTCCCAAAAGGTTGCCACTTGCTGTCCTCTCTGCCTTAAGCACTCTTATGTCTGTCTGCCCATTCCAGGCCCTTCCGTACCCTCAGGGTGCAGCTCGGAGAGGCCCCTCTGACCACACTCCTGGGGATCCCCCCCCCCCGCTGCCTCCCTCACTCCACACCCTGCTTTAGGGCCCTCATCACCCTGGTCGTATTCCCCAAACATCCTGTTCCTGAGCTATTTATTTGTGTGTTCATTTCTGTGTGACCCTCAGACCTCCAGCTTCATGAGGACAGGGCCTTTGTCCTCTGGTTCCCTGTGGGGGAAAAAGAAAAGCAAACTCATCCCCTTCCTGGTGACTCCAACTCATACAACTGCCCCTTAGGGTTTCCAAGGCCATCATCTGTACTAAATGAAGCAGGTCACCAGGCCTTTCTCCCGTGGCCAGTGGGTACAAACCACTGACTTTTCAGTTAGCAGCTCATCCGGTGCTATTCCTGTGCAAAGCCTGGTCCCACTGGCTCAGCGCACTAACAGATGAAATGCAATAGCTCCTCTATATCCATCCAAACGGCTGCGGAGGAGGGCAGGTAGGGCGAGCCCGCATCACCGTGGGGCCTTGGGCATCCGCCTTACCAGGTGTCTGCAGGGCCTCCGGCCGCAGTGTTCTTGGGTAACAGTTCAGTAAGTTCCTTTCCCAGGGCCGGAAACAACACAGACCCGGCCACGCCCGAGCCCACCCAGCTCGGAAGGTGACGCCCAGAGAGGCACCGCCAGGGTCTAAATATAGAAGGCAGGTTATGAGAGGGACCCGGCTTCTCAGGGGAGGAAGTGGTGGCCTGATTAAAACCCTGGGGTTTGCTTCACCCCTGGTTGAGACAGTCCTCAAGGGAAAGGAAATGCAGTGAAATGAATTCAGCCCCGAGGCTTCGGGCAGGGCCACAGGTGGAACAGGAGGTGGACAGACCAAGCAGGTGGCCTCTGGCCACTGGCTCTGGGACAGTCTGTCAGATCCCATCCCCTGAGCAAGCCTTGCCTTCTCTGGCCTCAGTTTTGAAAGAAAAGGGGTGACCCAGATTTGATTTTCCAAGTGGGCCTTGCATGGGGGTTCAGAGTAGGGGTTCCCAAGTCAGGAGCTCTCTGAACCTCAGTTCCCCACCTGCAGAATGGGTTGTTGATAACTGTCTGTGTATGTCACAGTGACGATCCAACAAGGCAGTGCTGTTGCCAGGCCCTTCAGTGAACAACGAGGGCTCAGCAGGTGCCATAGAAATGCGGCCCTTGATCCAAAGTTGTTAAGAATTTCCGGATGGCAACAGCCATGTGCAAGTCCTTCTGAGTGTGGGCCCTGGATGACTGCAGGGTCCCATGCCCATGAAGCGGGCCCTGCTGCCTTTACTGCTGTGATTACTACCAGAGCTACCTGCAGGTGGTCATTAGATGGCACGCCCAGCAGGTGGCCTTTGGCCCCAACCTCCATCCATGTTCCATCAGCCTCACCATGGTGCTTTGATTCCATCTGAAGACAACGCACAACAGTGCTGAGTCCAGTGAGGGCCGAGAGAGAACACCTCCTTAGAGAGAGGATCCCACTTCTGCCACCATCATCAGTGGACCTCAGCATGCTGTTGAGCAACAGCACAAAATGCAGGCACTCCATGCAGCACGGTAGCACACACACAAGATGTGTAAGCAAAGCACAGACAGCAACACCAGACACTGGCTGAACCCATAGACACAGAAAAGCCAGGGCAGGTTCAGGGTGGAAAACAGGTCAAAATTAAGTGACACTCAGCGTCTGTTACCAGAAAGATGTTTACTCGTGTTTTATTGATTATGCAAAAGCATTTGATTGTGTGGATCATAACAAATATGGGTAACATTGAGAAGAATGGGAATTCCAGAACACTTAACTGTACTCATGAGGAACCTGTACATAGACCAGGAGGCTGCAGTTAGAACAGAACAAAGGGACACTGCATGGTTTAAAATCAAGAAGGGAGTGTGTCAGGGTTGTATCCTTTCACTATACTTATTCAATCTATATGCTGAGCAAATAATCCGAGAAGCTGGACTATATGAAGAAGAACGTGGTATCAGGATTGGAGGAAGGACATTAACAACCTGCGATACGCTGATCACACAACTTTGCTTGCTGAAAGTGAAGTTGACTTGAAGTACTTACTGATGAAGATTGAAGGATACAGT
>NW_006921882.1:3825211-3848418 GCF_000298275.1 Orycteropus afer afer
AGTTTGAGAAATGCTGAGCGTGTTCTTCCCTTTTGGTTTTCAGACTCCAGGTCTTTGCACATTTCATTATAGTAATTGGCTTTGTCTACTCGAGACGATGTATAGCACTGGGCAAATCAGCTGCAAAGGACCTCTTTCAAGTGCTGAAGAGCAAAGATATCTCCTTGAGGACTAAGGTGTACCTGATACAAGCCGTGGTATTTTCAGTCATCTCATATGCACATGAGAGCTGGACAATGAATAAGACCAAAGAAAAGTTGATGCTTTTGAGTTACAGTGCTGGTGAAGAATGCTGAAAGTACCGTGGACTGCTGAAAGGACTAACAAATCTGTCCTGGAGGAAGTTCAGCCAGAATGCTCCTTGGAAGTGAGAATGGCCAGACTTTGTCTCACCGACTTTGGTCATGTTGTCAGAAGGGACCATTCCCCTGGAGAAGGATGTCATGCTTGGTAAAGGGGAGGGTTGACAAAAGAGGGGAAGGCCCTCAACGCGATGGACTGACACAGTGGCTGTGACAATGGGCTCAAGTATAGCAAGGATCCCAGAGCTGGCGCGGGACCGGGCAGTGTTTCATTCTGCTGTGCATGGGGTCGCTATGAGTTGGAGATGATTTGACGGAACCTAACAACAACAACAGCTTCTGTTCAAAGTGATGGAAAAATGTGTTAAAGTTCCATGGAAAAGGCTGAACAGTGATGAGCGTAATTAATGTCATTGATTTGAACTTGTGGAGACTATAGAAATGGCTAATGTTGCCTTACCGATACATTTACCGAAATAAAAGAGTAGGGAGAAAAATACATATGTATATATTCCAGGCAGAAAGGGGAAGCACCCCACTCCTGCTGGGCACAGGGGAGAGGGGGATCAAAGAGGAATTTGGCTGTATCTGTAAAGTTTTATTTCTGTTGAAAAAAAGAAAAAAAGATTAGCAACAAATATGACACAGTCTTTTCATTCTGGGTAGCGGAAATGTTTCGTTCTGGGTAGTGATCGTGGGAGTCAGCTTTATTATTCTCTGAAGTTCTGTATCTTTTCATTTTAAAAGGTGGGTTTCACTGCTTTAGAAAACATAAAGAAAAAAAAACAACTTGAAAACCGTAGGATTAGAAACTCCTGTTCTTTCAAATAGCATCCTGTGAACAGGTGCCAAAAACACAGCACTAACTGAGCGCCTGGCGCAGGGCTGGGTCCTAGGGAAGTCAGACGGGCACTCTCCCTCCTGGAACCGGAGCCCAGCCCCAGGTGCCATCATCTCGGCTCCGACTCCTGGTGCCCCCGTGGGCGTCAGAGCAGAACTGGGCCCCGCAGGACTCTCAGTGGCTGGTTTCTCAGAAACAGGTGGCCAGGCCTTCCTTCCGATGCACCTCTGGGTAGATTCGAACTGCCCACCTCTGGTTAGCAGTCAGTCTCATGAACCACTGCAGCATGTGGGGATTATGAAGATCACGCCTCGATTTAGGTTTCTCTGAAGGCCATTCATTTTTTTAATGAGACTTGATTCACACACTGCAGACGTCACCATTTTAAAGGATCCAATTCAATGGCATTTAGCCCGTTCACAGAGTTGTGCGACCGTCACCACAGTTTCATTCTAGAACACTTTCATGACCTCAGACCCCTGCCTCTCTCTCTTTTTTCAGCTCCATGTTCCTTTCTCTCCCTCTTCCCCCCTCCATCTCTCTCCCCTCCCCTCCCCCTCCTCTCTCTCTCTTTCCCTCTCTCCCCTCCCCCTCTTTCCCCCTGCCCTCTCCCTCTCGCTCTCTGATCCATTCCCCTCCCCTCCCCCCCCCCCCCCCCTCTCTCTCCCCCTCGGTTTCCATCTCTACCTGTGGCTCCATTTCGGCTTTTCTTTCAGTTTCTCTTTGTGTCTTTGCCTCTGAGTCAGTATCTCTCTCCCTTCACCTCTCTCTCTGTCTGTCTCTCTTCTCCTTCTAGTTTGCTGTGTCTCCTTCCTCTTCCCGTCTAGAGAGGACACAGGCAAAACCCAAGAAAATGAATCGAAATGGTTACCCGCTGCGCTCCGTGCTCGGAAGGAGACAGACAGGTGGGAGAGAGATGCCGATGCTCCCGTTCGATGGGCCAGCACGGAAGGTCTTCCTGAGCAGTGCTGAGGCAGCAGGACAGACCACCCGGAGACCTCCAGTCAGGAGGTGGCGGCAGCAGGCAGCAAGAGCAAAGGTCCGGAGGCAGGCAGGGCCTGGGAGGCCAGCTAGGGCTCGCCAGAGAAGCTACAGGGGCCTCCTCAGCCCAGCTCGGTGGCTCGGAAGCAGCAGCCCCCACCTGCTCAGGGCAGGGCTTGTGGGAGCTGAGTCCCACTGAACCTCAGCAACCTGGCCTGCACCCCCACTTGTCCCAGGCCACAGCTTAGCCTGGACTCACCCTATACCTGCCCCGAAGGAGCCTGCAGAGGCAAGGCACCCCAGGCCCAGGCGTCCCACTATTGATGTATGCCATCACTTCCTCCAGAGACACTTATCAAGCGCCTGCTGCAAGAAATAGTCAGGAAACTAGAGGCACAAACAGGCAGACGCAGGGCCCCGACGCCAGGAGCCTGTGGTCCAGAAAGAGAAGTGGCTGCCCACGGCCCTGACCGGGAGGGAGTGGGCTCAGTCAAGGCAGCCCTTCTCCATGCGGCACCAACCACTGGGCTCCCACTGCAGGCCCGGCAGTGGTCAGTATTCACAGCAGGGTCTGGGGCTGGAATGGCCGGGGGTCAGTGCTGGCTGCACCGTGCAGTAGCTGAGCTCTGCTTCCTCTTGTGTGGACAAACTTCGGTTAGGACAGAAGGGTGGACGGCAGTACGGCTAAGCGAGCACGGAGAACCCTCGTGGTCCCGCTATTTATTTGCTATGCGCGCCTCCCTGGCTGGTGGGAAAACCTGGCTGGGCTGAGAAGACTCCAAGCAGACTGGGACCAGGGCATCCCTCCCCAGGAGGGACGTTTGGGCAGCTGGGGGAGGGGTGGGTGTGGGGGATGAGGACAGTGTGACAGCAACCAGTCTTGGCCTGTGTCCTTAAGTCACCGAGGTAACGCCAGGCTAGCTGGGCCCTGTGCCCAACAGCCCACGGGGAGTCTCATTTGTTATGCAAATAGATGCCAGTGGCCAAGAGCCAGGACAAACTTCCCCAGCCAGGGCCCTGGGAGCCTTTATTCTGAGCAGAGCCTGGGGAAGGACAGAGGGAGGGAAGGCCTCTCCAGCCAGCCCCAAGGGACCATTCCTGGTGGGGTAGGAGTCAGGGACCCCAGGCAGGGAAGCCACGTTCCAGGCAGGCAGCAGAAGGCCGGGGCTGGGGCCACCGCCCAGCTGGCCCACAGGATGAGCAGGCAAACCCTGGGTCCTGCTGTCCCCAGAGCCCAGCAGACAAGGCCTTCTCCCCGGCTCCTGCAGGAACCAGAGCCACCCAGGTCACACACTCTGGGCCCCATTCTGGGCCCTGTGCCCCACCCCTCAGGCTGCAGACACACAGGCCTTCTGTCTGTCCCTGCCCCTTGGCCACCTGGAGCTGCTCCCTCGGCCTGGAATGTTTTCCCTTCGTTAAGCCCCCTGGCCTTTAGGTCTCAACCCAAAGGGGGCTGTAGCAGGCAGAGGCGGGCTTCCCTGAGGTTAATGGGCCCCTCAGTTTCCGAGTCCCGGGACCTGATCCTGCAATTTGTACCTTCTTTTTCAAACTGTGCAAACTTCAAAACCCAAAACCAAAGCCGTTGCCCGTCAAGTTGATTCCAAGTCATGGTGGCCCATGTGACAGCACAGCTGCCTCGTAGGTTTCCAAGGCCGTCATCTTCAGGGAAGCAGCCTGCCAGGTCTTTCGCCTGTGAGGCCTCTGGGTGGCTTCGAACCACAGACCTTTTTGTTAGCAGCCAACTGCTTTACCACTGTGCCTCCAGGGCTCCTTAGGGCCACGTCGTTGGTAGGTTTTCAATAAGTGAACGGACAAAGACTAATGAACAAACAAATGGGTGGATGCATTTGAAAGAAGACATCAGGAACTGGTGAAACTGTCATGGTGCCCTTACCTTGAGGCAGGACTGTGGGCTGCTGGGACAGACAGCCTCCCTCTCTACCTCCCCTACCCCACTGTACCCCGGCACCTACCTGTGCCCACTGATATCCACAGAGGTCGTGGTGTTGTCCGTGGAAAAACAAGAAAGTGGGGGTGAGGGTGGCAGTGAGGCCACTGCGGTGAGGGGATGGTGTCGGGCCCTGCCAAGCCCTGTCAAGAGGAGAGAGGGTCCGTGGGGCTTTGGGAGGCTGTAAGCACAGGCATGTCTGGGTCAGACCCGGGGGTGCAGGCTGGGAAGGAGATGTTCGTTCCAACCCCTGTGGCCCCCGGCCTGCTCCAACAGCTCTCAGGCCACAGTGAGGGCACCCTCAGGCAGTGGGCAGCAGTGCCCCAGTGATGGGGCACCAGGCAGCCTGCTCCAGGAAGCCCAGGGGCAGCAGCAGGAGTCAGAGAGGCAGCCGGGGAAGAGCCCGCAATGACCTGAGGCTGGTTTGGACATGTGTGTTGGTTGTTGGTGGTGGATGTTATCAAGTCAATTCTAACTCATAGCATCGGAGTACAACTGCCCCAGAGGGTTTTCTTGGCTCTAATCTTCATGGAAGCAGATCACCAAGGTCTCCCACGGAGCTGCTGGATGGGTTTGAACCACCAGCCTTTCAGTTAACAGCCGAGTGCTTAACTGTTGCACCACCAGGGCTCTTTTGGGCATGTATGGGCCCCCTTTAAACCAAGCCAGCGGGTGCCATTGAGTCGACTCTGACACATGGTGACGTGCGTCACCTGGTGACATGTGTGTCACATGGTGACATGTGTGTCAGAGTAGAGCTGTGCTCCAGTGGGTCGTCGAAGGCTGATTTCCCACAGAAATTACAGAAAACCTCTCTGACATCGTCCTGGGGCCAGGTCCTGAGGGGACACTGAGTTTGGGGGAAGGACTGAGAGAGGGCGTCCTGAGGCCCTGCGGCGCCTCCCTGCAACTGCGCCTCCTCGCAGGCCCGTCTTCCCGCAGGCAGGGCTGTGTCAGGGCTCAGAAAGAGGACACGGTGAATCCCGGCCCACGGCGGGTGCCTGTGGAGGAGGCCCGTCAGGTGCACAGCGAGGAAGGCTGCGTCAGGCGATGCAGTCCCAGCGGCCAGAAAAAGCAGAAGATACAGCTTAGGCGTCCATCCAGCACGCCCACGCAGCCAGCAGAGGACCACACGGGCACACTGGTGTACTAGCGCGGGGATCTCCACGGTGCATTTGAGGGAAAAGGGCAGGTACTTTGCAGCGTCCAAAAAACCACCACACCCACTGCCGTGGAGTCCATCCCGATCCACAGCGCCCCCAGAGGACAGAGTGGAACTGCCCACAGGGTCTCCAAGGCTGTCAGTCTTCACAGAAGCAAAGCCCAAACCACACCCACTGCCGTGGAGTCCACTCTGACTCACAGCACCCCTAGAGGACAGAGTGGAACTGCCCCACAGGGTCTCCTAGGCTGTCGATCTTTGCAGAAGTGGACTGCCTCATCTTTCTCCAGCAGAGCTGCTGGTGGGTTCGAACCACTCATCATTTGGTTGGCAGCCTAATGCTTTAACCACTGCAGCCAAATGCCGTAACCGCTGTGCCACCAGAGGTCACACGCACACACACACACACACACACACACACAAGGTGACGGACGTCCCTGCTGGAGGCCTTGGAGGCCTTGCCCATGTCTTGGTTTCCTGGTGCTGCTCTAATACAGACCACAGGGGGTGGCTTTAACAAACAGCACTGTGTCTTCTCACAGTGTGGAAGCCGGAAGTGCGATTCAGGGCACCACCGGAGGGGAGGCCCTGTCTCTGTGCCGGCTCTGGGGGAAAGTCCTTTTCAGCTTCTGTTCTGGGGCCTCTCGGCCGTCTGCATGTGGCACGTGTCGTCTCTCCTCCGGGCTCCCTTCCGGCCTCGTCGGTTCCTTTTCTATCCACCAAAATAACCAAACCAAACTCACTGCCATGGAGTCAGACCCAACTCACAGCGACCCCTCCTTGGGTTTCTGAGGCCGTATCACTACGGAAGTAGATTGCCCAACCTTCCTTCCGAGGAGTGGCTGGTGGGAATGAACCACTAGCCTTCCGGTTAGCAGTCAGATGCTTACACACTACTGTCACCACAGTGACGGCTTTAAAGGCCTCCTCTGGGATACCAACCCATTAACATAAGAAGGTCCTAAATGGGGGGGAGGGGGACATATAATTGAATCCTTAGTCAAGAGAGAACTGGGTGGGGCAGTATCGTCCCTAGGGTCAGTGTCACCCAGTGCTGTAACTCAGGGTGCCACGTCCCCATGGACCAACTCCCGCACCAGACCACAGAATCCCCAGTAGAGTTTATTATCAGTTTTAATCATAGGATCATATGTGATCAGTACAACTGTCATTGCTCAACTGTAACATTTCTCTGATTCTATGAACCCTAACAACACAATTGTGTAAAAATCTTTCACATCAAATCACATCATTCATCACATTATTAGTAACTGAGCGAAAGCCCTTTTGGTTTTTCTCCTTCTTTGCCCTTAATGACGACTTCATTCTCAAAATGTTAATGACACAGGCTCACAAATGCTTCTTGCCACAATATTGCAGCGAAAACACCGGAACATTTGACAAAATCAGCGACTGTAAAGACGCCACAGGCGGCAACAAAAATGCCACCGCGGGCTGTAGTGTGTGCAGACAAGACCACGTGACTGGAAGCGTCACTGTAATTGGATAATAATGACAGCTCTGACCCGGTGCTTGAGAAGGTTCAAATTGTAAATGAGCACAGAGTTTTAGGCTTGCAGGTATATTGATACGTATAAGCCAGGCTTATGAAAATGGCTTTGTTGTTATAACTAGCTACAGGGATATTTTAATAAAAAAAAGATGCACTTCTGCTGAAATACTGTACAAAAATTTTATAGACAGTTATTTAGGGGTCATCCCTTCTGAGTGTCAGCTGGTATGGTCTGCACGCCTCGCACCCCTTAATGACATCCCTGGGATGGGGGACACGGTTAGGCTTCCCACTATAAACCCGGGACAGCTATTCAATAAACAGGTCAGTAGAAGCCGCTATCATTGTCACATATGACTACCAACAGCTGGAGGTAGACAAAGCCAGCCAACTGCGGTGTGAAGCAAGAGGGCTGTGGGGCTCACCCCTCAGTGGGACCTGTCTGAGACAGCCCAGCCAGGACAGAGGGACAATGGAGGCCCCAGGTGTAAACCTCAATGAGGTGCCAAACAATATTCTGGGAGGCCAGGCAGGAAGCGAAAGTGGAAGTTGCTCTGGTGATGGCCTCATAAAACTACAAAGGGGGGGGTGTCACAGGGCCAGGACGGGGGAGGGGTGTCCAGGGAGGAAGATGCCAGGGCTGCTTGAGTCAGGCCCCGCTCCAAGCCCTGGGAAAAGGTTAGTCCGAAGCCACCACGGGCTTCTGTTTCCACAGGGGTCGGGTGTGCTTGGGGGCTGCATTCATCCCCGTCCGGGCCCCTGCCTCCTTCCCCAGCCTCAGCCCCCTCTCCTTCACCTCGCTGGAGCTCTCCTGGCCTCCCTGCAGCTCTCAGCCGGGCAAAGCGGTCCAGCCTCAGGCCCTTTGCATGTGCTGTGGCCTCTCCCCGCCTCACCCTGCCGTGGGGCCCCTCTCATAGTTGTCGGCCTCACTGCTGCCTCCTCCTCCCTCAGCTCTTCTCTCTGCTTGTGTTACTGGGCATGAGCGCCAGTGAGCAGGGGCCGGGGTCCCCCTTTTCACTGCTGCACCCCAGTGGCCAACAGAGAGGAGAAAGGCATTATGGTGTGGAGGAAGAGGCTCGCTGGGGCTCAGCATGCTGTCAGTTACCAGGCAAATACTTAAGAGATCTGACGCTTATCACAGGGAGAGCCAGAGGGTACCTCAGGGTGTGAACTTTACAACAAAGAGATAGACCAACCAGTGTGAGAAAACAAAAAAAAAAACAAACCCGCTGCCAACTCCATTCCAACTCATAGCTACCCCCACTGGGGTTCCAGGACTGTAAATTTTTACAGAAGTAGATTGCCTCATCTTCCTCTTGCAGAGCTGCTGGTGGGTTTGAACCACTGACCTTCTGGTTAACAGCCAACTAACTGACTTACCCCCTATGCCACCAACATCTCCTTTGCATGATAGAAAAAAACGCACTGCTGTCTAGTGGGATCCGACTCATAGCAACCCCTCCTTGGGTTTCTAAGGCGGTATCACTATGGAAGTAGATTGCCCCATCTTCCTTCCAAGGAGTGGCTGTGGGTTTGAAGCACTAGCCTTCTGGTTAGCAGTCAAGTGCCTTAGGGACTAGGCCGCCAGAGCTCCGTTGCATGATAGAGGAGGAGGGTTTTGTGATAATGTGGCTGGGGTTAGGCACTGGTGGGAGAGAGGACATCTTCTTTGCTGGGGACTTTAATCCAGTGGGTGGAATAGGCCACCCACGGACCTTCAGCATGAAAGCAACTTAGGCTGAGAAATGGACTCAACTCAAGTCCTTATATGGTGATTGAGCTGCTGGATCCAGCCATTCCTGAAGCAGAGATTTTCAGCTGCATGAGCCAGTCAAGTCCAGCAAGAGGGCAAACCAGTCAGGGTTATTTCCACTGCAAATGACAGAAAATCCAAGTCAAACTGTTGTGGTTGGCAGAATAATGCAATTACCTGAGCCCTTAAAACCAGAGAGATGCCACAGAAAGGAAGACTGGAGGGGACGTGACACACCACGATGGAGGGAACTGCATGGAAACGCGAGAAGGAGTGTGGGCAGTGCTTAGGCACCAAGACGGGCCCCAGCCGGTAGCAAGCGAGGAATGGGGCCTCAGTCCTACAACCACAAAGAAGTGAATGCAGCCAACAACTGGATTAACTCTGGAAGCAGATTCATCCCCAGAGACTCCAGAAAGGAACACAGCTCTGCCAACGCTGATTTTGACCTAGCCAGAGGAATTCTGACCTACAAAATTGTGAGATGATAAATGGCGCTCATTTAAGCCACTACATTTGCAATGATTTGTTACAGCAGCCATAGGAAACTAACACCAAAAAAAAAAAGAAAGAAAAGAGAGAGAGAGGTGACTGACTCTCAGGCTGGCTTCAGGAATGGCTGGATCCAGCAGTCATTCACCTGGTCACTCTCATCAGGACTTGGTTTCTTTCTCCAACCTGCTACTTCCTAAGCTATTTTCATGCTTAGGCTCTATGAGGTCATGTAGGCAGCTTCAGGCTCTTCCCCACTGGGTTAAGTTCCCAGGAAAGGGGGCACAACTATCTCCCAGGCAGCCAGCATAGGTTTCATTACGCCATGTGCCCATTCCTGAACAATCAGCTAAGGCTAGGGGCATGGGACATTTGCTACGGACCAAGTGGAGTTGAGGGGAGACTGAGAGCCACCTACACCCAGGACTGGGAGTGGAGAAGGGGTGGTTCCCAGGAAAATCTGGGTGCAGTTACTGAGAGTAGTCCAATGGCCACAGAAGCCCCTTGGCAAAGGGGAGGGCCAGGGCAGTCCATTCTCACTAAGACTTTGTTTTGTTTTATTTTCTGAAGGCCAATCCCCCAGCAAGTTGAACTGGGCAGGGAGGCTCCCGAGAGGACCCTGCAAACATGACTCAAAACTTGTAGAATGCTCCCAGCCCCGTAGCCCTTGTCCCCACAGTGCCCCATGTGCCCGCCCCCGGCCTCAGCTCCACATTTCCAAACGTGTGCCCCAGTAGCCGGAAGCTTTTTGTTCTTCTGAGCGGGCTTCATTAGGACGCAGAGTACATAAACCGGGATTTGTACCCTGGCCCCACCGGGCAGCCACTTGGCTCTGAGGCAAATATGGCCAGAACTGAAGCCTCGGCCCTTGGAGGAGGCAGGTCTCTGGTGACCCAAGAGGAGCCATGCCCAGTCCCCCAGCATCTCTGATTTCCATGGGTGACTCCTGGGGGAAGTGCCCACTCCTCACTGGGGCTTGACCCCTTCGTGTCTGGCTGAGAAGCTCCCCTCTTTTCCTCAGCCTGGAGCCCTGTGGGCCTTTCCTGGGCCAGCTCCTGGTCCTGACTGTGTGGCTGGTCAGCCTGTCCCCAGTGCAATCTGCCACGTAGACATGTCTCCTACACCCCCCTTGACTTTGGGCCATGACGCTGCCCCAACCAACATCTCAGCTTGGAACATCTAAGTTCAATCACACAAAATTCATGCACACAGCGAGTGCTCCTAGTGGCCCTCCCCGGTGCCAGGCACAGCGTGATGACCACGCCACCATGGATGGGCCTGGCATGCCCCTGTACCCCAAGTACACCGCCCAGCGTGGCCCTCTCCCACCATGTCTGACCCAGCCCGGGACTTGTCCCTCCCCTGCCTGGAGGAAACCAGGCAGGTCTGGTATCTGGGGCCACTCTCAGGTGCCCTCCAAGTGCTCCCGAACATGAGTGGTGGCCAGTGTCAGTGAGTAAGAGGCACCGCATCCAGGCCCCATTCAGAAAGGGCTTCTCTCTCACCTGGGACCCCCACCAGCTGCTCCTCAGGAGACAAGACCTGGCAATATGCTCCTATAAAGATTACAGCCTCGCTACTGTTACTGAACATTTTGATCAAAGATTCTATAGAAGAACCCTCATCAAAAGGGGGAAAATGCAGAGCAGAATTTCAAATTCTCATGGACTCCAGACTTTCTGAAGTCCAGGGCGCTGGACAGAACTCTGAAGCTACTGCCCTGAGATAATCTTTAACACTTAAACCAAAAGTATGCCCTGAAGTCTACTCAAACCAAATGATAGTTTAGCTTAATGAGCAAAACAATATGCCTGCCTTGGGCCCTGTGTTCTTCTAAAACCAAAAAAACAGACTCACTGCCATCCAGTCAGATCCGACTCATAGTGACCCCTCCTTGGGTTTCTGAGGCAGTATCTCCACAGAAGCAGATTGCCCACCCAGTCTGCCTTCCGAGGAGTGGCTGGCTGGTGGGTTTGAACCGCCAGCCTTCTGGTTACCAGTCCAGTGTCTTAGGCACTATGCCACCAGAGCTCCCATGCTCTTTCAAGAACTACCTATATGGAACCAAATTGACAACAGCAACTCGAGAGATTAGATAGGAACCTTAGGAGGAAGTGAATTTCTGTCGAAGGAGGAACAAGTCAGGAAAGGGGAGAGAGGACAGCTGCACAGTGTGAAGAATGTGGTCGCTGTCACTGAGCTTTACGCGGAGAAACTGTGGACTTGGTGGGTGTTCTGTTGAATATTCTCAACAACAACAAAACAAGATAATAATAGAAAAAGATGGCAGCTAGGAGGCCCTATGGGTCAGTTCTGCCCCACCACATGGGTTGCGAAGACCAGATCTGCACCCAACATTAACAACTGTTTTCCTTTCTCCCTGTCTGATTCTGACGTTACCCTGGTTCCTGGTTTATTGTCTTGTAAATTGAAGCCCTGTGAGGACAGGACCTGGTCTGCTTTGTGCCCTGCACCTGCAGGGCCCAGGACAGAGCAGCACATGGCACGTGCAGGTGCGGGTTAGTTCAGTGAATGAACACATGACCCGTGAGAACACACAATGTGTGCACCGTGCATCCGAGGGAAGTGAGAGAACAGCGCGACCAAATGGTTACGACTCTGTCGCTGTCGTCAGGAGAGACGTCTGGGGGAATCAGCGCGATGCAACCTCGCGGGGCTGGGTTAGGGAGTTTCCCTTTGCCTGTCACAGAGTTCTGGAACCTTCAAAGGATCACCTGTCAGACTGTATTTCTTTTTACTCTTTGTTGTTTTATTCTGTAATTACAAGAGCGGTACACATCTGTCATGCTGCATGTGAGTCCAGGGGTCCCCTGCCATTGGACAGCAGAGCGGTCACCTGAAACCTCTCTTAAGCCAAAATGGCATGCAGCAAAGAAGCAACCGCCATTAACGTACCTGGAAAAAAACTAGGAGCATCCCCAGGCTCGGAAATTAGCCAAGCAGACACCACAGAAGCCTGAAACAGCGCTACCGTGGAATGCTCCCAGACTCGGTGCCCCATGGCGCCTCGAGCCGAGACGCCCAAAGGAGCTCCCGGGAGGAGTTTGGCAACACCGCCCCCTGCTCAGGCTGCTCGCTGCAAAACCAGCGCTGAGCGCTGAATGCTAGTTTCGCTTTTTGCCTTTTTCGTAAAAGTGAAAATCCTTTCCAGATTCCTTTTGGTTAGCGAAAACAGGTCCTAACAGGTGTTTTGTAAAAGCGAAGTGGTGTGAAACGAGCTTTCGAAAAGCAGGGGGTCCCTGTATAAAGCACACAGTAAAGTCCAAGTTCGCCAGACACCCTCACCCCTCCCCAGCATGCCCTGAATGTCCGTGGGCCCCTTCACCAGGGCCTCTCACCCCACAGGGTTGAATCTGATGGTTGGGAGGGGCAGTCTGCCTCTGAGTCAAATATGAGAAGCAGAGGGTCAGGGTGCATGGGGACAGGGCTGAACCCCTGATATTTGCTTAAGCTGGGTCCTGAGGCTCCCAGTGTGACACGGGGATACCGTCAAGTCCAGGGGCTGGCTTGCCTTTCAGGGCTGTTTCAGCCCCTACTCACACCTCAACCCCACGACTCCAGCCAAGTAGACTTCAGTACAAGTCATGAGGAAGAGAAGCCTCACCACTACATGATTCAAATAAAAATAATATGGACTGTGAGTGACGAGGGCCCACAAAATTCTGGTTTTTCCCCAGGTGATTAAAGGTTTTGAAACCTTAAATTCTTTCACAGTTTTTTCTCATTAGGTCAGGGAGCCTCACTTTGCTGGTTTCCTAAGACCTGCTTGGTGATCAAGCTGTGCTTGGCAGACAGCAGGCCCCCACCAGTCCTAACCCACTAAACCCACCACCACTGAGTTAATTCTGACTCATAGCCACCAACCCTAAGCGCCCACTAATCTGCTTTCTGTCTCCATACACAACCCTATGCTGGGTTTTCATATGAAATGGATTATATAACATGTGGTTGCAGCTGCATTCCCTCATCATGCTTTCAAGGTTCACCCATGTTGTAGCATGCATCAGTATTTCATCCCTTTTACTGGCTGAGTAATATTCCACTGTAGGGACATACCACAGGGCGTTTATCCTTTCATCCATTGATAAACGTCTAGGTTGTTTCCACATTTTGGCTGTTGGGAACAATGCTAGTATGAACATTCATGTGCACATTTTGTGTGGACATATGTTTTCATTTCTTTGGGGTATCTGCGCAGGAGTGGAATTGCTGGGTCCTATGGAAACACTACGCATAACCATCTGAGGAACAGCCAGACTGTTTCCCACAGTAGCTGCACCATTACATTCCCATCAGCAATGGATGAGGGAGGGTTTCATTTCTCCACACCCCTGTCAACGCTTGTTCTTATCTGACTTTTTGATCATAGACACCCTAATGGGTGTGAAGGTACCTCATCATGGTTTTGATTCACACTTAGTGGTATTCTTCTAAACCCATTTCAATCATGCTAACAGTTGGCCACACGCTATGTTCATGGGGAGATCTGAGAAATCCATAAAGGGAAGGAGGGGGAACGGGGTTCCCATATCCCCCACTCTAATCCAGCTATTCTCCAAGTGGATTAACAAAGAGCATTTTCCAAGTTGAAACCATCAGAACCCTGAAAGGAAACAAACTGGAATTCTTCATCCAACTGTGGAGGGCAGAGCCTTTTCTTACCTACTGAAGAAACTAAAAAGGACAAACAGACGGAGGGACACATTTCAAAACTTGAAAGGAAATAAGTGAGCTGTGTTAGGTGCTGTCAAGGTGGTTTCTCGTGACAGTGACCTGTTGTGACGCAGGAGAGCTCCCCGTGGGGTTTTAATCTTTACAGAAGCCGATCACCAGGTCTTTCTCCTTTGGATCCACGGGGTGGGTTCAAACTGTCAACCTTTCGGTTAGCGGCCCAGCTCCTTTGCACCACCTGGGCTTCTCAAAATAAGCATCCCGTAGAAAACTCATTACAGTCAAATTCCAACTCATACTGACCCTGTGGAACAGAGGAGACCTGCCCCACAGGGTTTCCCAAGCTGTCGTCTTTATGGGAGCAGACTGCCAAATCTTTCTTCCATAGAGCGGTGGATGGGTTCAAACCACCAACCTTTGTTCCTCTTCTTTTTTTTTTTTTTTTTGGTTAGCAGCCAAGCGCTTAACCGCTGTGCCACCAGGGCTCCTTTTGAAATAAGCACAGGGGTTGTCAATCCAGATTACGTGTTGGGGTCACCAGGAGCTCAGGACGTACCACGCTGAGCCCGTTTGCTGGAGGCTTGGACTCCGTTGGGCCAGGTGGGGCTGGGCAGCAGCATTATTAAAGGCTTCCCTGGGTTCTGGGGTTCAGCCAGGCTGAGACGCCCTGATAACTGGGATTGCTTGAAGAAAACCTGCCAGGCTCCTTCTAACGTTGACTGAGATGGTCTGTGGGGTGGCCTGGCCAGGGATTACACAGAACACATCTGTTTGAGTTTGGAGCCAGTGAGCAAGGGGTTGGTGCTGGGGTTGGCATGGGCTCATCAAGGTTCTGAGATCTCAGAAGTGGGGAGGGTGGAGCTGGCCAGCCCCCCTGCAACTGAGCCACTCAACACAATGGGCCCAGAGTCAGGGGGACATTTTTTCAGGAGGGGGCGGTAACAACAACAGTGACAACAACAATAAGGGGCTGTGCTCCTCCAGGAGCCCTGGTGGCACAATTATTGAGCGCTCAGCTGCTGACTGAGAGGTTGGCAGTCTGCACCTGCCAGCCGCTCCATGCGAGAGAGATGAAGCAGTCTGCTTCTGTAAAGATGACAGCCTTGGACACCCTGCAGGGCAGTTCTCCTCTGTCCTGTCGGGTCACTGTGAGTTGGAATCACCTGGATGGCAATGGGTTAATCTTTACGGAAGCAGACTGCCATGTGTTTGTCCCATGGAGCAGCTGGTGGCTTCCAACAACTGACCTTATGATTAGCAACTGAGCACATACCCACTGTGCCACCAGGGCTCCTGCCACAAAGATTACAGCCCAGGAAACCCTGCGGGGCACTGTACTCTGCCACGTGGGGTCGCTGTGAGTCGGAATCCACTGGACAGCAGCCAACAGGTTCAACAGTAACAGCGTCCCTCCAGCCCCGGACCCGGCCCCATCAGAGCACTTTCTCCACATTGTCTCCTAGGGGACACTCTGAGATGTTTGTCCTCTTTTCACTGGTGAGGAAACAGGTTCAGAGAGGGTCTGTGAGTTGTCCAAGGTCACACAGCTTGTAAGGAGTGAAATCTATGCACTGCTGTGATGAGGACCACAGCTGCTCCCACACCCCTGATTATCTTGGGGGATGGGATGATGAAAACTCAGCTTGGGTGTCAGGACGGTGGCCTGACAGGTAGTTCCCTCCACACGGGTGCAAGGGGCCAGGTGGACTTTTGCAACACTCCCCTGTCCTTGGCTCAGGACAACTCAGCCCAGGGGTCAGACCGTCCCAGGGTGTGCTGACCACGGGGTGGCGAGGGCCAAGGGCACCCCTGCTGGTGTGGATGGTGGGAGGCCCAGGGCCAGGTGGGCCGAGGCCCATAGGGTGGGTGTGTCCAGTCTCCAGGAGCGGAGCTGTTGGGGAAATGCCACTCAGAGAGCCCAGGCAGTCCCCAGAAGGAGTGACGGGCAGCACAGACATCCCTACGAAGCTCTGACTCAGACCCAGGAAGAGGACAGGGGCTGTGGCCCAGCCCCCCACGTCCCAGATGACTGTAACAGAAAGAGGGGCAGGTAGTTAGGAAGGAAAAATAAGGAAGAGCAAGGATGGGGGTGAGGGTGACAGCCCAGATAAGGAGGTGGGGAGGGCGTGACATCTGAGCTGAGGCCTGGTGACCTTTGAGCCGGGACAAGAGGATGGGAAGGAGACAGCCGCAGGTGTTGGGGGTGGTGGCTGCAGGACCCAGTTCACGAGTCAAGGCAAGGAACTGGGGTTTTGTTCCAAGGCAATGGGAAGTCACAATGGGCTTAGCCACCAGGGGACAGCTATTCGGAGCTACTTGTTAGATCGGGTGGGTCACCTAGGCAAGAGAACAGTGGGCCGGAGCCCACACAGCTCAGGCCCACCAGACAAACCCAGAAGATCTGTATACAGAAGCCAACGGACACAAATAACAGCACCCCTGTTAGCCTCTGGGGTGTGGCCATGTGAACACAACAGCAAATACACAGATACCTGTCTATTTTCCAACCATTTCTCAGTTGTAGACAATACAGAACTGTGCCAAGAGAAAAGTAAAACCTTCCTGTAGCCCTACCACCATCAACATCTGGTCTCTACCTTTCCCACTTCTTTATACACACATATAAATTGTTCTAATATGGTGGTATGGGAGCTCTGGTAGCATAGTGGCTAAGACACTTGCCTGCTAACCAGACGGCTGGTGGTTCAAACCCACCAGCCACTCCTCGGAAGGAAGGTTGGGCAATCTACTTCCGGAGTGATACTGCCTCGGAAACCCAAGGAGGGGTCACTATGAGTTGGGTTTGACTTGACGGCACATAACAACAACAACAACAACAACAATATGGTGGTATAGTGCCTGAGGCATTTGACTGCTAACCAGAAGGCTGGTGGATCAAACCTACCAGCCACTCCTCGGAAAGAAGGTTGGGCAATCTACTTCCATAGTGATGCGCCTCATAAACCCAAGGAGTGGTCTCTATGAGTCGGATCTGACTCGATAGCAATGAGTATAGATTGTTCTAATACATTTTCTCTTTTTTGAGCTTTTTTTTCCACAGTGTTATTTTATAACTTTAGGAAAAAATAACTAATTCCTCCAAAAGTGTCCCCGTCGCTGGGGCCCAGGAAGCCAGCAGCAGGCACCCAGGACCCTTGTGAGCTATTTCCTGTGCACCAGCCTCAGCTGTTGAGGGGGCAGGTGGGAAGGAGAGGGAATTTGCCCCATCACTGGCCTCCAGGTGGCTGTGTACCCCAAAGTGTGCGCCAAGACGTGGGGTAGAGCAGACGGGGGAGCTGGGCTGATAAGCAGAGCTGGGCACTTATCGGCCTCAGCAGGCAGCCCTGGAGGTATCTGAGGGGCCAGGTGCCCGCCCCATGCCCTGCCACGCCAGGCAGCTGCCCGTTATTCTCACTGGAGTCCCCAGCCCTCTGCCCAAGGGTCCTGGTTCAGTGCTTACATTTCCAGGGGACAAACACAAGTGTGACTGAGCACCAAGGGTGAAGGATACGAGGAAAACACACTCGGGCTGGCTTCAGGGTGGGCAGCGAGGTGGGGGGAGGGAGGCCGAGTAGTGTGTGGTCTCCAGACGGGGGTTCCTCAGGTGCACGTCTCGGGTACCACACAACCACCCTTTGGCCTTGGGAAAGGGGCTGAATCTCCCAGCCTCGGTTTTCCCACCTGTGAGCGGGGTGCAGGCACAGCACTGACCTAACAGGCTGCTGGAAGAGCTCAGGACAGAAGAGATGGAAAGCCGTCGAAGCCTTACTTCTGGGCATGAGAGGTCAAAGCAAGTGTGTGTGTTGGGGGGGTTAACATGGGGTTGCCATGGACACGCAGGAGCCCTGACAGGCACTGGGTGGAGTTCACAGGATGACGGGAGTCTTATCACCTTCACCCGGTGGCTCGCTTGGCTCTTCCTGCCGGCAGTGGCTGGGTGGTGAGCTGGGACGGTGACTGCATGCGGCCTCCTGGGCACTTTATCTAATTCATCTGATTTCAGCCTCACATGACAGTCCCAGGAGGCAGGCCCAGAGTCACTAACCTGTTTACAAGTGATGGAAGCATGACCCAGGGACGCCGAGTTCACCACCCTACACCAGGTCATGTCAAGAGAGCAGCGGGGCCAGAGACAGCTGAACTTCTGGCTCTTTCCATGCACCCTGTGGCTTCTCCTGCAGCGGCCCAGGCTGGGGTCTGCTCACCTGAAGGAGGCCTGGGAGAGGCAGGGATGAGCTGAGCCCTGGCTAGGGCATTCAGCAGAGCTCCCGGTGGCCACGTAGCCATGAGCCAATGACATAGGCTTTGCAGTCAAACAGACGTGGGTCAACCACTTCTTCCCACATCTCCCCTTACCTCTCTGAAGCTGCTCCCCACCACCTGTAAAATGGGGTGCTCGGCACACTGATGCATGGCCAGGCCCCCCACAGGCAGACATCGTAGGGTACAACTCCTACCCCCAGTGGTACTCCACCCATGAGCCTTTGGGGCCTGAGCGGCCCACCCCAGTCTCTGTTCACCAAATCTCGAACCCATCCGTGAGGCAGGGGCTCGAGCAGGCCTCCCAGGGTGGCCTCTAGGGAGCCAGGTGGCCTCAGGCAAGTCACCTGAGTTCTCTGGGCCTCACTTTCCTCATCTGTGAAATGGGCTGATGGTCCCTGCACAGTGAGGGCTGAGGACACAACAGAGCTGAGCCAGCGGCAGTCAGAAAGCTCCTGTGAATGGCCACAGAAGGGCCGGGGCAGGAGCGCGGCCTCCCGCGTCCTGGGCAGCAATGCGCCAGCCCAACATCGGCATCCCCCGCCCTCCCCCGCCGGCAGCTGTGGCCGCGCCACTAAGGCCTGGCCGGTGAGACGGGAGAGGAGTGTCCGGGGCAGCTTCTAGGAACGACTCCGCTGCACATTCCCCATCTGCCTTCTGCTGCCTGAAGCTTGGACACGGGGGTGGACCCCTGCCGCCATTCTGGTCCATAGGGTGGTGTTAAGGAAGGAAGCCGTGCAGGAAAACGGCGCAGTGGGAAGGCAGGAGGACCCAAGTCCCTGCTGACTGTTGGAACTCTTGTCCGAGCGCTGGATTGCCTACTTCAAACATATTTTACACGAGGAAAAACAACCTTGTAACTAGTTACGAACCACCGCCTTCTGGGGTTTCTGTTTTAAGTCAGTAACCCTCATCCTAAGTGACACAGGCCTGTTGAGGTTATGGGCAGACTCGGTTGCAGGGACAGGGAAGCAACACTGAAGAGACTTCAGCAAGAGAGGGAATACGCTCCCGCAGCAGCGAAGTCCAGGTCCAGCGTCAGGCACAGCTGCATCAAGGGCCTCAAAGTCATCCCCAAGGCCCTCTCTCCGCCCTTGGCCTCAGCTCTCCTCTCCCTGGGTTGGCTTCATTCAGACTGCCTCTGCAAGAGAAGCCCCTCCCCGCAGCCCCAGGCTTCCTGGCTCTCACCTCAGCCTCCGCTACAGAAAGCCAGCCTTCCCTTCCCAACACTCCCAGGACCGACTGTCCTTGTCCCATCCCAGAACCAATCTGCGTCTGTGTCTGTGTCAATGTGTGTGTCTATACGCACGGTCACGCGTGTCTGTCCGTGTGCGTGCCCATCACGTGTGCCTGTGCATCTATGCATCGTCCGCATGTGTGCATGGGGGGATGTTTCTGCCTGTGTTTCTCTGTGTTTATGTGTCTGTATGCATGTGTGTGGGTCTGTGTTTGTGTATGTGGACGGGAGTGTGTATGTTTCTGTTCATGTGTGTGTCAATGTGTGAATGTGTATGTGCGTGAGTGTCTCCGTGTGCCTATATGCACTGGCATGTGTGTTTGTGCGTCTGTGTGTTAATGAGGAGAGCTCCAAGTGCACAGTGGGGCACAGTGGTTAGTGCTCAGGTGCTAACTGGAAAGTCAGCAGTTCGAACCCACCAGTGGCTCCATGGAAGAAAACGCCTGGCTACCAGCTCCCATAGAGCTGACAGCCTGAGAAACCCCACGGAGCAGTTGCACTCTCATAGGGCCTGCCATGATTCGGAATCGACTCAACAGCACAGGTGTGGTTTTCTGGTGTTAGTGTGTGTGTGTGTTGTGTGTATGTGTGTGTGGGACCTAGGCTCACCGGCAGGGCCCAGGCAGACAGGAAGAGCTCTGTGGCAGCCCCACCCCACCCCGGGCCTCCCTCCTGCACCCACATTCACTGCACACCTGCTTGGTGCCAGGACTGTGCCAGTTGCTAGCGGCTCAATGGAGAAGGGACAGAAAGTCCCTGCCTCAAGGGACCATAACGCCTTCCCACCTGAGGCTCTGCAATGGGCGGCTCTCCATCAGCCGGGCCTCAGCGCCGGACCAGGTCGCCTCCCACCACGTCTGCACTCCTTGCTGCCTCCACGTCCTGTCTGCTAAGCAGGGACAATGAGAATTCGCACATCGCCTGGCAGATGGGCTGCCCCGGATGTCAGCATTCATGACTCCGTCCTCTGTCACTTACACATGCTGAGACCCAGCCTTCAGCCCTGACCTTCACCCTACCTGCTCAGAGCCATGGGGGGTTCTGGAAATCTCTCTCCTAGCTCCCCGAGGTTCAGCACTCTTGCCCTGGGACCCCTTCAGCCCTGGGACCCCAGGGATGTTTTTAGGCCTGAGGCCTTCCTGCAGGCCAGCACCAGAGGCTGCCCCACCCGACAGCAACAGGAAGCATGCTGCCCCGAGTGGCCTGCCCGATAACCCGGGGCCCACAGGCCCCTCCCAGCCCTGCACTTATCAGCTGCGGCAAAGGTCGTCTCCTGAGCTGGGGACCACCCCACCCCCACCCTGCTGCCTCCCTGACCCCTCCTCAGTGTTTTCAAATTCAGAACCAGGGCAGCGGTGGGCTGGTGGCAGGGGAGGGGTGCTGCAGAGAAGAGCAGGCCCGGGGTGGGGGGTGCAGGTATTCCTGCCCCTTCCTTTGACTCCACAGTGGACCTGGACCAGAGAGGAGACCTACCACCAGTCTCCAAATGACTGAAAAGGCTGGAGGCCCCAGGACCCACAACGTACAGGGAGGATGCCCCACATTGGGGTACCCAAGGTGGGGGAGGACAGCCACCAGACACCTGTCTGTCCCTGCACCCCACCGTGCTCCACAGCGTTGGAGGTCTTTCCTAGCTAGCTGGGCTCAGCCCATCAAGACAGGGGAAGAATCATGTCTGTTAGGGTCCACACTGGCCCTCCACATGGGACATCTGTCCGGCAAAGCAGGACATCCCACGGGCAGACATCCCTCAATAAGCAGCTAAGGCCGATAGGCAGCAAGCTCTCGGCCCCAGCGGCCCTTCCTCGGAAGCCCGCAACCCCCAGCGCCACCGCCCTGGTTCGGCACGCAATGCCGACCAGAGGCCCAGGCCTGGCGACACCGAGGGGTGAGGGGCCAACCCCTCCCTCACTTCAATGGGGGCCACAGCTGCCTGTCACTCGAGAAGCCCAGCTGCACACGGCAGGGGCTCAGAGAACAGCTGTGGTTAGAAGCCCCGGCTCTGCAGCCGGGAGACAGAGACTGAAGCTGAGGGGGTCACGGCCCCCATCACCAGAGGAAGGTGGGGCTTCAGAGGTGCACTGCAAAGAGAGAACTCACAGACTCACGTTTTAAGGAAACAAGTTTTATTTTTATAATCAGAACGTTCTAATAAAAATATTATATTAGCTACCTTCATCTTCCGGGATCTGGGCCAGGCGCCACAAAGCGCGTGGCTCGTGTCAGCTCCCTGAGGCCTCCTGTGCACTTGAGGTAGGTCTGAAGACCACTCCCAGCTCCCCCAACCTCCCGGCCCTGCCCACAGGGAGCCTCGGGCCTGCCAGGGGCCCCTCGCCTCACTCTCCCCTCCTCCGGGGGCTAAGGCTTCCTCCTCCAGCTGCCCACAGTTCCCCCGATACCCCGAGCCCCATCCCAGTGTTAGAACATCTAGCCTGCCCACTCCACTGTACCCCAATCCTGTGTCAGCCCCACCACAGCTCTGGCTACGAAGAGAGAGGGGGCCACCTGGAGCCAACAGCCGTGGTCGAGTGTCCCCCCCTCTGCTGCCAGGGGACAGCCCGTCTAGACCTTGGCAGCATTCAGAAGGGCCCCACTTCCTTCTGCCCTTCCACGTGGTGGGCACCGGTAACCAGGGGACAAGCAGCTGGTGATGACCCTCTGAAACGGTGACTGCCTGCAGGGCACCGACGCAGGCTTTGCCACCCAACTGCAACCCACATCCAGGACACACGGAGATATTCCCCGCGATGCCCACCCCATCAGGGGGCTCCGGCTCTCTGGCCAGCAGACACTCTGTCATGCAGAAATCCGGTCCCTGTCTTCTTGGGTGGGGCCAGCAACCAAAGTGAATCTCAAAAACAAAAATAGGTTTTGGATCCTTGGTGGGGGGAGTCTCCAGCTAAAAACAGACCAAAAATCTGAAATCATCTTAACAGCAAAATAACAACGGTAAGAAAAAAATGCGCAGTGCTTCACTGAGAGGGGTGGCCCTCGGGCTCCTGGGCGGTCAAAGGAACTGCCCCAGACAACTGTGTAGAAAGTGAGGCGTCAACGTGTCCCTGCACACCACTGGCTGACACTCACAGCTTATGCAGGTGACACCACGCCGTCTGCCAGTCTCTCTGTTACGCTTCCCTCAAATAAGGCACCTCTGGGCTTGGGTCTGGGGAAGGCTGGTGGCCTCGGTGGGGGATGTGGCAGGGACACTGTGGGTGCTGGAGTGTGAGGGACAGGATGAGGTGTGGGAAGGAGGGTACCATGTGCGGGGAATTTGGGGTTGCGTCTTTAAATAGTTTCAGTCTTTCTTAAGTCCTCCCTCGAGACCTTATGGGGCCGAGAGCTGGAGCAAGTCTCTCGGGCTCACCAGTAAGCAGAGGAGGTGCCCCAGGTCCTCAGGGACACAGGGGCTAGGGTGCACCTGTGCACACAGCCCTTGTCCTCCTCAGCCCGCAGCATGTCCCCGGGGGCCCTGGAGCCCTCACTGCAGCCTATCAGGCTGCAGCTGTGCTGGCTGGTACTGTACGAAGGTGGTGCCCACGGGGGCCGCAGCCGACAGGGCCTGCGGCATGGCAGCCGGGTAGCCGTAGCCCACGAAGCTGGGGGCAGTAGCAGGAGAGGCCGCGTATGGGTACTGGTCGTAGGCAGCTGGCGGGTACTGGGCGTAGGCAGGGCTGGCTGGCGTGTATTCGATGTAGGGCGAGGACAGTGAGGGGACAGGGGCGGCGGGGACCACCACGCTGGGCTGCAGGATGGCTGGCGGGTAGATGAAGTGCGGGGTCAGCCTGTGGGGAAAGCAGAGAGGGGTCAGAGGCAGTGAGGGAACGTGGCTCAGGGTGCAGCGGACAAGCCTGGGCAGCTGAGGGGTGCCGTCTCCCCCAGTCCCAGGTCTCTGTTTCTTCATCTCGACAGAAACGGGTGGCAACAACAACATTAACAACAACAATAACGGTGCTCCCTGAACTCACGGCCAAGCCCTGCCTCAGGCCTTTGCACTGGCTGTTCCTCTACCTGGAGCAGCTGCCCCAG
>NW_006921882.1:3851903-3865331 GCF_000298275.1 Orycteropus afer afer
CACGAGCGGTAGGCACGACACACGCAACGGTCACCAGCCCAACCCAAAGACCGAACTCACACCGTCAGACTGATTCTGACTCACAGCCACCCCTTTGGGTTTCCGAGGCAGCAAATCTTCACGGAAGCACATTGTCCGGTCTTCCTTCCACGGAGTGGCTGGTGGGTTTGAGCCACCAACCTTCTGGTTGGCAGCTGCCCACTTAACCACAATATAAACACACCACCCTCACAGAACACACCCCACACTCAGTGCAAAACATCGAGCAGAGGGCAGAGTCTGCTCAGCCAGCCTGGTCCGTGGGCGGCCCAGCCTCCCTGGGACCGCAGCTTGGCCAGGTTCCACTACCCTGGCATTCCCAGGGTACAGCAGCGAACACCAGGAGGACGGTGGAGAGTGGGGGCCACACAGCCTCATGACGGAGGAGTCCCCCAGCTTCCCAGGCCTGGGGGCTCCTCTACCGCCACCTTCACAGCCACTCTGTTTACCCTTCTGGCGGCAGCCCTCACTATGGCAACACACCCAAGCTGCTAGCAGGCAGAGCCTGGCCTGCAACCCTACCCGGGCCACTTTCTGCAGTATTTGTCACAAGGCCCAGGTGGTGTCTCCCTGGCCGGGACAGAGGCCCCTCCTTTACTCCCTGAGCACCACCACCACCACCACCACCCATGGGCCTCCCCTCAGGAACCTCTGCCGCCCCAGGGCCTGGGTTCAAATCCTACCTGGGCCTAAGCCACGCGACACTCCCTTCTGCACGCATCTGTGGCCCCGCCATGCCCTGAAGCTGCTCCCAACGAAGCAGTGAGTGAATCCCAGCCCCGCCCTTGTGGCACCTACATTCCCAGAGGGAGAGGGGCACAGAAACCCACCCACAACAAAGCTGCGTGGAAATTCCCAAGAAGGTGAGGGCAGAGATGTGTGCACAGGGAGTGAAAGGCTAACTGCACCAAGACCTAAGACAGGGAACAGCACGCCCAGCACAGGGAACAGCAAGGGTTGTCCTGAGGCTAGAGCACACATCTATGAGTGAGAAACAGAACGAGGCCTCTAGTCACTCCTCCATGCAAACCCCCACAGCGGCCCCTCCACCCTCAGGCCAGAACTCTGACCCCCAGAGTGGCCCCTCCACCCTCAGACCAGAACCTAAACCCCACAGAGGCCCCTCCACCCTCAGTCCAGATCCCTGAACCCCACAGCGGCCCCTCCACCCTCAGGCCAGAACCTAAACCCCACAACGGCCCCTCTACCCTCAGGCCAGAACTCTGACCCCCAGAGTGGCCCCTCCACCCTCAGGCCAGATCCCTGAACCCCACAGCGGCCCCTCTACCCTCAGGCCAGACCCCTGACCCCCACAAAGGCCCCTCCACCCTCAGGTCAGGCCCCTGAACCCCACAACAGCCCCTCCATTCTCAGACCAGACGACTAAGCCCTGAGGCAGCCAAGCCCTGTGCCACTTCAGCCACCCTTGCCCTGCTGTTCCCAACACACTCCTCCACCCTGAGGACATTTTCACCTGACCTGCTCTCTGCTCACACTGGCTCTTGACTTTCAGGAGCCCCCACGCTGAGGTCAGCCCCCTGGGTGGGGAGCTGGGAGGGAGGGCTCTGCCCTGTGGAAGGTGCTGGGTTCCATGCCAAAGGCAGACCTGCTGAGGAAGACGGGGGGCTCTGGCTGCCAGGTCCCCGTCTGGGCTCTGAGGCCTCCCACACCTCTCCATCAGGGAGCCTCTCTTGGGGCCCTGCCCAACACACAGCCCTGGCATCATCAGTACCCCCACTGCGCAAACCCCCACCTACTGCCTAGAGCCCCACAAAATTCCTTAGTTTGCAGCCATGGATGCTTTGAGCCCAGAACGTCTCCAAACATGGGCAATGGGCCCCTGCCTCAGACACCCCCAAGGTAGTTACTAAAACTGAGGACTCCCATGGCCTGCAAAGCAGAGGGGCCCAGGGGTCTGCATCTTAGGGCCCCAGGGAGTCTGACACCTGCCATTTGGAGAATCACTGCCCAGGCCAAGGTCTCACACAGAACGGACATGTCTGGGGGGAGGAGGCTTTAAACACAGCTCTCTGCCACACCTGTCTGGACAGCGCCGGCTGGCCAGGGGTCCCTGGGTTTCTCCAGGTTCCACCTGGTGCTGGTGCCGTCAGGAACAAGAGCTGACGTGAGGAGCTGCCTGGGAGGGCTCTGTGTGAGCGCAGCATTCAGGTTGGGGCAGAAGGAGCTCCCTGCTGCCCTGGCCCGTGGGACGCTGCCCTCTGTCTCAATGCACCTGTTTGCCTGGCGCATGCTGCCCGCCCACCAGGCTGTATGCGAAAAGCCCACCAGAACTTGTCAAAGTCATGAAGCAGGTGCTATTGTTACCCCATTTTCCAGAGGGGAAAACTGAGGCTCCGAAACTGGGAAGATGGGACTGGTACCCAGTTCCCCAGATGAGGGAGCTGAACCTTCTATGAGAGACAGAGAAGAAACAGTGAGACACAGACAGAGAGACAGACAAAATCGGAGACAGAAAGAGTGAGACTGGACAGAGAGAGACAGAAAAGTGACAGAGACAGACGGGCAGAGAAAGAGAAACAGTGAGATAGAGATAAAGAGACACAGAATGAGACAGAGAAAGTGAGACAGAAACAAGCAGGAGACAGAGAGACATCTCTATGGGGACACGGCTGCCCCGTGGCCCTGGCACACAGTGGCAGCTCTAGAACATTCCTGCAGGGCCCCTGGACTTGGTGCTCCCCACTGACTGAGCCCACAGACCAGCCCCGTTTGCCGAGCCCAGCGTGGGGGTAGGAGGGACACCAGCTTCCCAGGGAGACTACCTGGGTTTGTGCCACCATGTGCTGCCGACGGGGCTCTGGACAGCTTCCGTCTGTCTGTCTCTGAGGTCCGCGCGTCTGCCCTTAGGCGAGTGACAGAACTGCTCAGGTTCTGTTTTCTCATCTGTAAAATGGGTTTCCCAGAGGACCAGCTCAGCAGGCTTGTAGGAGACCCTCCGTCACTAGAGCCGCACTTCTCAGCCAGACGACGTCACCCGCTGGGGACTGGTGGCACTGTCCAGGACACCTGTGGGCGTCAGCAGCATCCAGCAGGTAGAGCTCAGGGGTGCTGCGCAACATCCCCCAACACACAGGACAGGCCCCGCCACGGGGCATCCTCCAGCCCGGGCTGGGAAGCCGGCTGCAGCACGCTGTAAACTGCAAACCAAGGGTGAGCAGGGAATCCTCATGGCTCTCACCCACAGACCACAGGCTGGGGGGACCCTAAGTGGGGGCCAGGTAGGGACCCAGACACACAGGGCCACACGGAGGTGAACCACTGAGCTCAGGCGGGAAAGGCAAGCCCAGCTGAACCAGGGGCCACCCCAGCCAAACCAGACCCACCCCTGGAGCTGGTCCTCAGGCCTCCGGAAAGGGCACAGCCTGGGGCCACACCTCTGTGCACCCCACACCCCAACCACACAACACTGAAAAGGCTCTCTGGCCCTGGTGTGCGCCTGCCCAGCCCCTAGCCACACCAGAAACGCCATGGGGCCACCCACCTTCCCATCTCATGCCCCATCTCTCATCTCAGCACCACCTCCTCCAGGACACATCTCCCCTCTCCCTCCGTAGGCCTCCTCCAGGTCTCCCTGTCCCCACCCGAGTAGCCAGAGGGGTCCTCTTAAAACCAGACCATGCACTCCCTGGAGGGGTCGTCTCCACTGGCCCCCATCGCGCCCAGGACCAACCCGTCTCCCACCATGCCACCCGACACAGCATCAACACCACTCTCCACCCTCATGCCCACCCGCCCCTCCTGCCACGCCCACCTCCTGTTCCCATCCCAGGGCCTGTGTACTGGCCAGGCTCTGCTTCCAGCTTCTTCCCACAGCTTAAACCTCAGTCCTGGGGCTTCTCTGACCAGGGCCAGGCAGACTCTGGCTTTATTTCCTTCCCACAAGGAGACCTGAGGGCCTGAAGTGGACCCCCACCTCACAGGAGTCACAGCCCCCCGCAGCTAGGAGCAGGCACAGCCTGGGACAGTCGAGGGCTAGGAGGCCAGCTGACCGGGCGCCCACAGCTCCACCCACACGTCTGCAGCTGGGCAGAGCCTGAGGCAGGCTCAGCCTCAGTCAAGGCTCAGTTCCAGCCCCTGCTGGACACCTGGCGGCCTTTGACCTTCAAGATAGGGATTTAACACTCTCCATGCGGCAGGGAACTCGGCAGCACCAACGGCCCCTCCGTGGGGCCAAGGAAGGGCAACGATGGTCACATCCAGCCACGCTACACAGAAGGCTGGACTCCCAGGACTGCCCACCCGGAGGCAAGGGACAGTAGATAAGCCACTCAGAGCCAGAGACTGGGAGGGGTCAGGGACCCGAAGGTCAGCCGGCCCAGCACCCCCGCCCCGAGGTCCATCCCGCCTAGCCGGCACCGTCGGGGCCCCCAGGACATTGTTCTTCATTTTCCATGCTTCCTCATTCCATCCAGAAAGCCTTCCTAGTCTCTCGACCACAATTCCAGTGCTTTCATGCAAAATGCTACTCAGTTTTCCAAAAGGATTAATGCCACCGTTAGTGTGTGTGGAACCCAGCAAGGGCAGAGACGCAGCCGTGGGGTGGGTGGGCCCAGTGGGCTCAGGGGGCGTAATGGGCAGACACCACCTCCTGCTGCCAGAGACCAGGCATGACCACACTGGACACGGGCACCTGGGCTGGGATGGGGATGTTGAGGACGGGTGACTCAGGGGGTCTCTGCCACTAGGGCACCGGGGCCATGCAGCACAAATCACAGATCATGGAAGGGTTGCCGGGGGGTGCTGAGGAGGTTCAGCAGGACCGAGCCACTCCCCAGGTCCAGAGTCACCCAGCTCAGAAGACAGGGGGACCCTGGAGGCCTGGCCCAGACGGAGGCTAGGGAGGGGTCCTCCTGGCTCTTGGCAGCTGGGAACCATTCGCCATGGCCCAGGCAGCTGTCCAGCAGGCCCCGCTGGAAGGGGAATGGGCCCAGGTCCCTGCCCCGATCCCAACACACACAGGGTCAGCAGCACACAGCCAGGAACACGCCAGATGGAGACATGGGAGAACCCCAAGCTCGGATCCTGGTCATACCCGTCCTGGCCACGTGACCTTGGCAAGACCCTCTCTGGCCTCAGTGTCCCCATCTAAGTGGGGAGGAAAGGAAGGCCATCATGCCCAAGGGAACCACCCCTAGCTGCTTCCTGGGGCCAAGACTCATGCCCCTGAGAAGGCTGAGGGCTGGGGCTCTGGGTAGGAGCCTGAGAACCCCCACGCCAGCGTACACCAGCCAGCCACACTGCCGGCTCACTCAGGGCAAAACTGTCAGTAAGAGCAACCTGCTGCCGTCCAGGAGGGCTCACTCTCCAAAGGCAGATGCCTTTGAAAATGAAACCGAAACAGGCAAATGAGGCCCTTCACTTTTGCTGGCCCCCAGGGACCCTGTCCCCATGTGCTGGGCCTGCCAGGGCGGCTGCCCACCCAGAGGTCCTTGGAGGGCAGCAGCTCCAGGGGGCAGTGAACCTGAGCTTGGTCCTTGCACGTGAGGGTCACACCAGGCCGGGTCTCCTCCACTAGGAGGGCACCAAGCCTAGAACCAGCATCTCAGTCCTCACCCACCTGAACCCAAACTCCCGCTCTCCTGGAACCGGGCCCATGACACCCCTCCAGCAGTCAAGGTCAGCCCATCTTCCACTGGTCGGGCCCAAAGCTCTGGAATCTTGTCCCACTACTCTTTCCCCACCACACCTTCCTGCCGGAACCCAGCCACATCTCACCAAAGCCCAGGTCCCTCAGCGCCTGCTGCCTGGACCCCTACCCACAGTCCAGGTCACCCCAGCAGACAGGGGAGGTGCTGAGGGTACCAACAGGCCCTTCACCCTCTGCCTGCAGCCTGCCCTGGCACTCAGCTGAAGACCAAGCACCCCCCAGGACACCGAGGCCCTGCCAGCCCCTCAGCCCATCTCCCGTCCCCTCCCTGCTGCCATGCTGGCCACCATACTGCTCAACACGCCAGCCACGCTGTCCCCCAACATACAAAAGCCAGCTTCCCAGCCCCCCACCATGCCCCCTCCGCTCTCCTCCTGCCACCATCTCAGGTGGCCCTGGCTTCCTTTTCTGTTGGCCCCTCCTCCCCTGAAAGTAAAAACAAGGCCCTGACGTCCCAGAGGGCACTGGCCCCCACCCAGCCCCCACAGCGACGCCTCGACCTCACTTCCTGCCAAGCCCCACCCGCACAGCCTCTGCCGTGCACCTGCCGGGCCTCAGCCTGTCCCGGGTTCTGTAGGCAGCCACCCTGCTTCCCGCCCAGAGAGGCCTCCCCACCTGCCCCACTGTCCCTCTCAAACCCTGCAGGGTCTGGCGGCTTTTAGACTTTATTTGAAATAATTGTTGCCTCTCGATACACTGCAAAACTACTGCAGGGAGGTCGCACGTATCTACCCCCCCCCATGGTGACAGCTAATGTGATCACCATTCATGATCTAAGCCAGGACCCCCACCCAGGCACTCTGTGCCCACAAGGCTGCAGCAAGGGTGCACGCTTTCTGATGCACTTCTTCCCTGTGCGTCTCATGTGTGATCCTGTCACTTCTCATCACAGAGCTTGGAAGAACCTCCACCATCTGCAGGACACAGGACTGTCCCGCCCCAGGAAGGAGCCCCCTGACTGGGCCCCCTCCAGCCCCACCTGCAAGGACACATTCCAATGGCCTGGCTCCCCAGAGATGTGAGCAGAGTTGGGGCCCCAGACTCTCATTCACCAAGAATCCCAGGCAAAAAGGACATTATACAGCAATAAAGAATAGCAAACGCATTGCTGTCGAGTCGATCCCGGCCCCTAGTGACCCTACAGGACGGAGCAGGACCACCCCACAGGGTTTCCCAGACTGGAACCTTCACGGAAGCAGACTGCTTCATGTTTCTCCCACAGAAGGGCTGTGAAGCTAAGGGGTTAACAGCTAAGCGCCCAACCACTACACCACCATGGCTCCTCTATGTAGTGATGAAAAGGTCCATTCGTCTAGAAGATTCAACAATCGTAAGTACATATGCACCCAACACCACGGCACCTAAATCTATCAAGCAAAGGCTGAAGGGACCTGGAGTGAGAAATAGCTCCGGCAGTGACAGGCGGAGACGTTAGTGCACCACACTCCATCCCGCACGGGACTTCCAGAAGGATCAACAAAGAAACAGAGCACCTGATGCTATAAACCGCCAGACAGAGCAGAAGTCTACAGAACACGCCACCCGACAGCGCACAACACACATCCTGCCCCAGGGTCCACTCTCCGGAGAGACCACGTGCTAGACCCAAAGCCATCAAATGAAAGGGAGGAAGTCATTCAAAGCATTTTCTGACACAACAAAGAGACACTGGAAATCAGCAAAAGAAATAGAAGTGGGGAACACACAGGCAGGGAAATTGAAGAGCACACTGTTAAACTTCCAGGGTCAAGGAAAAACCACGGTGTCCCTGCACACGGCCTGCACACAGCAGGTGTCCAGTAAACAGTCGGGTGCGCAATTCAGGGAGCGCTTTTCACACTTGCCCCAGCTCCACCGGCTCCACGATCACGGACACACGGGCATCGTCCCAAACCTCCCTCAGGCCAACGGTGCCAGTTCACCCTGGGTGGCTGAGGCAGCCTTGGGTGACCAGCGTGGCCTTGTGGTGACCCCATGGACCTTTGCACAGAAGGGCGCCGGGTCCCTGAAGCCTCACGAGTGGGACGTGATGTGCCCCTGCTTGGGAAGAGAGTCTCATGCCACCATGAGCTTCAGAACTCCCAGCTCTGACCTGCTCTGGCCTCGGCCAGGGGAGGTGGTAGGGCCCTGCGAGAGGGACATGAGACTTCCAAGCCCCAACTCTGGCCCTCCCACCCGGCGTGTGAGCTCAGGACACTTCTCCTTGGTTCTAAGCCTCAGCCCTGCACAGGCAGGTGGTCGACGGGCCTTGTCCAGGGCAGCTGTGAGGCGCATCACCGACAGATCCCACCTCCTCCTGGTGACCCCCTGGGAGACTTGTCTCACTTGTGGGTGCTCACGCAGCCCCCAGGACAGCCCTGACAGGTGGCCCCATCAAAGCCCCCACTACACAGGCGGGGAGTCCATCAGAGGCCTGGAGAGAAGGCCTGGGCTCAAACCTGGGCCAGCCCCTGGAGCCGTGTCCCCAGCACATAGCCGCCCGAACCCCAGGCAGCGCACCTGCCCTCCCCAGGTGCCGGGACCCTGACCTGCGTCTCAGCACCTGGTACAGACCAGGGCGCGCAGCATGCGGCCTCGAGCCGGCAGCAAGGCCCCCTTAAGAACAGGGGGTGGGGGTGGGGGTGGACGGCTGTGCCCAGAGCAGCAGCTGACCCGTCAAAAATAACCCAGGAGAGGCTCCAAAGGCAGCCAGGCCCAGGACAAACCTCAGGTCCCACACCCCGGTGCCCAGGCGGGGACCCAGGATGTCCCTTTTAGGCCAGACTTGAGCCCATGCCCTCTCTAAAACACCATCCTTCTCTCCTGCCCGCAGGCTTCTAGCTATCCCAGTGGCCAGCAGAGAGAAGCATGTCTGTCTGTTTTCTCCTGTGACCACACAGGACTGAGGGACTGGCACAGAATCGAGTCACTGGTCAAGAATGTCCCAGGCACAGTCCTGCAACAGCAACACACATACGTTAGGTCCTGGGAGACCTCACTCAACTCAGAGAAAGAAAGAAGTCACGCAGTACAGGGGCCCCAGGAAACAGCATAAAGTGTGGAACAATCTTTCCACAGAGACCGATGTCCACCACCAGTCCAGGGGGCTTTCCAGAGCGACCACACCCAAGCACAGAGCTCTGGGCCCTTAGGACTGCTGAACACGTGCTACTGCGGCCAGAAAGCCCGGGACAAGTTCAACCGGGCACGAGAGAGTTAACTGGTCACAAACTCGCAGCGGGGCTCAGGGCTCCCACCGTGCCTGAGCCAATGCAGGCCGGGCACTGCAACACTGACCGCTGAGTCAGGCCGTGGTGCTCCGGGCGGATTGTTCGCAAAGACAAAAGGGACGCTGACAGCCCGTCTCTCCAGCCAGGCAGGTGGGCGCTGGGAGACGGCAGCTGACCCAGGCAGCGCGGCCCTGGCCGTCTCTCAGCGGCAACACGCCCAGGGGATCCTCCCACCACGCCAGCGGTCTCTGGAACAGTGGGCCCAGAGGTGGCACGACCGACAGGCTTCAGTTCACCAGGCCTCGGAAACAAAGAGCTGGACAGTCCCTCTGGCTCCTTGTCCCTGTCTGGGTCCCCACCCCATGGCAACCAACAAGTAGACTTCAGGCCTGTCACTGTCACAGGTGTTAAACGGCCTGCCAGGGGATCCAGTTACAAAACAGTGTCGCCTGAAGTCAGGAGCAAACGGTGGTGGTCAAAGCTCACCCTGAGAAGCCCTCAAAGGCCCCAAGACCGTGAGCAGAAGACCCACCCCCAGAGGACAGCACCTGGAGGTGTGGGTTCCAATCCCGCCTCGGCCACCCTGCACAGGCTGTTTAACCTTCCCTCACCTCAGTTTCACCATCCATAACCAGACGAGGTCAAGTCGATTCCGACTCACGGCAACCCCACTGTGTCAGAACAGAGCTGGGTTCCGTGGGGTTCCCAATGGCTGGTTTATGGAAGAGTATCACCGGGCCTCTCCTCTAACATCCCTCTGGGCGGGCTCGAACCACCAACCTTTCGGTTAGCAGCCAAGGGTGTTAACTGTTTACTCTAGCCAGGGACTCCTTTCCTCATCTATGGAGCGAGGACGGAAACAGCCCCAACTTCAGAGCGCTGCTGGGAGGCCAGGAGAGAAAGCCTGTCCCGCCAGAGCCATGTCCCACGAGGCAGGCATGGTCCCCAGGGGCCGTCATCTCACCCTCCAGATGAGAGTTCGAACGGCTCCAGAGGGAACAGCATGGGCAAGACAGACCCAGACGGTAAGAGCCAGAGCCAGCATTTGAACCCAGATCTGTGGGCTTCAGAGGACAGTTAGCGGAGTCCCAGCCGGGAGGCAACAAAGGGATCTGGGTCTGAGTGGGGAAGGCAAGCTGCCTTTTAGCAGAAAGAGCTGCACACGTTACAGGCTTACTCTGACCTGGGTGCCATTGCACACCCCCATCCTGAGCCCCTGGTGTGCACCCCACAAAGAGCCAGGACAACAGCTCACAGGAGAAACGCCCCCCTCACGTGCCATGAACCCCAAAAAGGAAGACCCAAGTGAAGACAGGAAAGCCAAGTCCCCCCGACACTGTGCACAAAGGCTCCAGGTATCACGGAGCAGATCCCAGGGCGAAAACAACAGCAGGACACTTGCTCCTCACCACTCCCGGCTCCCCGAGGGCCCAAGAGCCAGAGCAGGGAGTTGAGCCACCAGCCACCCCTGCAAGCTGGGAGGCCCAGGCCACATCCCACACCCACCAGTGGGCGGCTCTTCCTGCCACTGGGCTCACAGGGACCCAACGCCCGTGGAAGCCACAGGGAGACGCAGCTCACGCGGACAGCGCACCCAGCTAAGTGGGCATGTGGCAACTTCGCGGCTGTCTGACCAATCCTCCAGACCCAAGAGCAGGGTCCACCCAGCTCTCCTTCCTCCCCCCGCCCTTGACTATGTGCTCACTGGCCCACCCTGCCCCATCTGCTCCTCCAGGTGCCCACCCCTCCCAGACTACACACACACACACCTCCCCACAGGAGGCACAGAACCCAGCGTCTTGGCTTTGGCCCCAAGATCTGAAGCAGAGCCTAGTGTCTGAGAGAAGCAGCCTGCGTCCTACGGGCCCCATCACTCCTCCAAGACACACGGACTCCCAAACCCATCAATATTCCCTCTGCACTGGTGAAACAGCCGACATCAATCACAGAGCTGGGAACGAGACCGCAGGCAAGGTCCTTTGTGCCCCTGAAGGGTGTGTGTCCTGCCCCAAACAGCTGCTCAAAGAAAAAGGCGGGGGTGGGGGAGGCCTGGGACAGAGGAAGGGTGGCTGTGCTTCAGCAAAGCCTCTCAGACAAAAGGCCCACAGGAGAGGCCTACTAGGCAGGTGTCATCTGGCCCTGGTCACGTCTGACCTGCGGCAGCTCCATGAACGTCAGACCCCGGTTGGCAGTGACCAGCTGCCCCCATCTACTGGGCAAGTCAGAGAGGTGCCAAGGAATCACCGAGTTCCTGTGAGTATCAGCAGACACCGCACAGCGTGCCCGTGTACGGGCCCTCTGCAAAGCCCTCTACCCACAGGAACTAAGAGATGCTGTGGAAACACCTGTTGCCACAGTCGACTGTGGCCTATGACGCTCCCACATGTGTCAGGGCAGAATCGTGCTCCATACAGCTTTAATGGCTGTAATCTTAGAGAAAGGAGCTCTGGGGGCACAGTGTCTAAGGCATTTGACTGCTAACCAGAAGGCTGGAGGTTCAAACCCACCAGCCACTCCTTGGAAGGAAGACTGGGCAATCTACTTCCACAAAGATTTACTGGCTCAGAAACCCAGTGGGGGCCTCTATGGGTCAGAATGACTCAATGGCAGTGGGTTTGGTTTTGGTTTGGTAACCTCAGAGATCACAGGTCCTTCTTCTGCAGTGGCACTGGGTGGATTTGAACCACCAACCTTTTGGTTAGTAGACGAGTGCAAACCATTCACACCACCCCGAGATCTGTTACCAGCCACATCTTACAGATGAGAAAACCAAGTCACATCATGGTGATGTCAGCCACCTGAGGTCACACGACGAGTGCGCGGGGAGGCAGGAGTGGCACCCAGGCAGGCCGACTCCGAGCCCGTTCCCCACCTGTCACAGTGCGGCAGTGGGGAAATACCACCTGCCCTCTTTCACTCTCCTCAGTGTCTCAAAGGGACAAGGAAGGGAGCTTGCAAACAGCACAACCAAAGCTTTGGGGTTAGGGTGCCAGGGTGGAGAGTTTCCTCCCACAGGAGGAGAACCCATGGCCCACCTGCCCCACCCCGTACACATACTCACCCATAGGTCCGCTGGATCAAGGCGGGGTGGAGCTGCTGCACACCAACTGCAAAGCCTGAAACAGAGGGGTCCGCCATGGCTCACACGGCGAGCAGGAGCACAGGCCACACCCCCCCAAGTCCAAGAAGTAACCAGCTTCCTCTCCCCTTCCAGTCCCTGCAGCAGGTGAATCCCCAAAGCATCTAGTACAACTGGCTGACTGCCTTCCTAACAACCTGGGGTGACAACCCACTTTGTCCCAGAAAGGGGTCTGGCTCGGGGCAGCTCCAAAGCTGAGGTGACTGCCCTGTGCTGCTCTGGGGTCGAGTACAGCTGACTGCACCATGGGGCAGGGGCCGCTTCCACTCACAGACCCGGGGAAGGAAACTGCTCTCACCTGGCTGCAGGCTCCGCGGCTTGGCACCCAGGTACGCCAAGTTCACGTTGGCCTTGCGGCCGTCAATGATGGGGTTAGGGTCTTTGCAAGCCCTCTCAGCGGCTGCCCGATCTGCCATGGTCACCTGGGTGGAGCAGACACAGTCTCAGGGGCATGGAGACAACCGGAAGACAGAGGCTGAGGCTTTGCCCAACACCCACACCCCCTCCCTCCCTCTGAGGGTGCCCATCACTCAGTCCCCTCAGACCCCAAGCCAGGGCCCTCCCAAAAAGTTGCCTGTTGCCCCAAGAGGTCCAGGTCCTCCCCTCCAAGTGCAGGCATACCTTGGGGTCAAGGGCAGAAACAATTCCCAGGGGGGAGAGGACAAAAATTAACCCCAAAGGAAGGCAGGGGACTCCAGCCTGCCCCCCAACGTGGCCGAGAACTTCCGCATGGGAGGCCTGGGGGCACTGTGGTCGGGGGGAAGTAGCAGCAACATCTTATCACTTAAGGGGATGTTTATTTGGGCGACCGAGGGGCTGCTGAGGAATAAGGAAGGGGCTAAAGGCCCCAAAGCACCCCGGGTGGAACCTGTGCCCCTCACTCGCTTGTGGCCCCAGGAAACCTCAAGAGAGGCTGTCTACCCCAAAAATCCTCTGGGCAAGATGAGGAGTCCTAACCGAGTTTCCTTTACGGGGTGGGGGTGGGGAGCTGGGGCCTGGGGGCGTCAGCGCAGGCGGGCCTGGGCCCCGGCGCGCGGCAGGTGCGGGCCTGGGAGGCGCCCGGGGACCGGGGCGCTGGGAGTGCACCCGGGCTGACTCAGCGCCCGGGACGCGATAAGAGGGCGCTCGGGGCCACTTACGAAGCCGTAGCCGCGGGACTTGCCCGTCTGGCGGTCCGTGATGACCACGGCCTCCTCGATGTCCCCGAAGCCCTCGAAGTACTTCCTGAGCGAGGCGTCCGTGGTGTGGTAGGGCAGGCCGCCCACGAAGATCTTGGTGAACGTGGTGTCCTTCTGCGAGCCGTGCATGGCGCCGCGGGCGGCCAGCGGCCGCGCCAAGCCCGCGCTCGGGGCGCACGCCGCCGGCTGCAACAG
>NW_006921882.1:3865570-3868217 GCF_000298275.1 Orycteropus afer afer
CCCGCCCCCAGGGCTTTGTAGCGGCCACGCCCCCCAAACTGGGCCCGCCCCCGCCCAGGCTCCGCCCCCCGAGTCCGGGCCGCGGGGGACGCCGGGAAGCGTAGTCCCGGCCCCGCCCGGCCGCGCCCAGCGTGGCCCTGGGCGGGGAGGGCGCGCACGTGGGGAGAGGGCGGTGGAGCCTCCGGTGGGCCTAATGGCTCTTTTTTTCTCTCATCTTTCCTTCTGTGCGCGTCTTCCTCAACCCCGTACGTCCCTTTCCCCTCCGCTCCTCTTCCGACCTTCCTTTCCTGAGCACCTACTAAGTGCTGCCTAATTCCGGCACTAAACTGGAAAGTCCTGTCCCGCTTCCCCAGCGGGCCTAGCGCATTCAGTGTAAACGGGTTCTGACACCTTGTGTGTTGAGTGTCCCAGGGCTAGGTCCCTGGGTGGGGCAAACAGTTCCTGCTGGACTGTTGTTGTTGTTGTTGTTATGTGCCGTCAAGTGGGACAGACTCATAGCGACCACTCCTTGGGTTTCCGAGGCAGTATCACTACGGAAGTAGATTGCCCCAACTTCCTTCCGAGGAGTGGCTGGTGGGTTTGAACCGCCAGCCTTCTGGTTAGCAGTCAAGTGCCTTAGGCACTGTGCTACCAGAGCTCCTTCTGGACTGCTAACCTGAAACGCAAACCCATCCACTGCCATGGAATCAACCAACTCAGCCACCATTTAGGGCAGAATAGGACTGCCGCCAAAGGAGCTCTGGTGGTATAGTGGGTACGGCATTTGGCTGCTAACCGGAAGGTGGTGGTTTGAACCCACCAGCTGCTCTGCGGGAAGAAATGAGGCCATCTACTTCTTTAAGGATGCACAGCCTTGGAAACCCAATGGGGGTTGCTGTGAGTTGGAATCCCCGAGATAGTGGTGAATAGAACTGCCCCGTAGGGTTTCTGAGGCTGTCAATCTTTAGGGAAGCAGACTCAACTTTCTCCCAAGGAGCGGGTAGATTTAAACCACTGCCCTTTTGGTTAGCAGATGAATGCTTTAACCATTGTGTCACCAAAGCTTCTGCTAACCTAAAGGCTGGTCGTTTGAACCTACTCAGTGGTCCTGCGGAGGAAAGGCCTGGCACCCAACTTCCTCAAAGATTGCAGTCAAGAAAGCCATATGGAGCAATTCCCCTCTAACACGTGGTCACTGGGTGTCAGAATCCACTACAGTCTCGGCTCTGTTTTTCGGTTTTTGTTTCATCCCAGAGCTGGTTAGAGCACAGCCATCTACCAAATTAATTAAAAGGTGAAAATTCTGTTGTATAGTTAAGTATAACTCCTTCAACAAATATTTTTCCAGTTTTATGCACCAAAGGATCTTTAAGCTAAAGGCTGGCAGTTCAAATCTTCCAGCCACCCCACGGGAGAAAGATGAGGTAGTCTCCATCCATGAAGACTGACTGCCTTGGGAACCCTGTGGTGCAGTTCCACTCTGTCCTCTAGGGGCGCTGTGGTCAGCATGGACTCCACAGAGATGGGTTTGGTTTTTTAGTTTGGACTGTGCACCAGGCATGGGAGCTGGAACCGTGCCCGACACACTCCCCATCCCCATGGAGCTTCTGTTAGTAAGTCACAGAATTCTGTAAGTCATCTGCACCATACAACATGGAAAGAATCTCATCGGGGTGCTGTGACGGAGCAGGGCACTTTAGCCACTGGGGTGGTCCCAGCAGTCCCTCTCAGGAAGTGTCACGGGCAGAAGTGGAGGTTCTGCGCTGTTTGAAGTCCCTGCACACCTGGTCCCCTGTCGGTGTCAGGATTCCTCGTCTGTGGCGGCCCTCAGGCAAGAATCGGTTCCCTCTTCGACTTTCCCCCATCCACACAAAGAGGTTCATTACACCAAGCAGGACCCACTATACAGTTTACTGAGCCCAGAAAATGCAAATTCAGGGCCCTTGTTCAAAAGCTATTAATAATTTCAAGTCAGCGGCAGCAGAGCATGAAGCCCAAGCAGACCCCTGCTTGTGCAGGTCACAGCCCGTGAAGCCAGCCCGGGCACCAGCTCCCCCACCACGGCCACCCCACCTGGCTGGACGCAGCTCTTAGAGTCTTAGACCTGCCCTCCCGTCCAGGTGCCACTGTTGGGACCCTCTGTGCATCAGGAAACTGCAGCTCTCAGTGGGGTCACTCCTGGCCCCAAACCCTGTGGCCTCGTCTCCGCACAGTGGGACACTGTTGGGTATTGGGGCTTGCAAGGGCTGGGAATGGTGCCCCAGAGCAGCCGACAGGGACATCAAGGCAGGCAGTCAAGAATCCTTCCTTGTGTTTGCTGTTGATTGAGCTTCAGCCTTCAAGCGTTTATCTAGAAGCGTCTCTGCTCAAGCTGCACCGATCCAGTGTTGACCCTCCTGGGCCCACCCAGCAGTCAGTGAAGTCGTCCCCTCCCTCCCCAAGCCCCCACCTTTCTGGGACTGGAACCCCAGGTCCTCGGCAGGCCCTCCAGGGAGGCACCCTCCTGTGGGCCCTGGCTTCTCTCCAGGTCCTCCCCTGCACCCAGGCACCCTGCCCCCAGAGGCTTTACCCTCAGCTGTCTGAAGGCTTCTCCAAGCACGTGTGCTCTTGCTGTCGCCTCCGCGACGGGAAGCTGGTGCCTGTCCCGCACATGCACCCCGCCCCCACA
>NW_006921882.1:3868707-3869985 GCF_000298275.1 Orycteropus afer afer
GCGTTTGTTTGCACCCCGCCGCCACCCGCGGAAACTGGCCCGGCCCGGGGGTCGGGGGCAAGGGTGGGAAGAACGCGCCGAGCACGAGCAGCCCGCGGGGTGCGGGGCCTGGAGCCGGTGGCCGGCTAAGGCGCGGGGCGCCGGCGTCCTTGCGCCCCAGGGTGGCCGGCCCAAGCCGCCTCAGGAGCTCTGGAAGAGGGGAGGAGGACCGCCAGGGTCTTATAAAGTGGATGCCTGGGTTCGGTCACCTACTCATGCCCTCCCTCCTTCACCTGCCGGGGCCTCTTAGGTTTCCTCGTGCTCACCAGCCTGTGGGCCGGCGTGGCGGCCCCAAGTGTCACCAAGTTTTGCCTGAGAATCAGCTGTTCACCCAACACCCACCTGTGAAGGGCCCCCAAGGTAGAGCCTGGGAGGGAGCGAATGCCCCAGAGCCTGCCTTTAGGACTGTGGTTCGAACTCACCCAGCAGCTTCACGCAGGAAAGACCTGGTTGCCTGCTCCCATAATGATTACAGCCAAGAAAACCTATGGGGCAGTTCGCCTCTGTCACATGGGCCAATGTGAGGCCAAGCCGCCTCCAGGGCACCTGACAACAGAAAGACAGGGCCTGGGTGGTGCAAACATGGGCTGAGTTCAGCAGCTACTGAAAAGCTGGAGTTTCCAGTCTCTCAGAGGCACCTGGGAAGAAAGCATTTCCGTAAAGCAGCCATTGCAAAGGGAGTGTACTCATGAGCACATCAAGGCTGGCAGAGGGTACTTCCGTGTAGGTATTCTGTGTACCTGCTGTGTTGCTGTTGTTGTTATGTGCCATCGAGTCAGACCTGACTCATAGCGATCCCTCCTTGGGTTTCCGAGGCAGTATCTCTACGGAAGTAGGATTGCCCCATCTTCCTTCCAAGGAGTGGCGGATGGGTTTGAACTGCCAGCCTTCTTTAGGCACTACGCTAAGGAATGTCTAAATATAGAACACAGCTAACAAGGGAGCTCTGGGGGCCTAGTGCCTAAGGCACTTGACTGCTAACCAGAAGGCTGGCAGTTCAAACCCATCTGCCACTCCTGGGAAGAAAGGTTGGGCAATCTACTTCCGTAGAGATACCGCCTCAGAAATCCAAGGAGGGCTCACTATGAGTCGGAGACGACTTGACGGCACATAACAACAACAACAACAACAAGGGGCAAAGTTATGATAACTTCTTCACCACAGCCAACCACCCTGAGAGAGCAAGTAGTTGGACCTGCGGGCTTGGAACCATGGTCACAGGGGACATCACGCTCAATT
>NW_006921882.1:3872970-3907679 GCF_000298275.1 Orycteropus afer afer
CTTTCGCTCTGTTGTCTATGGAGTCGCTATGAGTCAAAACCGACTGGATGGCACCAAACTAGAAACGGGCTGGTTTCACGAGGCAGGAGACTTAGAGGTCAGGTGACTTCCGCAAGGCCAATGAGGCACTAATGGTGGCTGGAGCCCTCATCTCCTTTTATCCTCCCAGTGGCCTTCAGAGCAGGACGTGGTCTCCCTGCTGGGAGAAATGGGGAAGTCCCACCTCAGGGAGGTTAAGTGAGCTGCCCGCAGCCACACAGCCATCCATCCAGAGGAAGGCAAGGTCAGGGTTATAACTCGGACGAGTGACTCTCCCCACCCCTACATCACCTGAGTTGTCAAATGCACCAGGAAAGGGCTCCAGGGTCAGATAGGGGCTCACCCATGGGCCTCCCTGGGCCAGGGGCCCTGGCAGCTCTAGCCCAGCTCCCATGATTCCTAAGTCCATACAGGATGGCTAGTCCAACCCCTATTTCTATGGGGGAAACTGAGGACCCAGGAGGCGTGTCTTTCTCAGCAGCTGGGCACAGGCAGGCTCTGGGCTGGTCTCACCCTGGGCTCCCACATCCCTATTGCTGAAAGCAAAGGGACTTGAAGCACTTACTGGTGCTTTTTTGTGCTTTTTTTGTCCATGTGCCCTACTGCCTGCAGCCTGGACCCAGGTGTCAAAGCAAGCCCTCGGGTGGCCACGGCACCCATCCTGGTGTGGTCCGTGACAGTGTGGCCTGGAGCTACTGAGGCAGGATGGCACCCAGGCTGAAACCGGGTGGCCAGGTCCTCTCTTCCACACCCACTAACTAGGTGGCCCGTGAGGTCCCTGACGACTGCTTCTGTGGATTGGGCGTAATCCACACGGCCTGCTCCCTGATCAGGGAGCCTTGGTGGTACAGAGGTTAAGAACTTGTCTGCAGTTCAAACCCACTAGCCACTCCTCCCAAGAAAGATGTGGCAGTCTGCTTTTGTAAAGATTGCAGCCTTGGAAACCCTCTGGGGCAGTTCCACTCTGTCCTCTAGGGGCGCTGTGCGTCAGAATTGACTCCAGGGCACCCAATAACAACAAACGTCCCAACTTTTAAAAATGTTCCGTAAGGCAACACCATCTGTCTTAGTCCTCTAGTGCTGTTCTAACAGAAAATAGCACAAATGCATGACTTGAACAAACAGGGATTTATTCCTTTACAATTTAGGAGGTTAGAGGTCTGAGTTCAAAGTGCCAGCTCTAGGGGCTGGGTAAAGGCCCCTCACCCTTAGGGGCCTCTTGCTCCCAGCTCACTGAAGCTGGAGGCAGCTGCTGGCTGCTGAGGCTGACTAACACAAGGTCGACAAGTAAAATGGCAGAGTCCAAATGTTATCAAGCAATAACGCGGGCCACTAGTTCAAGTCCAGAAATAGTCCCAAGATCAGCAGGCAACATGCAGGCCACTCACTCATGACTCAGCCAAATAAATGCAGGATCCAAATATACCAGGAAGCCGGAGACCTTTCTCAAATCCTCTTCTTATGTACTGGAAGCAGACCACACCCTAAGGTGCTACTCAGCTGCTCACAGTAGATCCCACCATGGAGTTGATCACCAGTCTCATCATGGGGAATACTACATCCAGCTGCCCAGCCACTCAACTAGGCCCAGCCAAGCTGACACATAACCTTAACTACCATACCATCTTAACTATGTAAGCCACTCCTGCTTGCCCTCTCCCAGCCATCCCTGGGCCTGGCCTTTCACGACGTAGATAGCTGGTATGGGGACCCCTCCATCCTCAGCTATATCTCAGAGACACTGAAGGGTCTGGGCCTGAGGTTCTCAGCTGTGAAATGGGCATAACAATGGGACGGTTCTCACGGGGCCTGGTGAGGATTAAATGCTGAGCTCCCCCTCACACAAAGTAGGCACTCAGGAACCACAGACGCCTGCAGGTTTCGCTCGCGCATGCGGCGGCCCACATCAGCTTCCAATCTGCACAATGGCCTTTGGCAGGGGTGGTGGGTACCACACTGTCACCCTCACAGAGCACCTTCAGGGGCTCCCCACTGCCTGTGGGAAAAAGGTCCACCTTCCTTTGTTCCCGACGCCCTCCCTGTCCCTTCCCAACCCCCTGCCACCCACACTCCCAGCCCCAAGCTCACTAAATCCATCCCTCCTCACTAGGGATCCTCACCTCAGTGTGTGTCACCTGTGCCAGGGGAGGCCCCTGGACCCCTTCTCCAAGTAATGTTTTTCCAAACTTACAAAGAAAATTCTACATTTTGATCTCAGATTCCACAGAAGAATCTTGAGCAAAAGAGGGGAAATGCAGAACAGAATTTCAAGTTCTCATGGAATCCAGACTTTCAGGAGCCGTAGAGGCTGGTTGAATCCCTGAACTATTGCCCTGAGATCATCTTTAGACCATAACCCAAATACACCCACTGAAGTCTTCTTAGAACCAAACACTGTTCAGCTCAGCTTGTGAAGCATGGCTGCCTTGAGTGCTGTGCTCTTTTAAGATGTCTCTATGGGATCAAGCTGCCCACAGCAACCAGATCAGACAGAAGCTTATGGCGGTGAGTCTATGTCAACGGGGGCGGAGCAACTCAGAACTGGAGGGTGCGGATGGCTGCATGGCTCGCGGCGGCCGCTGGGTTGGAGGAAGGGTCAGGTCGGTGTACGTCCTGCTGGGTGCACTCACAGCAGCAGCAAAGTGGATAAAGTCTCCTAGAATTGCGAAGGAAAACGACGTGTGGAGACAAGAGTCCCTCAGACATCCAACGCCCACAGGGTCACAGAGGAGTGGGTGTGCTTCTCCATGACTGTATCAGGTCACACGACCTGGTGGTGGGGCTCCCAGTGCCGCCGTTCAGACGCCCTGAACAAGAACAAGAACAGTGCGTTGAGGAGGCTGTGGCAGCTACGTTGTTGGATTCGGATTTCTTGTGGCTTCAGGGTCCTCGGCAGTGCCAAGAGTGAAGGGGTCCACGGTCCCCGCTCACAACGGGATCGTTTCTGTCAGACACTGTGAGTGAAGGCCAAGGTCTTTTTTCTTTCAAGTTGACTGGCCCCCCCAGTCTGCTCAGGGGCTCTGCAGGGCTCAGTGGGCCTCAGGTCAGAACCTTCGTCTGAGTTTCCTATGGGTGCCGTAACAGGTGACCATGAACTCAGTGGCTTAAACCACATGCGTGTACCGTTTTGCGTTCTGGGGGAGCCCACAGTGTCTCAGCGGGCTCAAATCCAGGTGCGGCAGGGCTGCGTCCCGTCTGCAGGTCCTGGGGGGGGGGCTCATTCACTTGCCATCACATCAGTTCTCACTCCTGGTGGCCCCACGGGGGCCAGAGCGCGGCGGGACTCCACGGGGTTTGCAGGGGCTGCCTTTGCAGGAGCACAGCTCCAGGCCTGTCTTCTGACGACCTCTCAGTGGACCCCACCCTCTAACCAACCATCTGGTGAGCGGCCGGGCGTGTGCACCACCCAGGGGCTCCAAGAAGAGGAAGAAACGGACAATGCCGACTGGCAGAAGAGAAGGAAAACTACAGATGCGAGAGAACACCACAGCCAGGGAAGGTGTGGACGGAATGACGGGTCGGCCCGGCTCAGCCCAGGGGAGGCCGGGCCTGTTCGCACCTTCTTTGACCTTGTCTCGATTTCCTCCCTCCCCTGATGCCAGGCCCCTAGAAAAAAAGACGAGGTCCTGCAAGTGATCTGTTAGAGGCTGACTGAAGTCTTAAGCAATAGGATTTTCTTGTTGGCTTTGGAAACAGCCCTCACCCATCTCACAGAGGAAACATTTCTCAGTCTATCAACGCGAAATTCACCATAGACTTACACCAGGCCATAAAATGGCTTACGCTGCCTCTGTATGCCTTGTGGGACGAGACACCTGTCCTGATGAAAAAAACCCTCCACCCTGGAGCCGCCTCATTTCCGCCTCCTCCTGCCTTCTATCTGCTCAACAGATCTGAGTCTGTGCTGTGTCTCGGGCCTGCCTCCGGCTGACGGGAAATCCCCCCAGAGCTGGGGGATGCCGGCAGCCTCGGGGCGTGGACCTCCCATCTCCGGAGGAAAGAAACTACTGGTGTTGACTGAAATTGCCAGGATGGTCCTCCCCCTACTGCCCCCCACCATCCCCTCACCCTCCCACCCCCACCCCAGCACACTGTGTCTGCTGTCTGTGACGTCCAAGGGCCCACAGGAAAGTTCAAAGCCTGCAAGAGAAAGGAGGGGGCTGGCTTCAAAATATGAAGATGCCAACCAGAATTAATCAGTTTAATTAGAAGCCTACAAAATGGACTGCTATATTCTCTCTTTAATTTGCTGGCCCACGACATCTCATGCACTTGAAAACAATCTGTAGCTTTGTAAGAAGACATTTGGGGAGGGGGGTGAGAAGTCCCTGGTGTTCCAGGAGGCCACTGGAAAATCGTGGCCAAGCGTAAACAAAATCGTTGCGTTGTTAGTTGTCGTGGAGTCAATGCAGACTCACGGAGACCCTGTGTGTGCACGGTAGAACTGCTTGGAGGGTCTTCAAGGCTCGGACCTCTCGCCTGTCTTCTCAGGCCTGTCTTCTGAGGGGCATCTGGGTGGGTTTGAACCACTAACCCTTCAGCTAGTGGTCAAACATGTAATTATCTGCGCCACCCAGGGATGTACATGGGAATTAAATTACCACCAAATACTTTCACAAATAAAATATTTTTCAAAAAATTTGCAGTAAAAGAATATGTACATAAGGTGGATGTGGGTCATTTTAACACTTTACACGATGAGTTGAGTGGTGAAACCTCCCGAAGTCTGAGGGCCTGGGACGGCACTGTCAGATACAGATGAACCGCAGACAAGGTAGTTTTAAATTGTCTGGTAGCCACAGTTAAGGAGTCCTGATGGCACAGCGGCCAAGCACTTGGCTGGTAACCAAAAGGCTGGTGATTTCAAACTATCCAGCAGCTCCACAGGAGAGCGACCTAGAGATCAGCTTCTGTGAAGACTGACAGCCTTGGAGACCCTGTGGGCAGTTCCACTCTGTCCTCTAGGGGCGCTGTGAGTCGGAATGGACTCCACGGCAGTGGGTGTGGTTTGGGCTTTGCTTCTGTGAAGATTGACAGCCTTGGAGACCCTGTGGGCAGTTCCACTCTGTCCTCTAGGGGCGCTGTGGGTCAGAATGGACTCCACGGCAGTGGGTGTGGTTTGGGCTTTGCTTCTGTGAAGACTGACAGCCTTGGAGACCCTGTGGGCAGTTCCACTCTGTCCTCTAGGGGCGCTGTGAGTCGGAATGGACTCCACGGCAGTGGGTGTGGTTTGGGCTTTGCTTCTGTGAAGATTGACAGCCTTGGAGACCCTGTGGGCAGTTCCACTCTGTCGTGTGGGGTTGCTAGGGATCAGAATTGACTGGACAGCAGCAAGCAGACTTTGCCAGTTCACTGAGGTATGTTCACCCTTTGGAGATGTCTGCAAGTGGCATGCTTTAACTCCTGTCACACTATTTATGTTTCATTTTGAGTGCTTTACATTGTGTTTACCACTATCAACCACTCAGAGGGGGATCTACATAGGAGATCCTGGATAGAGTGTGAGAACAATGTGGAACAAAACTCAAAATCATTTGAAAAAAAAAAAAAAAAAAACCAGGTTTGCTGGTCTGCTAGAGCCTGGTGAGACCCCTGAGACTCTGGCCCCTAGTTACCCTTCAGGTCTGGAACTGAACTCACTCCTTTGGCTTCCAGCCAAACAACAGACAGACATATGGGGTGAACAATTTACATCAGGTAGAAACACTCCTTAGAGCGACCAATCGTAGGAGAACAGAAGGGCAGTGTTTGAACAGGGAGGCAGCTCGAAGGGAAGAAAGGACACAGGGAAGAGTTAACTATGGGGAGGAAGTGGGAAGAGAGCTGTTACATTGTGGGGAATTGCAGTCAATGTCATGAGACAAAATGTGTATGAACTGCTGTATGGAAAATGAATTTGCTCTGTGAACTGTCACCCAAATCACAACAAAAATTAAATAAACAATAAAATTGACCACCACGGAACCGGCATGCCAACCTTGGCGTGGGGGAGTCACCGGCGCCATCTGCTGGTCGAACTGAAACATACCCTCCCCTGTAGGAGTCTGTCTCCGAGACAACCGAGAGCTGAAGGCAGCCTGATGTAAGGCATTTGTGTCCTAGCCATACACCATGGAGAGCAGAGCCCCATGGAACAGGCACTTCCCCCGGACACCATCCCGCCTGCCAGCACTACAGCAGCTGACGTTCCAGAACTTCTTACCGGCCAGCCACCAGAGCCCTGTGGGAACACCCACGTACCAGCTGTCTACAACGGTGGCTCGTCACCTCTCCCGCTTTGCAGAGGCCGCCGCTGCGGTTCAGCCAGGCGAAATCACACGCTCCAGGCGGCACAGCCGTGACAGCTGGGACGTGAAGGCAGGCAGGCCCAGGCCAGAGCCCACGTTCCTACAAGGAAGGGTCTATGGATCATCCAAATGCCACGTTACAGTCAATACACTTTGCTGTGTTAGCTGCTGTCAACTCATGGCGACCCCACGTCCTCTGCCATTCCCGGGATAGGATCATTGTGATCCACAGGGTTCACACGGCTGGTTTCTGGAAGCAGCTTCCCATTTTGGGGCTAAGACCCCTCATATGCATGGCATGAATGAACTCATCCTAAGCCACCCAGGAAGGGCAGAGACAGAGGCAAGTCCCACGTTGAGAATTATGCAAACATCTAAGATGCATGTGTGTGCACGTGCACACGCACACATACACACACACACACGTGCTGGGAGACAGTGCCCTGCAGAACAGCGCTCAACACTGCGATGTGCCATGAGCTTGGACAGTGCGCACACTAGTGGCTCCATTTACACACACACACATACGTCATAAACACTACACTCATTTCACGACTGGCGAACGGGTGATGATTTACTCCAGAAAGTGCTGCCTCAGATATCCCATCATGAGCCCTCGCCCCTGCCAGGCTCCAGCTCCTGAGGGGAATTCCCTTCCTCACAAGAAAAGTCACGTTTTGTTTTGATTAAAAACAGAATCTGTATTTGCCAAATGCCTACATCTATAGCAGATGGGTTCTATCAAGTAGCCCACAGAATAACATCACCTTTGCAGAATTTTGAGGCGCCCTGGTGGTGCAATGGTGAAGCGCTCAGCATCTGAGAGGTCAGCGGTTCAAACCCACCAGCCACTCCATGGGAGAAAGCTGTGGCAGTCTGCTTCTGTAAAGACGACAGCCTTGGGAACCCTGTGGGGCAGTTCCACTCTGTCGTGTGGGGTTGCTAGGGATCAGAATTGACTGGACAGCAGCAAGCAGACTTTGCCAGTTCACTGAGGTATGGTCACCCTTTGGAGATGTCTGCAAGTGGCATGCTTTAACTCCTGTCACACTATTTATGTTTCATTTTGAGTGCTTTACATTGTGTTACGTTTATGGTAATTTCATAGTTACTGGCTTTCCATGGAGTGAATGTTGTATAGCTCTATGGCTGGAGCAAATTTCTTTTTGAAGGCGACTGAATGTTTAAAAAGCGGATCAAATTGAAGAAGGAACACTGGTGAAAGCTAGGGCTGGGTGACTGGGATTGGGCACCGAGGCCCATGACGAGCTGCATTTGAGGGGCGTCTTGGGCGGGGGTGTCGTCTCCACTCCGGACTGTGATGTTTCACCATCAGTGACTCAGGAACGCACACTGCTCTTCCCTCTGGAAAGGGACTGCACCAAGCTCTCCCATGGCATCCTCGTGTTGGGCCCATGGCGAACAAGTAAGTCTAAATGGAGTTAGGGATACAGCCAGGGCCACGCAGTGCTATCTCCGCCTTAACAGAGAGAGCTCCTCAGGTGGCTTACATACACATAGGCCCCCATGGGCAGGCTTGCAGACATGCACCACACAGGGCCGCCACATGTCTGTGCCAGGTTGAGGGTCTATCCCCAAGAACGGCAGGAATGAGTACACTGTCCTGTGGTCAGCTCTCTAGTCCACAGACACCTCGTTTTGGCAACATAATAGTCCACTACTAGTAGCCAAGAAAGGTGGTGATACCGACAAGAGAGAAAAGGTTGGTAAAACAAACAGAAAAAAACCGGTGAAAGATGTTACAGCAACAGCTGAGAGCCAGGACACCAAGGGACTGTCTCACGAGTTTCCACCTTTGACATGGGACAGTCTCACTTCTCTATGGCTGATTTTAGTGGAAAATGTGTTTTCCTTCTCTGACAGGTTTCCACCTTACACAGGTCCTGCCTTTGCAGGTTTTACTCTGGGAGGCAGGGGTCCCCGCCCACCGGTCAACAAGAGGTCCCTCACTCCTGGGTTCTGGTGGCCCAAGTCCAGCCTTGGACTAAGACAGACATTTTAAATCTAACAGCAGATATTAGCTATATGGATGTTCACTGCCAAGTTCCTTCACGTTTCCTAAACGTTTAAAATTTTTCATAATGTAATGTTGGAAACCAGCAAGTGAAAGAACAGTTTGTCCTCTCCATGGAGCGTACTGACGCCACTTTCAGCAGGAGCAGCAGCCTTATTTCTGACAGGAGTCCCCAGAGGGCGTAAACAGTTCATGTGCTTGGCTGCTAACTGAACAGCTGACGGTTTGAATCCCCCCAGAGGTGCCTCAGAAGAAAGGGCTGGTGATCTGCTTCTTAAAGGTCGTGAAAACCACATGGTGGTGGTGGTTGTTATGTGCCCTCGAGTTGGACGGACTCATAGCGACCCTTCCTTGGGTTTCCCACCATGTGGAGCTCAGTTCTATTATGAACCACGTGGGGCTGCAGGAGTCCAAAGAGAATTTTTAACAGTGTGTACAGTAATCATTTAATGTCAGAATATGGCTTGATATTTATTAAAATCAGGAGAACCAAGATTGCACTTCCTCTTGAACTGGAAGATGCTATCAAACTGACTAACAACCAAACCAAAGTTTCAGAGAGCAACCTAGCCTACAGGGATAGCAGCCTCCACAAGCCACGGCCTCATCTACCCTGAGACCAGAACGAGATGGTGCCCCAGCCACCACCCACCATCTAATCAGGCTGCAAGAAATGAACCCTGATAGAACAGGAGAAAAATGTGGAACAGAATTCAAGTTCTTACGTCAACTTACAGGACCAGTTCAGACGAGATGACTCCCTGAGACTATCGTTATCAGACAGTCTTTAACTTGAACCCAAACTCTCCTGATAGTTTAGTGAAATAAAAGATTGGCGCACAAAATAAAGGATATCACCGTGAGTAGGCTGTGCCATTAAAAACCATCTCTGTGAGACCAAAAGGCCAACACTCTAAACCAAAGTGGAGAAGATGAGGGGGCATGGAAACCCGAGTACTGGGAACAGAACCGCCAGAACGCAATTAAAGAGAAGGCTGGCCTACTGTAAAGTAGTAACTAGTGCCACTCAACAAAGGAGCTCTGGTAGCACAGTGCCTAAGGCAACTGACTGCTAACCAGAAGGTTGGCAGTTCAAACCCACCAGCCACTCCACAGAAGCAAGACTAGGCAATCTACTTCCATAAAGATTTACTGCCTCAGAAACCCAATGGGAGTCACTATGAGTCGGAATCAACTCGAAGGCAGTGGGTTTGATTTTTTGGGATCACTGAACAACCCGTGTAGAAACTGGCATATGGGAACCTAATGTGCTGTGTAAACTTCCACCAAAAATACAGTATTATTTAAAGAGAAAAATTTACAAGAACCATTGAGTCCTGCTGTCCAGAACGCCCAGGGCAGGTACCTGCAGGGACTGGGCTTCTACGAGGAGTCAAGGATTCCACCTGCTTTTAGAAAACATGAGACCCCATGTGGTGGTTATGTGTGTCAACTTGGCTGGGCCTGGCTGAGCGGCTGGGCAGCTGGTGGTAGTATTCCCCATGATGAGACTGGCCATCAGCTCCATGGTGGGATCTACCACAAGCAGCTGAGTAGCTGCCTTTGGGATGTGGTCTGCTTCCTGTATGTAAGGAGAAGCCTTGGGAATTGTCTCTAGCCGATGGCACGCTTGGACCCTGCACGTAGCCGTGGTTGCTCAGCAGCCTGCTATGCTCGGCCGACCTTGGGACTTACAAATGGACTTAAGTTAATGGCCTGCTGCGTGGTTTGGTAACATCAGGACTGTGCCTTTTTACTTGTCAACACTGGGGCTTCTCAGCCTCAGCAGCCAGCAGCTGAGTGAAAAGCCTCTAGCTCCTGCCAGGAGCAGAAGGCAGAGCTAGACCCCAAGGTTGAGGGGTTTTCATCTAGCCCCTAGAGCCTGGCACTTGAACTTGGACTTAAAGCCTCCAAATTGTAAGAATCAACTCCTGTTTGTTGAGGCCATCCCATCTGTGGTACATTTCCTGTCAGAGCGGCACTAGGGAATAAGAACACCAAGGATCTTTCTGAAGTTTAATGGTTTCAGGATGTATCCCGTTTATGAGTGAGAAAGCACGTGGCAGGTTTCTTACCCTGGGTGGCTGGGCACAGAGAAATGACTGCTGGTCCTATCTGGCAGGGCTCCCAGCCCACCGGTCAACAAGAGCTCCCTTACTCCTGGGTGCTGGTAGCCCAAGTCCAGCCTTGGACTAAGACAGACGTTTTAAATTTATGAGTTAAAAACTAGCCCAGTCCTCACCAGGGTCCTGCATTTGACTGACTCTTCCTCTCAGGGGCCTTCCGTACTACCTGTCAATCTTGGGACTGTTTCTGGACTTGAACTAGTGGCCTGCCGTGTTGCTTGATGACCTTGGGACTGTAGTATTTTACTTGTTGACCTTGGGTTTGTCAGCCTCAGCAGCCAGCAGCTGCCTGAGTGAAGAAACCTTTCAGCTCCAGTGGGCTGGGAGCGAGAGGCCAACCTGAAGCCTAAGGTGGAGGGGCCTTCACCCATGCCCCACAGCTGGCACTTTGAACTTGGACTTCTAGCCTCCTAAACTGGAAGAGAATAAACTCCTATTTGTTAAAGCCATCCACCTGTGGTATTTCCATTAGAGTGGCACAGAGGGCCAAAAAAGCACCAAAGACATTTGTAAGTAAAATAAGATTTATATGTTGAGTTTAAAGGCTCTAGGTTATTTTGGCTGTTAAATAAAAATGATTTCAATTAAAAAAAAAAAAAAACTAGCCCAATCCTGGAAACCAAACCCAACCCAACCCATAGCTGTAGAGTGACAACTCACAGCACCCCTAGAGGACAGAGTGGAACTGCCCCTTAGGGTTTCCAAGGTGGTCAATCCTTACTGAAGCAAAGCCTAAATCAAATCCACTCACAGAGGACAGAGGAGAACTGTCCCACAGGGTTTGCAGACTGCAACCTGTTTCTCTCATGGTGTAGCTAGTGGGTGTGAACTGCCAACCTACAGGTTAACAGCTGAGTGCTTAACCACTGCACCACCAGGGCTCCAACCCTGGAAAAGAACCCTCTGAAAGGTCCATGATTTAGGCTCACTGTCATCATTTTCAGCCACAGCCCACAGTAGCTTGTCAAAACGGCGAGGCTCTGGCTAACCACAAGCCGCTGAGTTCACTCTCACTCAGGTGAGAGCGGCCGAGACGCTCACAGTATCCACTCTTCTTGCTAGACCTTCCAGGAGCACAGATCCTGGAGCCAGGGAGTGATTCGTTAGAGAGGGGAAAACGAACTGTCAATAGTTACCGTGCGATTCAGACTCCTCTGATGCACCTGCTTCTTTCTCTCTAGAAAAGTCATTTTAGGGTAAAAAACAAGGCTAAAGAACAAATGGGTCTGAAAGTCACTTGCCCCTGACTGCCAAGGCATTGACACCACCGCGTGCACGGTCTCTTCCCGTAGAAAAGTTTATTTCCATTGCTTTAAGGGTAGGCAAACACATAGTACGATGTATCAGACCAGATTTTACACTCAACAAGAGTTTATATACCAAAAAAAAAAAAAAAAGTTTATATACCACCCCCAAATAATAAGGATTAGGAAGCATTTGGGATCACAGGGTAAAAATACAACAGACTGAAAAATCACAGGTGAAGTTCAATTCATTTCAGATACTTACCAATCACGGGCTGTAAATTACATGAGATCAACAGCAACTAAAGCAAAGAAACTACTCGTGGGGCTTGAACGCAGAGCCTGTCCCTTGCTGACCTGGGCTGACAGTCACATAGACAGCCCAGTCCGGCCTCTCAGATCTGTCCACTCAGCACGAGGCGGGGCTGCTTCAGCCCCACTAGAAAATCTGCCCAGCAGAGCCGAGAAGACCAGGAACGTTTGAGACGGGAATAGAAAACCCAAGACAGAAAACCTGGCCAAACGCGGTCTGCCGACGCTTGAAGCTGTGGGAAAATCCACACGCCAGGAAAAGCAACGGCTCAGGATCCCTCCTGTCCCTGGGTGCAAGATGTCTGTGCTTCCCAAAGGTGTCTGAAATTACAAATTAAAACACAGAGCAGGACAACACTTCTGAGACACGGGGTGAGGAGAGAGGAGGGATGGACCTGGAGGGCTTTGGTAGGCAGTCTTCAAAATATTTTATTACAAAATACAGTACAGCGTTCGAGGCTGTTTCCCAATGTTCTCTCACACACACAGTCTGCGGAGCGTAGCACTGAAGGATGCTGGCAATGCCCACAGGAATGTGACTCCCAGAATCATTTCAACCCCCTAGAAGTCACGGCGAAAACCTGTCCCACACAGTGGAATGGAAAGGGTGAGTGGCTGTGGCCGGCTGAGCAGGCCCGCTGAGCAAGCCCATCACTCCCTCGAGGGGTGAAGTCCACGGCCACAGCTGAACCCTCCCCAAGCCGGGACCGAATTCACACAGAGACCAGGCCAAGTAGAGAAGACACAGCGCAGGTCGGCCCCGAAGGCCCAGGTCACTACTTCTTATTCCTGGGCTTTAGCTCTTCGGCTGCGTTCCGCAGGAAAATGTAGTTCTTCTTCTGGGGGTTATAAAACTCATGTCCCTGAAGAGGAAGAGAAACCAACAACCTTACTACTAAAAAGCAACAGCTATGTTTTGTGGGCATCTTTATAAGCCAAAGGAGCTCTGGCGGTGCAGTGCTTCAGGCATTTGGCTGCTAACCAAAGGTCAGTGGTTGAAACCCACCAGCACCGTGGAACAAAGATGAGGCAGCCTGCTTTCATAAAGACTGACAGACGTGGAAACGCTCCGGGTCAGCTCTCCTCTGTCCTCTAGGGGTGCTATGAGTTGGAACTGACTCAATGGCAGCGGGTTTTCAGTTTGGTTTCATGAGCCAAATTCTAGGCCCTGTGCTGCTGCATCGTCCCTCTAAGGGAACAAAACAAAACCACCACAACAAAGATGGAGAGAAAGAAATATTAGAACAAAACCCCAGTCATCAGAGAAAAGGCTAAGGATTCGGAGTCTGTCACCTACTTCTCAGAGGGACGTTCTCCCCAAGCACACTACCTGTGCTCCGTGTGAACGCCCTCTGGCCCTTCTGCCCCGTCCTACAAAGACGAGTGCCCGCACCCCCCACAGAGGGCAGCGGAGGACCAGTTGTCCCGAGGTTTCACAGAAGCAGCATCTGACCCAAGATGTTGTCACCAGGTGAGAAGACAGCCCAAAACACAGAGCACTTACATTGGTATCAGGCTGAAGCCAAGCTGCAAAGGGTGGTGGCTATCCTAAACATTGCACCCCAGGGAAAAAAGGCATGGCAGCCACAGAGGTGAAAAGTAAGTCAGGGCCGCCCTGATGACCACAACAGTCCTAGCAGAGAGGGCAGGAAAAGCATACAACAAATTCACAATCACAAAAAAGACCAGACTTACAGGTCTGACCAAGGTGGCAGAACCCTGAGACCACACCCTCAGACACCCTGCAACCTGGAACTGAACCCAGCCGGGGATCAACTCTCAGCCTAACGGGCCTATAAACCGAGTACCACCACCAGGGAGGTCCGCACCCCTCAGTACAAGCAACAGTACGAGGCCAAAAGGGCAGCCCTTGCCCAAGTACAAAGCTCAAAAGGCAGGAAGAGGCGGGAAAAAGGACAAACGGAACCAAGAGAGAAAGCGGGGAGAGTGCTGCTCCATGGAGAGGATGCAGCCAACATCACAGACAAAATGTCGATGAATGAACTGCTGAATGGCAAATGAACTTGCTCTGTGAGCTTCCACCCAAATCACAGTAAAATGTTCAAAAAACTGAACTCTCTTTAAGAGAAAAGTAAGTAGGTGAGTACTGTGATCAGCTGGAGATTCACAGTGGGGTGGGCAAGACAGAAAGGGGCAGAGGGCGGCAGGCAGGAGCCTCGGAGACACAAGGCTGAGAGCAGGGCACTGGTGGCCCGAGGCCTGAGGCCCCACCATGCTGCAGTGACACCAATGACACATGACCCAGACTTCAGACGGGAGTCCACTATACACACTTTCCCTGAACTAAAAAGTGAACACTTCCTGCACTTCCTTTCAAACACAAAAGACTAGAATTTAAGTAACTCTCACTCTGAGGTGACACTGATTGGTTGGATAAATCCGATGACAGGCACACCTCGTTTTATTGTGCTTTGTGGATATTGCCTTTTCTAAAAAACTAAACAAAGCCAATTGAAGGTGTGAGGCAACCCTGCACTGAGCAAGTTTTTATCAGTGCCATTTTTCCAGCAGCACACACTCACTTTGTGCCTCAGTGCCACGTTTTCATGAAGCTAACAGACTACTATATCATGCCAATGTAACTTCTATATGCCCTCACCAAAAACCAAACCAAACTCACGGCCACAGAGTCCATTTCCACTCACGGCCACCCCCTTTGGGTTTCCGTGGCAGTCAGTCTTTACAGAAATAGATTGCCCAGCCTTCCTTTACACACAAGGAAACAGACCTGCAGCCGCTCAGTGCAACACTTGAACGACATGCTTTCTCACTTCTTCCCATGTCCCTCGGCCTCTTTGGTGCTTGTCATGCAGAGCTCTGGGGGTGACACTTCAGCTGAGACACAGAGCGACACCTGGGGAGGGAATCACTGGGCAGCCACTGGAGCCTTAGCCTCTACACAGGCCCAGACCTGGCTGCAACCCCAGACACGCAAATTCCCAAACTCCAAAAGAGAGCACCCAGCTCAACAGGGGAATGGACAGACACGTGATGGACGGCCCCACCAGGAAGCCAAGCAGCAAGGGCCCATGCAAACTGCTGACAGACACAGCTGCGCAGACGGGTGACTCTCAAATGCTGAAGTGGAGTGAAATAAGCAAAAAGGGGGCACACAGACCCTGCTCCCCCACACCCACTGCCCTCAAGTCGGTTCCACTCACGCGACCCTGTAGGACAGAGAAGTGCCCCATAGAGTTCCAAGGCTGGAATCTTTACAGAGCAAACTGTCTCATCTTTCTCTCATGGCAGGGCTGGTGGGTTTGAACTGCTGACCTATTGGTTAGTAGTCGAGTGCTTAATCACTGTGCCACTAGGGGTTCCTTTGTTCTAGAAAATACAAACCAACCTATACTGACAGAAAGCAGATCAATGCCTCACCTTGGACCAGTCATAGCTGGAGGCGTAGGCAAATATGTTCCCATTGTGATTGAAGCAGCAGGCTGATATTGGCTGGTCTAACTGCTCCGAAGTCTTTAGTTTTGTTCTGGCATCTTTGTCCCAAAAGCTGAACCTGCCATCAGACCCCACCGTGGCCAGTGTGCCATGGACAGGATGGAATGCGATTCCGTTCACCTGCGAGGATTGAGGCACGGTTAGCAGCAGAGCAGCAGTGGTGAACTCCAGGTGCTCCAGCGTGTGCGCCCTGGGCTACCTTGGAAACCAAACACACAGACTTTCCCATCATTAGAGCGGCTGCCCTCGGTCACAGGGGAGGCGAGCTGTGCCTCCCAAGCACACTGCCAGCCCAGAGCCACGGCTCACCTGTGACAAGCATGAGCCATAGGAACTGGCACGAGCACACACTATGATGTCAAGGAGAATGCCCGGGAAACACCCTTTCCTTTCTGCAAACAGTTTTAGCTGCCTGGGTGGCCCGTCTACCTCCACCCACAGAAGAGGGAGAAAGCTCTCCCAGAAAGTGTTCTAAGCTTGTATTCAGAGACAGAGAATAGAGAAGGCCGACGTGCTCTTTGCTATGGACTGAAAGTGTCCCCCAAAACACGGGTTGTGACTCTAACCTCTACACCTGTGGCTATAATCCCACCTGGCAATGAGTTGTCTCTGTTATGTTAATGAGACAGGAGTAGTATAGGGTGTGTCGAGTCCATCTCTTTAGAGATTATGAAGAGAGAGATTAAACAAGTAAATGAGCGAGCAGAGAAGGGGGAAGAGAGATGCCAAGCCACACGGAGACCTCCAAGGTGCCAGGAAACAGAAGCTGAAGAGAAAAAGACCCCCCTCCAGAGCCGACAAGGAAAGCCTTCCCCTAGAGCCGGCACCCCGAGTCTGGACTTCCAGCCTCATCAACTGTGAGGAGGTAAATCTGTGGCATTTCTGTTACAGCAGCTCTGGATGACTCAGTCAGGACAACCGAAGCCTGCAGCTTCAGCCTCCCTCTCCCGCCAGGAAAGCACACGCGCCAGGGCTCTCTGACGAGGCCCAAGCCTGGCTGGCACGTTTTCAGATAGCCCCCTCCATGTCTAGTCTCTAGCTGCCTCTGAAGGCTGAGGGTTGGCTTTCAGAACATACCGCGTAGATGTCCTGAGGTGCTGAAGTATTGGTTCCGTTGGAGCGATGACATTTGAAGGTAAAGTTATCTTTGGCACTGAGAAAACAAAGACCCATCTCAGTTTTCCTTTTTTTTAAAAAAAAAAAGCCCAAAGTAAAGATGTATAAGTTGACTGAGTCCCACTTACGGATTTGGGGGGTTGATGTAGTGGATGGCAACTCTGCCCTCAATACTCCCCAGGGCAAAACCAGTCGGCTTATTCTGTTTGTCTTTAAAAATAGCCACACACCGATGCTATAGTGTAAAAAAAAAAAAATGTATATTACCACAAGTAAAATACAACATTGTACAACAAATATATAGTAGTAATTTTTATCCCATTATGGTCTTTACAAGAGCCAGAAACCAGACTTAGGGGCCCTAATACGTGGCACAAATATACTATCAACCACAATGCACAAGCAAAAGACAAAGATGACTAGGATCTCCTGAAAGTTAAATCCGTCTGTGCACAGAAGACCCTACACGGCAGTAAAGAGAACCCAGAGACTGGGAAAAAAAATTACAATACGTTGGCATGAGACTAATCTCTACAAGTTATGGAAAACTGCAACTCCTCAACAACAAAATGACAAACAATCCAATTTAAACATGGGCAGAGGACATGAACAGACACATTTCACCAAAGACGACATGCAGGTGGCCAACACACACATGAAGGAATGCTCATGATCATTAGCCATTAGAGAAGCTAATAGAAACAATGATACAGCATCTCACCCCACCATTCATAGCAAAGTTCTAAAAAACAAAACCACAAATGCTGGCGAGTGTGTAGAGGGACCAGAACCCTTGTACACTGCTGGTGGAACAGTAAAATGGTGCAGCCACTGTAGAAAACGGTATGGTTCTTCCTTAAAAAGTAACAGAAATACTTTTTAATTGGAAACAGAAATACTTTATGATCTAGCAATCCCACTACTAGATCCATATCCTAGAGAACTAAGAGCCATGAAATGGATGGATGCACACCCATGTTCATTGCAGCACTATTCACAGCAGCAAAGAGATGGAAACCACCAAGTGTCTACCAATGTATGAATGGATAACCAATCTATGGTACATAAACACAATGGAATACTATGCAGCACTGAAGAATAATGAAGATCTGCAAAACACCTCATAACATGAATGGCTCTAGAGGACATTATACTGAGTGAAATTAAGCTATCCAAAAGAACAAATGTTATATGAGACCAGTATTATGCAAACACATAGAAAGTAACATTCTTTGAAGGTTATCAGGGATGGGAGGGATAACCACCAACTAAAGAGTAGACATGTATCGGGTGAAGGGAAAGCCAATAGTTGGTAAGGGGGAGGTCAGCACACAAGGAGAAAGCCAATGGAAGACAGCGGGAGGAGCACAAGAGTTAAAAGAAGCAAAGGTAAATACTATTAAATACCCAATCCTCCAACAACAATAATAAGAGTAATCTATGAGTGGATACACAGATACATATGAAAGCTAAACAGCTGTGGGAAGGCGATGTCACTACACCCACAAACATAAATAGGTTTGCAGAGGATGTGTCTACATACATATTTATACACGGTGCAAATACATCCATGTACATTGTATAGCCCATACGGTAGCAGACACAGACAGCAAAGTTATGAAAACTTCTTAGCTATAACCAAACAGCTGGAGGGAATGAGTCACTGGGCCTGGGGGCTCAGGACCGTACGTAGTCTGGGAGACACGAAGGTCAATTTGCCTAACACAGTCCACAAAGACAATGTTCTACATCCTACTCTCGTGAGTAGTGATTGGAGTCCTAAAAGCTTGAGTGGCCATCCAAGATACAACTAGTGGTCTTTTCCTCGTCCAGAGCAAAGAGTGAAGAGAACCAAAGGCACAAACAATGAATGCACAGGACTAATGGACCATGCAGACCTCAATCTCCAGAACTCTGAGACCAGAAGAACTAGATGGTGCTCGGCTACCACTACCAACGACTCAGACTGGGATCACAAGAGAAGGTCCTAGATACAGTGGAATAAAAACGTGAAATAAAATAAAAAAGACCAGACTCACTGGTCTGATAGAGACTGGCGGAACCACTGGACTATGGCTGTTAGTCCCCCTTCAAGCCTGGAACTGAACCCACCCTGGGGACCAACTTTCAGCCAAACAACAGACAAGTCTATAAAGTGAACAACAAGGAGGTACCCTTTCCATAGAACAATCAACAAAAGGGCAGCATTTGCCTTACAACAAAGATCAGAAGGCAGGAAGGGGCAGGAAAGAAGGTTGGGTGGAAACGGGGAACCCAGGGTAGAAGTGGGAAGAGTGCTGTTACAGTGACGGAACCAAACAAAATCTGTATGATGTGTTGAGTGGAAAACTGATGTGCTCCATAAACCTGCACTCAAAGAAGTTTTTTTAAAAAGTTAGCTAGCTTTTAGCCCTGGCTCTCCCTGATTAACTTCATAGGCTTTGGGCCGCACTGCACTGATAGTTATTTTTTAAATTTGTAATTAACTTTTCACTGTGATTTGGGTGAAAGTGTACAGAGCAAATTCGTTTTTCAACAGTTCATAGACATTTTGTTTCACGACACTGACTACAATCCCTCTAATGTAACAGCTCTCTTCCCACTTCTCCCTGTGTTACCTCCTCCCTGTGTCCTTCCTGTGCCTTCCTGCCCTCTGAGCTCCCTTCCCCCTGCGCCCATGCTGCTCTTCTGATCTCCCATCTGGCTGACTGTTCTAAGGAGTGCATCTATCTGATATAACTGACCGATTCATAGGCCTATCAATTGTGTGGCTGGAGCCATGGGAGTGAGTTCGATTCCAGGCCTGAGTTCAATTCCAGTGACTATGGGCCCTAGCCTCAGGGGTTTCACCAGTCTCCATCGTATCTTATAGTAGCCTGGTCTTTTTTGTGCTTTTGAGTTGTTTTCCCTATTTTCTCCCACTCTACTCAGGATCTCTAATTTTGATCGCTGAGTGGATGGCAGTAGGACAGTGAGTTTTTAAGTCTACAGATAACTTTAATCTCTCAGCAGGGATAATACGTATAAAGGTTTATAATAAAATATGAAAAACGCCCCCCCCCCCAAAAAAGGAGCCAGAAACCTTGCCCTCAACTCTGACAGACATCTGACACAGATGGTATTTCTACTCCTCCAGTGAGCACTGATCAGTGGACACACTGTCAATCACCTGATTCCCTCCTGCCGTGAGCTCTTCTGCCCCCCAGGAAGCCACAGCTGCCTTCTGACAATGAGCCCCACCAACAGCCTCCAACAGATCCTACTCTAGCCCTAGCCCATGGTACCGGCAGTAAGATGCACTCCCTGACTGTCAGTCGTCACGACCCAGCAGCTGCCCTTCTCCACCGTCACCACCAGGGCTGAGCCTCTGCTTCCCCAGCCAGAAAGGGAAGTCATGTCGACCACACATGAAAACAAGCAGCAGCACTTTCTAAACCATGAATGCGCTACCCACAAGCCAGACACTACTGGCAATCCAGGTTCAGCTCTGAGGGGCTCAGAGGGTCTTTTGAATTTTATGCAAGAATCCACTCCCAGGTAGTGAACAGTTGGACTTGTGGGCTTGGGACCAAGGTTGCAGGGGACATCAAGCTCAACTGACGTAACGTACTACGCAAAAACATTGTTCCACATCCTACTTCAGCAAGTAGCGACCAGGATCTTAAAAGCTTGTAAGCATCCATCTACATGCAACAAAGGGTCTCTCCTCATCCAGAGCAAAGAATAATGAAGAAAACCAAAGAGGCATGGAAACAATTGGTCCAAGGGACTGGAAAACCATGCAATCCTCAGTCTATATGACCATGAGACCAGAAGAACTAGATGGTGCTCAGCTACCACTGTCAACCATTCGGAGGGGGATCTAAGTAGGAGACCCTGGATAGAGTGGAGAACAATGTGGAACAAAACTCAGAATCTTTTAAAAAAAAAGGACCAGGTTTGCTGGTCTGATAGAGCCCGGTGGAACCCCTGAGACTATGGCCCCTAGTCCCAGTTGCCCTTCTGAAATTGAACCCATTCTTGTGGCATCCAGCCAAACAATAGACAGGCATATGAGCTGAACATTTACATTAGGTAGATACACTCTACCTTTTGTTCTGTTGTACATAAGGTTGCTGTGAGTCAGAGATGACTCAACAGCACATAACAACAACAAGATACACTCCTTGGAGAGATCAATCATGGGAGAATAGAAGGACTATGTATGCACAGGGAGACAGCTTGGGGTGCAGGAGTGCCTGGGAGGGAAGGACACAGGGAAGAGATAACTATGGGGAGGAGGTGGGAAGAGAGCTGTTGCACTGTGGGAAATTGCAGTCAACGTCATGAGACAAAGTATATGTGAACTGCTGTACGGAAAATGAATTTGCTCTGTAAACTTTCACCCAAATCATAATTTAAAAGAAAAGTCCACTCCCAAACTTCTGGCCAGAGGAGGTGGTGGCCAGGGCGTTATAGGGACAAAAGCGACCTCCCAAAGGAGAAGCCAACCGGATCTTAACTTCCTCCCTGCAGTAGTGACAACCTGGCCAGGCCCTAGAGAACCACCAACCCTGCCCACACCTGCTTTAAAAACATTCACAGAATTCAGAAAACACAACTGTGTTCCCACGCAAGGACTGTCTCACATGCAGCAGTGCCAACCACCCACTCATCACACGGCATCTGAACCCACTTGATGCTTCAGCGGCGACTCTATCCTCCTGAATTCCGAAGGTTGGTTCTCTAGTTGATAGACAATCAGGCCTCTCTCCGCCGTCGCCACCACAGCCATAGGATAGATCTGGGGGGAGCAGAGGCATGCTTACCAAGGAGAAGGTGCTTTCCTCACACCTAAGCACTGGATTTTCTATAACCATAAAAACAAGTCTGATTTTTAAGTTTCATAATCCAGTGATAAGTCTTATGAAAACGTAGAGAAATCTTAAAGTAAAGCTTTCATACAGTTTCAGAAGACCTGTTCCTAAGAAGTAACTATAAAAGTACTATAAACACTTGGAACATAAACGCCTTCAAATGATGACCATTGAACATTCTGGTACATTACATTTCACCCCCAGCCGTTTTTTCCAAGCATCACATGTGTGCATGTGTTTCTATATAAATGCATTTAGCATTTGCTAAAAACATTACTACTTTTCAAGAATACTAATCGTGGCCACCTAACAGGCCACCCTGTGAATGCACCACAAGGTTCACTTCATTGTGTCCGTCTGGTAGGCCAGTTAGGTTTTACTATTTTATATAAAACAAAAATCATTAGCACCTGTAATTACATCATCACGATAAATTCCTACCAATAGTGACAGGGCAGCTGGTAGACAACTTTAAGGCTAAACAGGGGAGGAAGTTCTTCAGTCTCCACCCCATTCAGAGTCACTTCCCAGAGACCTAGCACCACACTGCAGTTACAGCCGCTTTCCCACTGCCACACCAAAGGCATTTTGATGTTTCCATAATGATGTGCACCACAAACCCATGTATCTCTCAATTAATTTCTAAGGTAACACCCTATGGAAAAAGGCCATGCTAATGATGGCCTGGGGCCATCTGCACGTGTTCAATCAACAACTGTGCAGGAACTGGGCCCTGAGCATCGCTATTTCTAACCCTACCATTCGAGTCGGAGGAAGACTGGGCACGCCCTCCCACTGCAGACACCTTACGGCAGGAAACACTTACGTTGTCTTCCAAAGGAAACAAATATTAGTTAATACTGAGTGAAGGAAACTGCTTACCACATCAGCACAGTAACACCTCTCAGGGAGCTGCAAGACCATCATAGGATTTGATGATCGTGTATCCCAAAACTAAAACCAAAATGGAATCAGTAAGTCACCGCTGAGAACAAGTCCGACAAGTGTAAGAACGCATGTCAACCTCCATGGGGCCACATGATCCCTCCAGGGTGTACTATACCTTTAATGTCTTATCCCAGCTCCCAGTCATCACGCAGCTGTAGTTTGGTGCTTTGATCCAGTGTATGGTTTTAACAGGAGCATCATGCTTTCAACAAGACAAAAACAACACAGATCAGGGCAAATATAACAACACGCCCAACCACTTTAGTTCTCGACATTCAGAGAAAGGACTCATGTAGATACTGAGGTCACACCAAACCACAAAGTACATTTCAACCTTCCTCACAATCAAAAGGTATTCTCTGGCATAAGAGCAATTATCTGCTGTGGTAGTTAAGTTTGTGTGTCAACTTGGCTGGGCCTGGCTGAGTGGCTGGACAGCTGGATGTAGTATTCCCCATGATGAGACTGGTCATCAACTCCACGGTAGAATCTACTGGGAGCAGCTGAGTAGCTGCCTTCGGGGATATGGTCTGCTTCCCATATATAAAAAATAAGGTTTCTCTAGGGAAGGGTCTCTAGCTTATGGCACACTTGAACCCCATGTAGCCATGTCGTTGTTCAGCAGCCTGCCATGCTCTGCCAACCTTGGGACTTTCAACGGACTTGAATCAATGGCCTGCTGTGTGGTTTGGTAACATTGGAACTGTGCCATTTTATTTGTTGACCTTGGGCTGGTTAGCCTCAGCAGCCAGCAGCTGCCTGAGTGAAGAGATGCCTCTAGCTTCAGTGGGCTGGGAGCAGGAGGAGAACTGAAGACCAAGGATGAGGGGCTTTCACCCAGCCCCTAGGGCCTGGCACTTTGAACTTGGACTTAAAGCCTCCAAACTGTAAGATCTGCCTTCCACATTAACCAACTTTAACCTGATTTTGAAGGTAATTAACTAACTAGAGTCAAAGCAAGCCCCTTCCTAGGGAGAGAATGCCACCACAGCCTTGTTACTACGGGACATTAACGAGAGCCTGGGAGAAGTTTCTAACACACATACGCATCTCACAGAATGTTGTGTCATTCTGAAAAGGCTTCCTGGATTCCTCAGGCCAGGCCAGACTCCCAGGATCTAACCTCTTACTTGTTTCTATTTGTCATCCCCAGCAGGCAATAAAAGCCCTAAGAAGCATGTAAGCTTCCCTCTTACTCTGCCATATCCTGAGCCCCCAATGACAGCACCAGCACAGAGCAGGCACTCAAGAAGTGCTTATCACACAAAGGAGTGACTCATGCATTTGGTAAGAGGCCAGCTACACACAGGTGCTGGAACGCCAAACATGTATGACGAGGACCACTTGCACTATCTGTCTGTTACAGATTTTAACATCACCAACTTCTAATGCTGCCTTCCTCAAGAGAATCCTATTACACACACACACACACAAGGAAGCCCCATGATGGAGCAATCTGTGAAATACTTATCAGAATGAGAACAATTACAGAACTGACACTATCCTCACATGAACAAGGAATCTGATCTTTGAAACAGAGCACTATTGTAATTATAATCAGAGGCACTAGCCCTGCCCAGCATCTCTGCAGGGCATGGCTCCCTTACCTGTGCAATCTGTATCGCCTGGTTACTGTTGAGGTCCCACATTTTGGCAGTTTTATCACATGACGCTGTAAATACTTTGCTCCCATCCTAAAATGAAATGGAGGAGAAAATTAGACATTCTAAGACAAATAAAATCTCTATACATACATTTAAATAACAGGTTGAACATCACTGAGAAAGGTTTTCTTGTTCGGCAATTTAACATTTTCCAATTATTTGGGGGCCAACATATTACAAAGGAGCTCTGGTGGTACAGTAGTTAAAGCACTAGGCTGCAAACCAAAAGGTCAGTGGTTTGAACCCATCAGCCACTCCATGGGAGAAAGATGAGGCAGTCTGCTTCCATAAAGACTGATGGCCTTGGAAACTCTGTAGGGTAGCTCTACTCTGTCCTATAGGGTCACTATGAGTCAGAACCAACTCAATGGCAGTGGACTTGATGTATTACAAACGTCAGTGTCAGATACAAAACACATTTTCAATCATCAGTTACGTATCAGAGAGATAATATGTGAACAAGATCAAAAACTCAAGTGGCACGTAGAGTTACACAGTGAGAAATAGCCTCCCTCCCACCCCTGACCCTGCAGCTTCCCTGAGGCACCATGGCCCCTGAGTACTTCCAGAAATCATCTGTGTGTGTCATCTATCTATGCATGTCACCTGGGGCCACTTTTTAAAATTTTTCATGTTTTGGTAAAACCTTTGGAAGAGCTGCCAAGAACAATACAATAAACACCCATAAACCCAGCCCTGACTATAAATACTTGGCTACATGAGTTTTCTTGCTCTTTCTCCTCTCTACATACACACACACAATCATTACTTTTGTTCATGTGCACATTTAATAGCATTCCAAAATGCACGTAATTTAACTACACTGCTTTATAAAAATCATTAGTCCTATCTAGAATATAGGAGCTCTGGTAGCATAGGGCCTAAGGTACTTAACTGCTAACCAGAAGGCTGGCGGTTCAAATCCACCAGCCACTCCTTGGAAGGAAGACGGGGCAATCTACTTCCATAGGGATACTGCCTCGGAAACCCAAGGAGGGGTCGCTATGAGTCGAGTCCGACTCGACGGCACATAACAACAACATCATCTAGAATACAGAATAGTTTTAAAAATTAGCACACCATATGATCATTTTTTTAAATGTTTGTATCTAGGACTCAAAAGTAAACCCATCAAATATGAGGTAGCACAGTTAATTTTAAAAAAAGTACTGAACTGAAAGTTTAGACCAGGGGTCATCTAACATTTTCTTAAAACAACAGTATGTATTTTTGGCTTCTGTGGGTCAAAAGGTCTCTGTTGCACAAAGACTCAACTCTATCACTGTAGTTTGAAAGCAGCCATATACATTAAAAGATGAATGTATCTGTGTTCCAATAAAACTTTATTTACAAAAATAAGCAATAGGTCAAATGGACTGAAGAACCACAGTTTGCCAACCCCTGGCCTAGACTATTTCATTTCTGGTTCCATAGCTCAAAGATTTACCACCACCACTCTCTAGCCAAGAATTTCTTCCTATCTGAAGTCACCAGTTTTCCATCTGAAAGAGATAAACTTGCTCCCCATTCTATTGAAGAAGTTATGAGCATAACTCTATAACTTGGAAACACAGAAAGTAAAGACACTAATGTACAGAAGTGCCACTTTGAGGCGGAGGGGACCAATGGTCCAGCCCTCAAATTGCCAACCTTGCCACTCACCCTTTGTGTCTCTAGGTGTGTAACCATCACCAAAGAGTAACAGCTGGCCAGACCTTCATGGACATGTACAAAGAGAGGACAACCTGCCAAAAGGCCTGGAGAGAGTAATAATGCTCACATATGCTCCCTACCCAGCAGTGCTAAGTTCTACCTGCCATGGCCACACAGGTGAGCCATGTCCTTGATCAGGTTTGCCTGTTATGCCTCAAAGGTAACCTTGGCACTTCCGTGCCTGTGCCACTACCTAAGTGGTTTCCTGTCCTGCAATGCCCTTCCCACCTCTCCGAGGTCTCTCATCCTCTGCCCATGAAGCTCTATGGCAAAGGCTGCTTGGGCTCTGGAGTCACACCAGCCTCAGTGCTCATCTGCTGCTGTGCTCCCTTAGAAAAACAACTTCTCATCATCTGAAACGTCTGTTTGTTTCTGCATTTGTCCATCCCTCCGTAACAGACCCTACACTACGTGAACACAAGGTCTGCCTGCTTGAGCTCTACTAGATCCTGTCTTCAGCACACAATCAATACCTGGCTATTATCTGTTGATCATTTTATAAATGAGGAAACAGACTCGGGGAGATTAAGTAAGCTGGCAAAGTTAAAAAGCTGAACATGACAGAACTGAAATCTGAAGCCAGAATCTGAAGCCAGATGTGGACTGATGAGAGAACGCTCAAAAGGCTGCAGGTACAGGTACACAGCTCTCTTTAAATTGGGCTCATCTGTCTCAAGGCTGAACAAACTAAACACATTTGTTTACACTGCTGATGTTTGGGATTTGGGGAGAAAAAAAGAATTTTTAAAAACCACAACATTTAATAATAGAAATGGGTCCATTTTCTTCTAGGATTGATTTTCTGGGAGAGTGCATTTCTAATTTCAAACAACCTAAGGTCATGGCATATTCAGAGGTAAGAGAAGCTTCATGAAACCATCTGTCCTCTTGCACAAAATAACATGTCAATAAAATATTGCAATGTTATGCCAGAAAAGCGCCTAGTGCTACGTGCATTCAGAGAAGAACTAATTCAAGCAACTGTCACTGAGTATACTCCGAACACGGAGGCTGCTGCTGCTGGTTGACACTGAGCCAACCCCAACTCACAGCAGCCCCACGTGTCAGAGCAGAGCTGCTCCACAGGGTTGTCAAGGCTGTGACATTTCAGAAGACATGAACAAATTACAACTCTCAAATACGCATAAACGAAAACCAAATCCATTGATGTCAAGTCAATTCTGATTCAGAAAACTTATAGGGTTTCCAAGGCTGCAACCTGTACGGAAGCAGATTGCCCCATCTTTCTCCCACAGAGCAGCAACTGGTGGGTTAAAACCACGAATATTTCAGTTAGCTGCAGAGCAGTTAACCACTGCGCAACCAGGGCTCCTTACAATCTATATACATACGTGCTGTTTGTGTTTCAGGTTGTTAAACATTTTGAATTACACTGTGCTTTAAATAGAAGAAAAGGTTAAAAGTTGATGAAACGTACATCACTCCAGCAGACATCAAGCACGGGCCCGGTGTGCATCTGCTGGGCTTTTGGAATAGTCTGCCCACTGTCTTGAACTTCCCAACAGCGAACCTATAGAAACAAGGCAAACTGGTGTAAGCAAACAATTCATAATAAATTATATCACCTGAACACCTACTAACTACTAGTGGGGTACAATTTAAATGTACATGGACTTCTCACATCAATCCAATTATCTAACTTTAAGAACAAAGTAACTGAGAAGTATTTTTTATTCCTAAGCCGCTAAAAAATACAACGTCCACTGCTTATACCAAAGACAGCAGATAACGTTCTTGTCACATCTATGAAATGAGACAGACTGTCACCCATTACCATTCAAACTCAAGACCAAAGAAGAAACTTACCCTTCTTCATTGAATACTGTGTTCTGAATTTTTGTATCATATTTTTTCCTGATTGTAAGAGTAATGAATCTTACTCACGAGATTTTGTAATTATGACAAGAGCATAAAAATCACCCTTAATCCCACATTCACTATCAACAGTCCCGGGTACTGTTAATCTGGTTTCCAGGTATCTGTATTTTCTTCAAAAAAACTCGTTGATGCGGCAGCTCCAGTTTCACAGCTGCAACTTTTCTCACTTCTGCCACTAGCTTACTCAGCATTAAGCACTCTTCTAACATGGTTGTCCTTAACCATTTTTGGGCAGTCAATCAATAGAAATCTTCTCTAGAAACTACATGTGGAAAGCAAACCTGCTCAACTGTGGCTACCCTCCTCCCTCAACCATTCTCTGCCCCAGCCCTCTGCTCCCTCACAAATCGCAGGCCATAATTTGAAAATCCTCCCTGAAAACTCCTAAAGTGGAACTCTACCATATAGACATGCTGCAAATTATCATTACCACTGCATACTACAATTTTTTCCAAATTTCCAGTAGGGCTAGGTCTAGCACACTTTTAAGGCAGTAATAGCATCTTATAAGGGGCAGGGGTGGGGCGTGGCTAGGAGCGCGGATCCTTGGAGAGACTACAAGGAGTGCTAGTGGCCAGTTAGAGTCCCCTGGAACCAATCAACCTCTCTAGTAATCAGATACTTGCACATTTAAATTTAAATACTTGCAAGTATCTGATTACTAGAGAGGTTGATTGGTTCCAGGGGACTCTAACTGGCCACTAGCACTCCTTGTCTGCAGTACCTCTTCATATTCTTTTTTATTAGACTTTATCTTTTTGGACACAGTGGTTAGAACGTTCATGCAGGATTTGTGGTATATCTAGAGTTGAAGACAGCCTAACATGCCCAAAGAACATTTTCAGGATGCCAAGAAGGGAAATCTGTTCATTTACACCCTCAGGAGGAATATTCACCTCAGTGAACTGCATGTGATGGGGGAATATACTTAAAGATACTGAAGTCGGGATTTTTGAGCAATGCACATGATTATGCTTTCCTAACAAAAATCCAAGCATGTTCTCACAGGGCATGGTGGTGGCTTCCATTCAAAAGGGTTTGCACCTCTGAGCTGATTTAAGAAGGACACAAAAAATGGAACCCACTAAAAATAGCTAAGCTTGTCCATTAGAGAGGGATTATGTTCACATGCATGTAAGGAGCACTTACATCATTAGCCCACGATCCTGCAATAAGAAAGTTCCCCAGCAGGGTTGGTGGGCTAAAAGACAGACAGCCAATGCTGTCATCAGGAGAAGATGTTACTTCAATATCCTGGGGTGGGGAGAAAAGCCAACGTTAAAACATAAGCATCTTTAAAATTCAATTCAAAATTGCTCTTTCCCACTAAACACTACACAGGAGTCCCAGTGGTGCAGTAGTTAAAGTATCAAGCTATTAAATTAAAGGTCAGAGGTTTGAACCCACCAGCCATTCCAAGGGAGGAAGATGTGGCAGTCTGCTTCTGTAAAGATCACAGCCTCGGAAACCCTATGGGGCAGTTCTACTCTGTCCTGTAAGTCGCTATGAGTCAGAATTGACTCGATGGCAGTGGGTTTGTTTTTTTAAACACCAGACAGAGGACTCTCTTTGTGCTTCAGAACTAATGGAATTAGCCTTTCATTATTCAAGAGGAGACACAAGCCAATCAAAGAACTAGCACTGCCAAGACTAAAAGCAGCACTCTAGACAAAATGCCCACAGACCCACTTCTCAAACGTCCCACCAGCCCTCTTTTGCTCCAAAGTGCCTGACTACATTAATCACCTGGGCCCCTCCCACAGAAATTCCAATCTGATGGCTATGGTCTACACCCCAGGATCTACAATTCTGACAAGCAGCCTGGGTGATTCCAGCAATTGGGCAAGCTGGGGGTCCTGGGGACACACAGTTTCTGTGCTCTGTTGTTTGAGAATGAGGGGCTAGACAAAGGGAGCCCCAGAGGAGGCTCCCGAGGCATCTCAGCTTCTGCCACTGTCACTGATGTGGGCAACCCTTGCTGCATTCTTCCCACAAAGCCCTGTGTACCTTCATAGGATTGTGGTTATCTGTGGTTGTGCTGCCGAACATGCTGGTCCCGCCCGTTCCAAAACCCGAGGTTGTTCCAAACAGACTCATTTTGGCCCTAAAAAATCATAGGGGATATTAAGAGCAGGTTCTTTAAGTCATAAATATCACCAAAAGGCAGAATAAACACAAGTCACAAAAGAGAAATAAAGACTCTATGTGGCCTGATGCCAGGTATCTCTTTAGACATGATCTAAGTATCTACATGACAAGCAGAGTATTTTTAAATAAACATCTTATTTTAGAATAGTTTTAGATTTACAGAAGAACTAAAGATACGGTAGAGTTCCCATGTACCCCACACTCAATTTCCCCTATTATGAACACTGTACATTCATATGGTACATTTGTCATAATCAACGAATCAATATTGATTCATTATAGCAGAGTATTTTTTAGGTACTAGCCTATTCAAAGAATCTGTGAAGTCTCTAAACAGTGATAGGAACTGAGTTGCACACCATGACCACAGCAGTGAAACAGGCAGAAGGTCCCCATGCAGAGGTCTGCACTCAGTGAGAGTTCATCTTCTTCTTACAATATCCCCGCACGAACACACTTAGAAAAACAACTAGTCTTAGCAGTGTTTTTGCCATTTCTTCATGAGAGGAGTTCAGAGGACAGGTACACCATGCTTTACTGCACTTCACAGAATACCATGTTTTTTACCAATTGAAGGTTTGTGGCAACTCTATGTCAAGCAAGTCTATCAGTGCCATTTTTCCAACAGCATGTGTTCACTTCGTATATGCATCATGTTTGGTAATTCTCAAATATTTCAGACTTTTGCACACTCAACAGACCACAGTATAGCATAAACATAACTTTTATATGCACTGAGGAACTAAAAAAGTCGCATGACTTGCTGTACTGTGATATTTGCTTTGTTGCTGCAGCCTGGAACTGAACCTGCAATATCTGCAAGGTGTGCCTGTGACCCACTTTGTTCCACTTGGCACCAAAAGGCCTGGCACAGCGTGCTTCTGGACATTTCTCTAACAAGACTTCCCTCTGACTCCATGTTTTCTCTGGAGTGCCACCATCTAGCAGGCCCAGCAGAATCTGAACCCTGCCTCTGCTACTCACTAGCACTGGGACCACAACCTCAATGGGCCTTAATTTCGTGCTCTGTAAACACAGAAAATAAACCTTCTCCAGGGTTGCTCTGAAGAGCAAATGAGACTGCTTATATAGAAAGCACACAGTACCTGGTGCATACTGGGTGAATAAACAATGTTCCCTTCTTTTTTCCTTCCATGGAGAAAGTCTACACGTTATAATTCCCCAACCACTTGCATACATCAAGGCCATGTTTCCAATTCCATTATGGGTTAGCACACTCTTACACCCTGAAGTTTATTGTGTCAGTCACCTCCCCAAAGGAGTCCAGCAACTCAGTGAGACACTGGTTAACAAGGGTGGCATCTCTACACACTCAGGACAGCACAGAATGGACAGGCGGCAAAGAATTTTGGGAAGGCACTTGCGTTTGCCTAGAGCTTCATGAAAAATAAGCAAGTGTAGACAGTGTAGAACGAAGGAAGATCACACACAGTGACTGAAGCACAAGATCTCCATAAATGCCAGGTCCATCCCGCTCCCCAAGTTAGGAGAGAAGACATCTGCCATTAGGAATGAGGGAAAAAGCCTGGGGCTTGAGGCAAGAGTACTGGAGTATGAACTCAGCCAGTAGGGAACATGTTACACTGGTCCCTGCGAACCAGCAGGCGCCCCACATCTCCAGCTGACCTCCCACTGCCCCCTCGTGCTGCACTCCAGCCCCGCTGGCTTCTACTCGGTCCACGAACACAGCCTTTCTCCTCGCCGCTCCTCCAGCCCCAGGTGATGCCTCCGCTCACCAGCCGCCTCCACTCCAACCTTCAGGTCCCAGTTTAAGAGCTGCCTCCTGGGAACTTGCTGGGGCGACGGAAGTGTTCTAAGACTGCACTGTGGGGAGGATTACACGACGGCACACAATTTCCTGGGCTCACGCAAACGTCAACCAGGGAATCTGACGGCATGTCAATGAATCAATAAGCTCTTAAACATATTATTATTTTTTCTTTAAGGCACCTCCTCCGAGGCTTCCCTGCCTCCTACCTACCCCCTCCAAGCCCTCCTCCGTTGGCTTCACAGCCCTTGACGCCACCTGGAATTTCCTGACTGGTTTCCAATCAACCTCTTCCCCAGGAGACCGTCAGCTCCAAGAGGGCGGGCGGAACTCCGTCAGGATTCTTCCCGCCTGTTCACCTGGCACCTCAACACACCGCCCGGCCCGTGGCGGCTAGTATTTAACAAATACTTGTCCAAAGGACACGCCGAGGAACTTCTCTGGACAAGACACAAAAAACATACTTTCAGACAGTGGTCGGTGACACCAAAGGACCTAAGCCGAATAACACGGGAGACTAAAGGAGGCCCTTCTCTAGAGGGACGGTCGGGGAAGGCTTCCCTCAGGTGAAACAGGTCTGGGGAGAAGCCAGACAAGCGACGGGGAAGGGCTTTCTAGGCAAAAACGACAGACCCTGCCATCAGCCCTGTGTGACACTACCCGGGGCCTCAGTTTCCTCAAAACATAAACGCGGGGTTAGACCCTAAGAGGCTCCCACATCCCTTCCAACGGCCGCTAATGAAGTTCGGTCAACAGTCCTATTAGTCTCTCAGCATCTTGTTACGACGCGCGCTCCGCAGGGGGCACCCGGCCTCCGCGGACGCCATGGTGGCGGGTAACCAGGGAGGCGGCACGGGGCCTACCTGAGAGTCGCACCGCGGCTGGAAGCCGACGGCTTGGGGCTGGAGGGACCGAGGAGCTTGCGAGCCCGCCCTGAAGCGGGAACGAGGCCGAGCTGCCGGGAGCACCAGTCCCAAGAGCCTCGGGTCTCCTCACGCTCGCGATGGAAACCGGTCCGATTACCGCGAGGGCACCACGCATGCGCCCCTGAGCCACTTCCTGTGTCGCCCGGAAGACAGGAGAGAAAAAGACTCCTCCTTCCGCGAGGCGACTCCACATGCGTACAAGCGCTGTTGAAGCCAAGAGGAAGTCGTAGTATCTGCGGTTTCTGGATTGGCCGAAATTTGGGGAACCAGGCTGCTAGGTGCCAAGCATCCGTTTTCATAAATCCGTGGCACGGGGTGAATGAGGATGTGAATTAACATTTCCCATGTGCATTAACCATCGTCTTAAAGCCTAACAAGATTCTGATTGCCGTCTATTTAAGCCCTAGTACATTTGGCGCTGAGAAAAGCTGATTTAACCCTGCCTAGCACTGCCTCGGAAACCCAAGGAGGGGTCGCTATGAGTCAGGGCTGACTCGACGGCACATAACAACAACAACAACAGCAGTTCTGGAGGAGCTCATAGTGCCTAATGCATTTGACTGCTAACCAGAAAGCTGGCGGTTCAAACCCACCAGCCACTCCTCAGAAGGAAGATGGGGCAATCTACTTCCGTAGTGATACCCCTCGGAAACCCAAAGAGGGGTTGCTATGAGTCGGGTCCTACTCGATGACACATAACAACAACAACAGAGTTCTGGTGGCGTAGTGGGCAAGGCATTTGGCTACTTAACCATGAAGGTCCGTGGTTCAAATCCACCAGCCACTCCAATAAAGAAATCTACTTTCATAAAGATTTACAGCCTTGGAAACCCAATGTGGGTGGCTATAAGTTGGAATTGACTCAATGGCAGTGGGCTTGCTTTTTTTGTTTTTGGAGGGTGGTAAATAGGCTAACCTGGATCCCTGCGCTGACTCCTGGTTGTTGACTGAGTATCCTGAGCCGACCAGACCTCTCTGGACCTCAGTTTCAGGCTCTAAAATGGGCACAGCCATGCCTACCTTCCCCGCTTTTTTTAGTTAGGTTCAAATGAAATCCACGGATGAGGTTTGCTGAGTGTAAGGTTCCAAAGGCTGTTCAGGAGCTGTTACCACTCTCCAGTCCCCGGGTGGTGCAAAAGATTATGTGCTCCACTACCAGCCAAAAGATCGCCAGTTCAAATCTACCCAGAGGCACCTCAGGAAAAAGACTTGCCAATCTGCTTCCTAAAGTTAGTCACAGCCAAAAAACCCTATGGAGCACAGTTCTAATCTGACACACATGGGTTGTCCTGCGTCAGAACGGACTCCTTGGCAACTGGGAAAAAATGATTACTCTCACACAGCCCTGTGGTGCTCTTCATCTGGCTACTTTCTTCCTGAGGAGTGGCTGAAGAAGAGCAAGAGGAAGAAGGCTCTCTTGGGCTTGTACTACATACGCTGGATCCGTTCACTACTCTGTCTGTGAACCAAGAGCCTTGGCATCAGCTAGGAGTGTTAGGATCAGTGGGATCTTGTAAAATGTGAGTCGCTAGGTCTGGGGCTTCTAACAACCCACATGTCTAGCAAGCACAGGGCTGAGGTTGCTGGGCCGCACTCCACAGCTGGATGCCAAGGATCTAGGCAGCGGTTTACAACCAAACTGTGCCTGGGCTGCACTCTGAGATCCGGGTCCAGTTGATTCGCGGTAGAACTCAGGGACTTCGTCTTTTGAAAAATCTCCTTGAGTGATTCTAAGGTACAGCTAAGGTTGAGAATATCAGTTCTAGGTACTGATAGTAATAGTAGCCTTCCTGAGAACTTAGCACTAGGCGCTTTAGCTGCTCTGTCTCCTGTCCTTACCTTCAGAGCCCTAATAATCTCCATTTGATAGACAAGGACACTGAGGCTGAGAGAGGTCATGTGCCTGCCCAGAGATCCCACAGTCCTGAAGCAGAGGGGCCAGTGATACCTGCCTCGTGGCTAATCCCTGCATCGCAAAACCTTAGCAACACCTGTGCCAACCACACCCTCCTCAGTGACACGTTTCCTTATTCTTTCCCTGTTGACTCATCTCATCTCGTTTCTCCTTTAAACTCTCAAAACCCTCACAGAGCTCTCTCGGGGCTTCTCATGTTTTGCCTCATAGAACAGATT
>NW_006921882.1:3909290-3910302 GCF_000298275.1 Orycteropus afer afer
AAAAAATAATTAAAATTAAATTTTGATGAGGTTCTTGTTCATGCTAGTAACTCTTTCTACCACTTTTCCAGGGGAAATATTTATGACTCCAGAATTTCTATTCTATTTCTAGGTGAACAGAAACCAAATACGCTGGTAATTTTAGTCCTGACTCATTTTCATCTGGAATTATCTTTAATTTTTAATTTGGTTTAAGAATTTGGAATCACTTGGTTGCAAAGAAACAGACATTAACCGTGTCAGGTACCTCGAAAGTGGCAGAGAACTGGGGACATCCAAACTGATGACATGAGCCCGTGTGGCACTGAGTTACCGTGGCTAAAATGAGGTGGCCTTTTGTTCTTGGTTCCTGAGAAATAACCAGTGTCGAATTAATTCCTCATCACCCATGCCACCCTCTGGAATCTTCTCGTTCATTCTTTCTCCTGTGAATTTCCTGCTTCCTTCTCCCAGGACAGGGACCTGTGTCCCCAGCACCTAGCACGAGCCTGGCACACACAGTAGGTGCTCAGTCAATGTTTCTTGAGGGCAAGACTGGTAAGTCCCTTCCTCCTGAGAGGCAGTGTCGGATTACCCAGTAAGCAAGGAAAGCACAGGCTTACTTGCGCTTTGTTACTAATCTTTAGTAAACAATTTTACATTTTTTTCACTCCATCAAAGATTCTGTTTCTAGGTATGGCTGGCCTCTGTCTCTCTCCCAACCCCACAGCACCTGCCTGCAGAATCAAAGCCTCTTTTCAAATTTATGATCTCTGACAGGGACAGAGGACCCAGTAACAAAGTAGGTGCGGGCTTACTTGTGCTTACTTACTAATATGTAGTGAACAATTTACATCTTTTACCTTGCTTATTGGGAGACAACCCTCAGAACTTCTAAGGTAATCAAAGTCTATTTGTTATCTAAAAGCAACACTTGAAAATTTGTGCATATGAGTAGGGGCGCACAGACCCCAGCCGTTCAGGAAGGGAGACAGAGGGGCATGATTTACTCAGGCACGCACATTCAGTGATT
>NW_006921882.1:3910772-3912460 GCF_000298275.1 Orycteropus afer afer
GCCACGTACTTTGGAGGTGTTATTGGAAGGAACCAGGCCCTGGAAAAGGAGATCCTGCTTGGGGAAGTGGAAGGTCAGCAGACAAGAAAAGGACCCTCATTAAGACGGACTGACACGACGCCTGCATTAAGGCCCCAACATAGCAATGACTACAAGGACGGCAGAAGGCTGAGCAGTGTTTCTTCTGTGGTGTGTAGTGTCGTTATGAGCTGGAACCCACTCAGCGACACAAGAGCAGCCTCCTCTCTGTGAAGTCTGTCAGTCATTCCAGGGAATTCTTGAACCCATGGGGTGAGTGAGGGTCAACAGGGGCTGGTGTCTATCTGGTTGGCAGGCCCGAGGACAGTGTCCTCTTTCTTAACTTGTGAGCTCTGAAACAGCTCTGGGTGGCTTAGTCAGAGAGAGGGAGAGAGTGCTGCTTGGAGCGACTGGTGTGGAAGATGGAGAAGTAGGAAGGTGAGAACTGGATCCATTTCCAGGTGGAAACTGGGTTCACGCAGGCCGTTCCCATGCTGTCAGCTATGAAGGTGGAATTTGCCCACTGGGCCCCTTGTTTAGTGCAAAATCCAGTTTCTGTCAAGAAGTACTCAGTCTCACACAGGGATGCTCATGGTTCTTACCGCCTTTCTTGTGTCTCAGACTCTTCCACACTATTCCTTAAAACAAGTGACTTAAATGTTTTAAAGAGAAGTCCCTGCCCAATAGTGGGACAAAGTGAGAGGAAAGTGGAGCTTCTGCCGGCAGAAGGCGACCTTGCTTTGTTTTTCACAGGGTTGCCTTTTGAGACGCACACCTCTCCCTGAGACACAGAAGCCCGTTTAGCAGAGAAGCGAATATTTCTCAGTATTTCTCTAAGGCTGTGCTCTGCTGAGTGTTTCTAATTTAGATGTACGTGAGGCTGAGCTGGAAAGCGTCAGCTCTCTTCAGCACCTGTGAACACACTCCCGTTGCAGAGGTCATGGGTGGGAATGCTGGAGTGTTCTAACTTTGTAGAAAGCACACCAAGTGTTCTTTTCACAAAACCCTGATTTTTGAAATCGCTTAGCATCACCAATGATGATGGTTCCACTTTACAGGCACCTGGGGCTGTCACAGCAGCTTTCATCCTAGGAGGGTGATGATGAGCCCTTAGGACAAAATCAAGATTCTCCAAACATCTGTTATGTTGCGCCAGTAGTCCGTTTTAGAAACAGATCTTATAAATTAGAATCCTAGATGGTTCTCAAATAGCTGCTTACATACTGTTTTTTCCTCTAGTGGTTATAGTGCTTAAGGCATTTGACTGCTAATCAGAAGGCTGGCAGTTCAAACCCACCAGCCACTCCTCTGAAGGAAGACTGGGCAGTCTACTTCTGTACCTCCTCGGAAACCCAAGGAGGGGTCACTATGAGTCGGATCCCACTCGAGGGCAGTGAGTTTGGTTTGTTCTGTTTTTGAGGCAGTAAAATTAAACTACAGTGTATCTTTTCTATCCTTCTAGTTTTATTACCCAAATAAGTGAAAATTCTTTTACATAAAATTCCAGTCATAAACTTGATGAAATTATTCAAACTAGCCTTTTTTTTTTTAACCTCCCTCCTATGGGCACTGCCTTAGTTCTCAGACTTGACAGCAAACCCATGGGTGGTGTGTGAAGGCATGAGCTGCTGCTTCTTCTTTTTTAATGCATTTATTGAAATATAATTTAT
>NW_006921882.1:3912872-3922192 GCF_000298275.1 Orycteropus afer afer
CTGAGCTCCTTTTGTTTATGAATCCTGTTATCACTTCCTTCATTGCTATTGTTTTAGTATTTGCTGAATATTTATGCTGGTCCTCTTTTTTGATATGAAGGTTTACATTTTACTTTGAGGTTACCCTGTGATTTCTAGTTTTCTTCCCAAGTTTAGAACAGTCCATTCTATCTTGTAGTTGTCTTGACTTCCCTACCATGTAGAAGTTCTGTAACGACACCAAACTAGCCTTTTTCAATTTTATTTTCAAATGTTCACAACTACTGTAGATTTTTCATCCTTTCCCATTTTGACAGTATATCCTAATCCAGACTTTTGTGGTTTAAACATATCTTTCTGTTAGTGCTCTTTCTCCTTGGCAAAACTCATCCAAGTTCAGTGATATTATTTGGCATTAAGGGAGGAATTATGATATAAATTCAGAGAGATATTTTGTAATATATAAAAACGTTTTTAGAATTATTGATAGTCTCACAAGTCAGTCAAATGAGCGGCATGCCAGTATGCTCTTACAATGAAATGCTGGCTCTGCAGTGACAGGCGGGAGGCATGGCATCAGGGAGCTTGTGACTTGACATCTAGCAGACAGTAAGCACCATGGACCTTCTCAAGCAGGGTGCTGCCAGCCAGGTGTGAAGTCTGTACTAGAACTTGGAAATATACAGTGTAGAGGTTAAAGGCCTAGGTTTTGGAGCCAGAACTTCTGGGTGCAAGTTCATGCTGTCGATTGGCTGTGTGACCTTGGGAAAGTTGCTTAACTTCTCTGTACCTTTGTTTTCTCTCCTGTGAAACAGGGGTGATGATGAAAGCACCTAGCTCATACAGTTTCTGTGAAGATGAGATAAGCTGATGATCACAAAGTGGGTGAGAAAATGCCTGGTACATAAAGTGCCATATAAACATTTTCTTTGTTGTTATATTGTCTGCTGTCCGATCCTCACTACAGGAAGCCTGCTGGCACAGTGGTTAAGTGCTCAGCTGCTAATCAAAAGGTTGGCGGTTCAAACTCACCCAGCAACTGTGTGAGAGAAAGACTTGGTGATCTACTCCCATAGAGATTAAACCTAAAAACCAAACCCACTCCTATTGAGTCAATTCTAAGTCGCAGCGACCCTATAGAGCAGAACTTCCCCCATAGGGTTTCCATGATTACAAATCTATACAGGAGCAGACTGCTTCATCTTTCTACCACAGAGCAGCTGGTGAGTTCAAACTGCCGATCTTTGGGATTAGCAGTCAGATGCATTAACCAGTGTGCTCCAGAGCTCCTCTGTAAAGATTAGAGCCAAGAAAACCCTACAGGGCAGCTCTATGCTGTCATATAGGTAGCCATGAGTGGGAATCTACTGAACATACCACCAGCACAATAATCCTTACTCCATACTCAGAGATCCAAAGAACTAGATGGTGCCCCACGACCGTTACTGTCTGCTCTGATCAGAATCACAAAAGAAAGTTCTGGACAGAGAGGGAGAGGCAAAAGTGTAGAACACAATGAAAAACATAAGGAACACTTACTGGTCTCACAGAGACAAGCAGAGCCCTGGAGACTGTGGCCCTGAGACAACTTTCAAGCCTGGAACTGAAGCCACCTGCAGGAGTCAACTTTCAGCCAAACGACAGACAGGCCTATAAAGTGAGTAACAATACCAGGGAGGAATATGCGCCTCCGTTCCAGCAACCAAACGAGACCAAAAGGGCACCATTTGCCCAAAAACACAGCTCAGAAGGCAGGAAGAGACCAAGACAAATGGACCTGGGAGGCAGCAGGAAGAGTGCTGTTACCCTGAAGGAATTGCAACTAATGTCATGAAACAAAATGTGCATAAATCGTCGACTGGAAAACTGATGTGCTCTGCAAACTTTCACCCAAACTGTAGTACAAAAGCAATCCCTACTCCAGCCTCCTGAGCAGGGCCAGCTTCCAGGGTGTGTGACACATGTCCAATCACATAGGGCTTCATGCTAAGGGTCCCACACTGGTTTAATTCTTTGCTTCCTCATCTTGAAATTCTTAATAACTTTTAAATAAACTCCAAAAAACCCAAACTCACTGCCATCGAGTCGATTCAACTCATAGTGACCCCTCATTGGGTTTCCGAGGTGGTACCACTACGGAAGTAGATTGCCCAGTTTTCCTTCCCAGGAGTGGCTGGTGGGTTTGAACCGCCAGCCTTCTGGTTAGCAGTCAAATGCTTTAGGCACTGGGCCACCAGCACTCCCACTTTTAAATAAGGGACGCTACATTCTGCATTTTGCACCGGCTCCCACATATTCTGGAGCTGGTTCTGCTCTTGCACCCATTCTGCACACTCTGGCTGGGTGGCTCTGCACACTGCACACGTAACAGCCTCACGTCCTCACCTGTTGACTGTGGATGTTACCAACTTCCTATGGCTCTTGGGAGAAGTAAATAAGGTGTGTGTGTAGCTTGGTACATACAAGTGCCCAGAATGGTATTTTTATTGTTTTTCTGTTATTGTCACCATTGCTCTTTGTAAAGTGAGTAACACGATGTTTCTATACTTTTCCTATAAATGCATATTCTTGCTTACAATTCAATAACAGGTAGTCCCTGACTTATGGTGGGGTTCTATTTCCACAAGTCCATTGTAAGTGGGTCCTGACATTAGTGAATACTTTTTTTTTTTCTCATTATCATTGCCTTTTATTACCAGTATCTAGAAATCCAATCTTTGAACATCTGGGAATGAGAACATCAACAAATTATGTGTACAACATTGTGTTACATATGACGGAGGATTGGTGGTGGTGTTGTTTTGCCGTCGAGTCAGACCCGACTCATAGTGACCCCTCCAAGGCGGTATCACTACGGAAGTAGATTGCCCAACCTTCCTTCCCAGGAGTGGCTGGTGGGTTTGAACCTTCTGGTTAGCAGTCAAGTGCCTTAGGCACTATGCTACCAGAGGAAAGGATGTACAAAATAGTTGTAAAGGTGGTTCATCGTAACTTGAATAGGTCAGGGACTACCTGAACAAGAGATGACAATTACAATCTCCGTGCAGTTAAAGTTTACTGATATACAGAATAAAATAATAAAACTCATCCCTGGAAGAATTCCGATAGATTTTGGGGAAGATCACATCCTGTGAGAGAAGTGCCTGACTGAAAAGCAGCCTCTGTAGATCTCTGGTTTGGAACTATTACAAAAGTTTAGCTAACAGAAGAACTTCCTTCGAAGAATGTGAACAGCCTCATTTTCATATCATAGCGAAACACACCCTTGGTGGGGGGGAACGTGGGCGCCCTCGATTTCTCTTCTGGACACAGCCAGCCACCGCACATGCTTATTCCAAGGCTTCTAACATGTGGCTGCCATTTGCTCAGATCACTGCCATCCGGTATCGTCCTGCTGTCCACTTGTCGCCGTCTGCACACACTCATCTATCACAAGATCACGAAGGGATCAGATCCCCGCAGTGTTTCTTGGACATGTCTGCCACCATGTGCCTTCAACAATAATTCCTCGTCCGTTTTCTCACCTCGAAAAGCTGAGCTTCGCTTAGTGGGCCTACTGGGAGGGGTTATGCACGTTGACAGAATCAGTGACCTCCCTGATGGTCCCGCGGTCCGTTGGCATATTTGTGCAGACTGGCTTCTGTAAGTCTAAAACTCAAATTCTTTATTCTATAAACCCAGACTAGAGAAGAATTCAAGTGAACTAAGTGGAGCTGGCAATTCAAACCCACCAGCCACTCCTTGGAAGGAAGGATGGGCAATCTACTTCTGTAGTGATACCACCTCGGAAACCCCAGGAGGGGTTGCTATGAGTTGAGCCGACTCTATGGCACATAACAACAACAACAAGTGGAGCGATAACCCATTAAAACCCTGGGGGAAAAAAATTTAAAGAGAGAATGTTATCAATAAAAGCTATGTTAAAAAATGCAACCAAACCCTAAAGACATCAACCCCAACACTGATTCATAATAAATGTTACTAATTCTATAAGGGAAGGAAGGAGTGGGGCACTGCCTTACACTTGATGGCGAAGGGCTGTGCCACTCAGAAGAGATTCCTGGATAGTTTAGCATCTAAAGTTTAGTAATTATCATTATTTTTCTGTCACTAATGAAACATTTCATACCTTAACATTAGTTATATTGTAGAAAGAAAAAAATTTTTCAGTTTGAAAATAATAATTGATAAAAATACTAATTGTTTTTCCAAATAAAACTGAAAAGTCAAAGTAACATATTCTTTTACAACTGACTTAACCATGGGAGAGAAATTAATCACTATAGAGAAGAATAAAATGTAGCCTTTAAGGAAAATTACAATACATTTATTTGGAGAATAATACAATAGCATTTATTTGGAGAAAAAGATACTAGCGAGAAGTTATGTTATTTAACCCTTATAATATGTTCCTTCCACAACATTATTTACCATTTAAAACAGAACAGATCCTTCTGACACATTTTTATATCCATCCTCCAAACTTTAATTTGTTAGGTAAGTATACTCTGGAAAGGTAATCAGATGATATGAAGGTCAAAGCTTGAATTTCTGCCTTCATTTTCGACGCTGTCATTATTTCCATCTGTAAACAAAAGTACAATACAGTCAGAGAGAGCTCCTTCCTGCATTTCTGTCGATCCAACAAACGCTGCATCCAGACTGACTTTATTCTCCAAAACCATGACCAGCAGACTTTAGGGTCAGCTGGAATTGTCTGGGGCTACTATAGCTAAAACTATCGGGGATTATCTACTATGCGTGCCTTCAGTAACTACGAGTGGATTGGGCTCTTTAAAATGCTTTCTTTTTCTTCCTCTTCCACCCCCCACCCCAGCCAATGATACAGCCACAGATGATGGTTAGAGAACTCTGATGAGGCTGAAAATGGACCGTCTCCATTCTGTTGGTCTCACTAGTATTCATACGATTCGATGCTTTAACCACTATTTACTGCCAGGCAACACTAACAATGGCTGTCGGCTCTACAACATTCCAACGAGGCTGTTTTCAAAGTATTATATGAAGAGCCACTACTAAAGCAAAAGGCAGTCAAACTTAAAACATTTCCATTATAGGGGGACTTCCGGTAAGATGGAGGAATAGGCAGACAAGTGACACAGACCCTCTTCAACAAAGAAGAGAAAAACCAGTTGACAGAAATACAGAAGATAATCCTGGAGCCCTGAGCTTTGAAAGAACTATACAGAAGTGGATTAGGCACTGTGGTGGTTATGTTTGTTTGTCAACTTGGCTGGGCCTGGTTGAGTGGCTGGGCAGCTGGTGGTAGTTATTCCCCATGATGAGACTGGCAGTCAACTCTATGGTGGCATCTACCACAAGCAGCTGAGTAGCTGCTTTGGGTATAGGGTCTGTTTCCCGTATATAAGAAGAGCTTTGGGAATGGTCTCTAGCTTGTGGCATGCTTGAACCCTGCACGTAGCCAGGTTGTTGTTCAGCAGCCTGTCATGCTCTGCCGACTTGGGGACTTACGATGGATTTGAATTAATAGCCTGTTGTGTGGTTTGGTAACATCGGGACTGTGCTTTTTAGTCAACCTTGGGCTTATTAGCCTTAGCAGCCAGCAGCTGTCTGAGTGAAGAAAAGCCTCTAGCTTCAGTGGGCTGGGAGCTGGAGGCAGAGCTGAATCCCAAGGCTGAGGGGCTTTCACCCAGCCCCTAGAGCTTGGCACTTTTAACTTGGACTTAAAGCCTCCAAACTATGAGAGAATAAACTCCTGTTAGTTCAGCCATCCCATTTGTGGTATGTTCTTGTCAGAGTGGCACTAGGTAACCAGAACACTCATGTCACTTTAGTTTTGTGTACTTCACTGTACATACATTATATTTCAATAATATGCATTAAAAAATCCATTTTAAAAAGACACATACTTCTTTTCTCCAAAATGGTTGGCAGGTAATGTAAGGTCTCCTCAGGATACTGTCCAGCTTCATCTGGTCCCGTTTTGTCAGTGGAATTAAAGTGCTCTTAGGAATATTTAATCTAGAAAACAATGTTGTTGTTGTTATGTGCTGTCGAGTCAGACCCAATAGAGACCCCTCCTTGGGTTTCCGAGGCGGTATCTCTACAGAAGTAGATTGCCCAATCTTCCTTCCAAGGAGTGGCTGGTGGGTTTGAACCACCTGGTTAGCAGTCAAGTGCCTAAAACAATAGTGGAAATAAAACCACCAGCAAAAGCCAAGCGCTCCTAAAACTCAAAGGTTTCTGCTTCGCCTATACTTGTGCTCTTTTAAGAAACTAAGAAACGACAGCTAGGAAAACAGTGCAAATCTACCTGTCAATCTGCTAACACCATGCATATCGCTGCAGCCTAAGAATGGATGGTGAGAAGCCTCCCAGCTTGGAGCAGGGAGTGCCAGTGTGCGTGGCCAGCCACAGAGACGTTCACTGACCATCCAGGTTCCACTGAGTACTTGATTCTTTGTCAGTCTGGGCCAGGGAAGCTTGATTATTCCTGCTTAATTCATTCTCTCTCTCTCTCTCTCTCACACACACACCCCCCACACACATAGGTGGTGTTGTTGTTAGGTGCCATTGAGTCAGCTCTGACTCATGATGACCCCATGCACAACAGAATGAAACACTGCCCAGCCCTGCACCAGCCTCACAACCCTTGTTATCAAAGGTTGAAGCCATCATTGCGGCAGCCACTGTGTAATCCATCTTGTTGAGGGCCTTCCCCTTCTTTGCGGACCCTCTACTTTCCCAAGCATGCTATCCTTCTCCAGGAAAGGGTCCCTTCTGACAACATGACCAATGTAGGGGAGACAAAGTCTGGCCATTCTTGCTTTCAAGGAGCATTGTGGCTGCACTTCCTCCAGGACGGGTTTGTTTGTTCTTCTGGCCCATGGTGTTTTCAGTATTCCTCCCCAACACCACAGCTCAAAGGCATCAACTCTTCATTGCCCAGCTCTCATATGCCTGTGACTGAAAATACCATGGTTTGGGTCAGGCACACCTTAGTCTTCAAAATGACATCTATGCTTCTTAACACTTTAAAGAGGTCCCTTGTAGCAGATTTGCCCAGTGCGATAATGTCTGACTTCCTGATTGCTGCTTCCATGGGTATTGACTGTGGATCCAAGTAAAATGAATTTCCTGACAACTTCAATCTCTTCTCCGTTTATGGTGCTGCTTATTGGTCCAGTTGTGATCATTTTTGTTTTCTTTATGTTGAGGTGTAATCCATACTGAAGACTGCAGTCTTGGATCTTCATCAGTAAGTACTTCAAGTCATCTTCACTTTCAGCAAGCAAGGCTGTGCTATCTGCATTTCACTATAGTCCAGCTTCTTGGATTATTTGCTAAGCATACAGATTGAATAAGTATGGTGAAAGGATACAACCCTGACATATACCCTTCCTGATTTTAAGCCACACAGTATCCCCTTGTTCTATTTGAATGACAGCTCTCAATCATGTACAGGTTCCTCAAGAGCACAATTAAGTGTTCTGGAATTCCCATTCTTTGCAATGTTGTCCATAATTTGTTATGATCTACACAGTCAAATGCCTCTGCATAGTCAATAAAACACAAATAGACATTTTCTGGTATTCTTTGCTTTCAGCTAAGATCCATCTGACAATTAGCATGATATCCCTCATTCCAGTTCTCTTCTGAAGCCAGCTTGCATTTCTGGAAGTTCCCTATCAATATACTGCTGCTACTTTTTTTGAATTATCTTTAGCACACACAAGTATCTAGTTTTGAATTTGAACAAATTATTTTTAAAAAAGTAGAATTTTGGTGTATGTTTTAAAACAGAACACAAGAAGTGTAGGGTTGATGGTGCAGCCACTGTCTGAAGTAACAAATCCCAGATTTCCCAGTACAGCTCTGCTTTCAAATAGTCTTTTTCAATGTCCCCATAATTCAGACTATTTGCCAGTGGCAGCTCCTGGATAAGGGTGACAATTTGATTGAAAGGGAGGCCTATGGGATTTCTCTTAAAGTCATGTTTATGTAGTTACCACACTGTTTCCTCCTTTGATGGTATATTTCTATGGAGTGGCTTCAGAGGGCACTGCTGGGATTGACGTGAGATATAGCTAGAGCTTCTTCAAACCCCCAATTTAACAGTGATCAGGTCATTTGTCCCGACTTTGCTTTAGATATGGTTTTCACACAAATAGGTTACCCCAATGGGGCTCTGACCACGACACATGTTGCTTGTTGCTATGTGCCCTCAAGTCAGACCCGACCCATAGCGACTCCTCCCTGGGTTTCAGTGGCTGCAATGATGGGGTCAAACACAGCAAGATTTTAAGGCTAGCGAGGACCAGGCAGTGTTTCATTCTGTTGTACAAAGGGTTGACTCAGCAGTCTGCAACAACCAGCCCAACAGTGAACCAAAGCTTTGCTCAATTTAGCATACTATGACATGTTGTTGTTGTTGTTGTTATGTGCCGTCGAGTCGGCCCTGACTCATAGCGACCCCTCCTTGGGTTGCCGAGGCAGTATCACTATGGAAGTAGATTGCCCAACCTTCCTTCTGAGGAGTGGCTGGTGGGTTTGAACTGCCAGCCTTCTGGTTAGCAGTCAAGTGCCTTAGGCACTATGCCACCAGAGCATGACACATAGGTATACTAAATTGAGCAAAGCTTTGGTTCATTGTTGGGGTGGTTGTTGGAGACTGCTGAGTCAACCCTTTGTACAACAGAATGAAACACTGCCCGGTCCTCGCCAGCCTCAAAATCTTGCTGTGTTTGACCCCATCATTGCAGCCACTGTGTCAATCCATCTCATTGAGGGTTTTCCTCTTCTTCACTAACCCTCTACTTTACCAAGCACAATATCCTTCTCCAGGCATTGGTCCCACCTAACAACATGACCAAAATACGAGAGACAAAGTCTTGCCTTCCTCACTTCTAAGGAATAGTCCAACTCCTTCCAAGACAGATACATTCGCTCTTCTGGAAGTCCACAGCATATTTAATATTTTTTGACAATACCATAATGCAAAAACATCAATTCTTCTTCAGTCTTCCTTATCCTTGTCAGTTCTCACAAGTATATGAAGTGATTGAAAATACCATGGCTTGGGTCAAGCACACCTTAGTCTTCACGGTGACATCTTTGCTCTTTAGCACTTTCAAGAGATCTTTTGTAGATTTGCCCAATGCAGTAAGTTGTTTGGTTCACTAGAGCATAAATATCCAAAAGTTTAAAACGCAACATTTTCTCTTGTGCTCCCCCACCCCCTTTTTTTAGAAATTGTGTTTTTGGTGAAAGTTTACAGAGCAAATTCATTTTCCATTCTGAAGATAATTCAGAAACGTTTGCAGCAGTATATTGACAGAGAACTTCCAGAGGTTCAAGCC
>NW_006921882.1:3923302-3944529 GCF_000298275.1 Orycteropus afer afer
GCGCGGGATCGGGCAGTGTTTCGTTCTGCTGTGCATGGGGTCGCTATGAGTCGGAAACGACTCGACGGCACTTAACAACAACAACAACAACAACAAGTTCATACACACTTTGTTTCATGACACTGACTGAAATCCTTATAATGCAACAAACAGCTCTCTTCCCACTTCCTACCTGTGGTTACCTTTTCCCTGTGTCCTTCTTTCCTGTACATTCCTGCTCCCTGAGCTATCTTTCTGTGCAAATACTGCCCTTCTGATGTCCCATGATTGGTTGTTCTAAGGAGTGTACCTACCTGGTGTAATGCTCATCTTATATGCCTACTTATTGTTTGGCTGGAACCCATGGGAGGGAGGGAGTCCAATTCCAGGCCCAAAGGATACCTAGGGGCCATAGTCTCAGGGGTCCCACCAGGCTCTATCAGACCAGTAAACTGGTCTTTTTTATGAATTTTTGCTCCACATTTTTCTCCCACTCTACCCAGGATCTCCTGCACTGATCCCTTTCCAAGTGGTTGACAGTGGTAGCTGGGCACCCTCTAGTCCTTCTGATCTCAGGGTCATGTAGGCTGAGGTTCACATGGTCCGCTAGTCCCTTGGACTGTTTCCATGCGTCTTTGGTTTTCTTCATTCTTCTTTGCTCTGGATGAGGAGAGACCAATTCATGAATCTAGATGGCTACTTACAAGCTTTTAAGACCCCAGTTGCTACTCGCCAAAGCAGGGTGTAGAACAATGTTTACATGCAGTATGTTATGTCAATCGAGCTTGATGTCCCCTGCAACCATGGTCCCGAGCCCACAGGTCCAACAATTCGCTCCCTTAGGGTGGCTGGCTATAGCTAAGAAGTTATCATAACTTTGCCCCATTAGGGCTATTTATATGGGCAGTCTTATAGAGCATACAAATGTTGCTGTTATTACGTGTCATCGAGTCGGACCCGATTCATAGCGACCCCTCCTTGAGTTTCCGAGGTGGTATCACTATGGAAGTAGATTGCCCAACCTTCCTTCCAAGGAGTGGCTGATGGGTTTGAACCACCAGCCTTCTGGTTAGCAGTCAAGTGCCTTACGCACTACGCTACCAGAGCTCCTGTGCATACAAATACCTATGTAGAAATATCATCTGCACACTTATATATGGTCATGAGTATGTTCTTGGAAGGAAGGTTGGGCAATCTACTTCCATAATGATACTGCCTCAGAAACCCAAGGAGGGGTCACTATGAGTTGGATCCAACTCAACAGCAGTGAGTTTGGCTTTTTTTGGTTTTATGTTTCCTTTTGCCTAGACATACCTGATCATTCAGCCTGTCCACCTATGTATCCACCCACAGATTAATGATGTTATTACTGATAATGCAGTATTGTATATGTAAAAGTGTCTGTTGTGTGTACCTCTTGTGTAGCTCTCCACATCTTCCTTTTCCTTAGTGTTATTATGTTCATCACTCACTTTTGGTACATTGTCTTTCCCTTCACCCATATCAACTTGTCTCTTACCTATCTAGCAGTTTTCCCTCCCCGCTTCCCATCCCTGGTAACCAATGAAGTAAGTTTCTTAACATGTAAACCTTTTCTTGACTTTTTACAATATTGGACTGATACAATATTTGTCCTTCTGTGGTTGACTTATTTCACTCAACATAATATTCTCCAAGTTTATCCACGTTATGAGGTGTTTCACAGATTCTGCATTATTCGTTAGGGTTGCATAGTATTCCATTGTGTGTTTGTACCACAGTTTGGTTATCCATTCCTCCACTGATGGGCACTTAGGTTGTTTCTATCTCTTTGCTATTGTGAGTAGTGCTGACGTGAACATGTGTGTGCATATATCTGTTTGTGTGCTGGTTCTCACTTCTTTAGGATATATACCTAGTAATGGGATTGCCAAATCAAATGGTATTTCTAATTTCAACTTTTTAAGGAATCGCCATACTACTTTTCACAGTGGTTGTATCATTTTACACCGTCTCATCAGCAGTGTAAGAGAGTCCCAATCTCTCCACATCCTCACCAGCATTTGTTATTTTCTGTCTTATTTAACTTTGTTATTAATGCTTTAAAAAAAAATTTGTTGTTGTTGTAGAACTTTGTTATTAATGCTGGGGTGAGACGATATCTCATTGTTGTTTTCATTTACACCTCTGATGGAGCTCTAGTGGTGTAGTGCCTAAGGCACTTGACTGCTAACCCAAAGGCTGACGGTTCAAACCTACCAGCCACTCCTCAGAAGGAAGATCGGACAATCTACTTCTGTGGAGATACCACCTTGGAAACCCAAGGAGGGCTTGCTATGAGTTGGGACCAACTCAACGGCAGTGAGTTTGGTTTTTTTTTTTTTTTTTTATGGCTAATGATGCTGAACATTTCTTCATGTGTTTGTTGGCCACCTGAGTATCTTCTTTGGTGAAGTGTCCACTCATGTCTTCTGTGCTCTTGTTTTTTAAGAGGAGGCCGATCACCCAACACCTGTACATCCTCCATATTTAGGAAACAAGCATTTGTGTCCAGGGATTCTCACTGCTTAAAGAACCCAGTAAACATTTTAAGTTAATCCTCAGTAAGCAATTAATTATGAGTCGGGGCCGACTCGATGGCACACAACAACAACAACCAATTAATAGAGCTACATAACATTTAAAATACTTATATCACATTATCGGAGATGAAAAGGAGGTGATGATGCCTTGTGCTGAGGGACAGGTAGAAAGCAAAATAGTTAACCTCTCCAAGGCAGGGGCTGGGGCTCTGGTGGCATAGTGCCTAAGGCATTTGACTGCTAACCAGAAGGCTGGTGGTCGAAACCCACCAGCCACTCCTCAGAAGGAAGACTGGGCAATCTACTTCCGTAGTGATACCACCTCTGAAACGCAAGGAGGGGTCGCTATCCAACTTGACAGCAGTGAGTTTGGTTTGATTTTCTCCAAGGAGGAGGGAGTCTTAAAAATGTGCACACCCTTTAACCCAGCAATTCTGGGAATTCAGCCTGAGGGACTAATTAAAGATGTAGGCAAAGATTTGATTACAAGAATGTCCACCAAAGCACTATGAGAACAGGATTTGGAAACTACCTATGGACTGGTTCAACAATGGACCTCAGTAACAAGAGATTAAAATTAGGCCATAGAAGAGAAATGTGTTTATTTACATAGGAAAGTGATCACATTGTGTTTTAAAAAAAGCAGGTTAACAAAATAATATTAGAGCATAATCCCATTTTTGTGAAAAATTAAAGCTACGCTCAGAAAATAATCTAGGAAGATAAAGACAAAGCATGAGAGACACCCATCCGTAGTTGATTCTTCTCCTTACTTAATGACATAACACATAGATTAAACTTGCCAGAATCCAAGCAAGCTTAAAAGGAGATCTGTTTAAGAAATTAACTTAGGCTATGAACAAATTTAGGAGCTCTGGTAGCATAGTGCCTAAGGCACTTGACTGGTAACCAGAAGGCTGGTGGTTCAAACCCACCAGCCACTCCTCGGAAGGAAGGTTGGGCATTCCTACTTTCATAGTGATACTGCCTCGGAAACCCAAGGAGGGGTCTCTATGAGTCGGGGCCGACTCGATGGCAAATAACAACAACAACAACAACATTAAGAAATTAACTTAGGCTATGAACAAATTTAAGAAATTAACTTAGGCTATGAACAAATTTAAGAAATCAACTTAGGCTATGAGCAAATTGGTTCCCATGCAGGATGACGTATTATACTTTCACTAGAGCATGTCATGCAAATGATGCCTGTAATGACCACTAATTAGACCAAGTGTATTATACTTTCTAAATAAAAGAAATTACCAAACATGTTAACCCTAAAAAGTAAAACAAAAATGTTTTCTTGCTGGCTGAAATTTCAATTGACCAAGTTTATTGGTTAAGTTTTATAGTAATTGAAGAGAGACACTGATGAATTTAATTCATAATTACATAATTCTGATTCACAGTAGACAGTCTAAGGAAAAACGCCAAGAACTTGATTTCTTAGGCTTATTGTTGCATAGTACAATGAATCGTCATTTCAAATATCCTAGTTCCACTAAAGCATCTAACCTGTTAATATCAGAAGGGAGGAGACCAAGCCATCTAATCGCTGGAACTGTGAGATTATGGGCTTCAAAAGACATAGACTAAAATAAAGAGTAAAAGTGCATTAAAACCAAAACTAAACCCACTGCCACCAAATCAATTCCAACGCACAGTGACCCTGAACTAACGTGCTTTTATTTATTAGGAAGTACGAGTACTAAAGCCAACTTCACACCCACAGAAGAAAAGCCCCGGAGCTTTGCTAAGCTGGACTTTCAGTGACGCTTTTTAGGATTTCTGTACTGAGTCTCTATAAAGCAAAACTATAAACGAACCTACCTGACCTGCATTTATTATTCCTTGTGACTCATACTTTAACACCTCGCCCCCCATCCTTTGCAACAGCTATGAACACGCGCATACACTTGGAACACTTGAGGGGCATTAACAGTGGTTCCCAAACTCTAGCAGGCTTCAGAATCACTTGGAGGACCCCACCCCTAGAATTTCTGATTCCCTAGGTCTGGACAGAGGCTGATGTCTGCATTTCTAACAAGCTTCCTGGTGAGGAGGAGGATGCTGGTCCAGGGCCCAGACTTTGAGAACCACTGATGTATTTCAGTTGCGGACTCCACTGATGAAATTTGGTGGTGTTTTCATTTTTCCTTATGATAGAAGAAAAGGGAATTAGCAAAGTCAGAATTCCAGGCTATACATAATACTTCCAGCATATTTGGCAATCAGACTACCTTGCTGTAACTGGGCCACGCAGTTCCTTCAGCCGGCCGGGGAGGTGGAGCACAATAATGCCTGTTGCCCACAGCAAATCCCACCTGTCGTGAGAGGTGGCACTGGCCAAGTTAGAGACTGGGATTGCAGCCACAGACGTGCACTTGGTTCCTGGGCTCCCTCAGGGCATTCTGGTGCCCTTGGGTTAGTAGGGAGTGATGAGAACAGCCAGAGCAGAAACTGCACTAACGAACAGAAAATATCTAAATAGTAGAGTAAGGAAAACCACTTTGCTGCACTTACCTTCGATCCGTACTTATAGATGCACATGATCTCCATGCCTGTTGAGAGAAGCCAACTCTGAAATTAGTCCTCTCGCTCATCGCAGGACTCATCATCTGCTCTCTCATATCTCACCTGACATCTGCAGTTTTTATTTTCAAGGATATTACAAATGAAAAATGTATAGTTCTCAGTCTAATATGACTCACAAATCACAGTACATTTCTTCAAGTGGTTACAGATCTTAATTTTTACACGATAACAGCGTTTTCAGTATCTTGTGAAAAGTATTCTGAAAGCAGAATAACAACTACAAATATGATCTACTTTTGGCTCTTCCCTCCAACAGTCCCACGGTAAATTACCATGTGGGTCAGCATCCACAAGAGTGAAGAGAGGGAGGTGAAACAGATCCCACAGCTTCTTGACTAGAAGTCTTGTGTTCAGGTCAGGCACTCCCTTTCCCTAAAAATCAAGAGTGAAATTATACACTTTAATCTAGTAGAACACAATCGACTAAACTGCACCTTTATTTCACTAATAACCTAATGGTTAAATTCCCCCCACCTGGATTTCAGGTGGTGATGGCTGTGAAGAAATCTACATAATAGGGGAACTAGCCCACATGCATTCACACCTTTGACTCAGTTACCCAAATCCTAGGCAGTGATCTCAGCAGAAACAGAAATAAAACAATAAAAAAAACTCCTTAAATTTATTCATCGCAGCATTGTTTTAAATAAATTTTATTTATTGTTTAAAGAAAATATTACAAAAATTACTATAAATAACCGAGACGCCTTAACACTGGAAACATGGAAAGGCAGCACAGCCCAGTGAGGGCATGCACCAGTGGAGGCCGGGCAGCCTGGGTGCTGCCATGTCTTAGCAGCATAAACTTGAAAACAGTCACATAACTTTTCTGTGTCCTGGCTAACTCATCTGTACAATGCTCACAAGGAGCCCGGTACTGCAACGAATAAGCACTTGGCTGCTAACTGAAAGATGGGGGGTTTAAACCCACCCAGCGGCTCCGCAGAAGAAAGACCTAGCCATCCGCTCCCTTAAAGATTGTTGTTGTTGTTGTTACGTGCCATTGAGTCAGACCCCACTCATAGCGACCCCTCCTTGGGTTGCCGAGGCAGTATCACTATGGAAGTAGATTGCCCCATCTTCCTTCTGAGGAGTGGCTGGTGGGCTTGAACCACCAGCCTTCTGGTTAGCAGTCAAGTGCCTTAGGCACACTAAGCTACCAGAGCTCCTCCCTTGAAGATTACAGTCTAGAAAACCCCACGGGCAGTTGTCCTATTACGTGGGGTTGATATGAGTTGGACGCCACTAGATGGCACCCAACAACAACAACGCGGCTACCACTCACCTGTCACAGGTATTTATAGGAATCAAGCTCTTTAATAATCATAAAGCACTTAGAAGAGTCTCTGGCCAGATGTAGGGTCTAATAACCCTAAATGATGGAAGAACATTATAAAGTCATTGGAGCAATGATTATGTAGCAAAGTAATTTAAAGGCATCACTAATTGATGCCTGTAGCTCCCAATGTGGTGTCACCTGGACCGAGGAACCCTAACCTCTGCTTCTGTCCCTTGCTCTTCTTTGCACACTGGTTCAAAAATGGTAATAATCCAGCTCCTCTTGACTGAATTAATGGAATTCCCTGGTACACAAACTACGAGGAAGAGCAAGAGGCAGTGCTTGTTAATTCTGCCTGCCCAAAGCCCCAGTGTTAGCTTATCATGTGGGAACAAGCAGCCCCTGTGGGAATGGGCTGAGGGTGACCCCAAGGTCACCCTGATAGGAGAAACTCACTTTTGAGGTATTTAAGAATCAGGCCACCACCTTGGTCTTAGTCAGACTTGAGAGGTTTAAAGAAAGACCCTGAAAATTCTTGTTCTGCGGCCCCAAGGGGCTCATCGTGTTGGTGTGTACAGCTGTCCAGGCTGCAGAGGCAATGCTGCAAACCCCTCTGACCAATCACCACAGCACCACAGCAGAACATGTGTAATGGCAGATGGTATACCGTAACCATGATGCACGGAGACATTCTGCTGCAGAAGTTATCATCTAGGAGACGCTGGAATGTCGCATCTTTTTCCACAATTAATAGAAATTTTGCATCTGTAATGAAATCTGTGATGTTAAGGCTGAACTGCACGCACTCTTCAAGGTGAGCGTGTTTACACTCACCCACTGACTGAAATAACAGGGGCATACAGATAACTGTTAACAAAGCTGTAAATACGACACTTTTATTTTATCTTTAAATATATATGCAGAGATCTAGTCATATTTTTAGATATCAGTCTCCTCACTAGGTGGTAAGTACCTAATAGTAGGAACCATGGTGTGTTCGTTTTCATGCTAAAGGGTCTAACTTGTTCTTTGCACACAATGAAAGTTTAGTTTATAAAGGAACAAATGAAGAATCATTCTACAAGTTTTGTTTTCCACTCAAAGGATACTCCGAAGTCCTTGAATATTAGATGGCACAGCAACAGCCTAAGTCAACAAAATAAGAAAGTTATTTTTTTAATAAAAAGCAAGTATAACCATACTTTATAATCTACCACAGATCTGTACGTTCATATTCCTGCAACTATACCAGTTGTCAGAGCTATATTCCTCGGTAAGGAAACAGATTTGCCCCTCAGTAAGAAGAAAAACACACAACCCAAACTACTTCCTGCAGGTGAGAACCTCAAGAAAGCTCTGTAGATACGAGGTTCAAGAAGCAGAAACTGAAGGACAAAGATGACAAGCCTTCCTTGTGCAGGATCTCCTAAGCATCACCCTCCTCTTTTCCCACACGGTAACTTGGCCCTTGTTCACATGACTATGCCAGTTTAGCACTATAGTCTTGGTATGTACCTAAACCAACCAAATAATTTAACGTTAAATATATTAATTTCGGGATCAGGAAAGTTACAGAAATAACCATGCTGTAACAGTCAAGTGAAATCTACCTGAATAGAACAGTACATGTTTTAAAGGAATGTTGTTGTTGCTATGTGCCATCAAGTCGGCCCTGACTCATAGCAACCCCTCCTTGGGTTTCCGAGGCAGTATCACTACGGAAGTAGGATTGCCCAACCTTCCTTCCGAGGAGTGGCTGGTGGGTTTGAACCGCCAGCCTTCTGGTTAGCAGTCAAGTGCTTTAGCCACTATGCTAGACATATTTAATTAAACATGACGTTCGGCGATTGACATATTTTGAAACTGTGTCATGTACAGCCCTATCAAGCATATACTTATTTACACTTTCATTTATTTGCAGATCTTAAGCTCTAAACTACGTTACAAAGCAGGAAACAGAATACATTTCAGAAACAAAGGGTCTGACAGGGAGAGCGCATCACAGGTTGGAAGGGTCTCCGTGGCAGGGGGTTTGGGTTTTGTGAGAGCGGCGGCGATGCTTACCGTCGAGCAGCCGGCACAGTTCACTCGGCTGCCATCTTCCTCAGTGAAGCTTAAGTTGCCGGCAATTAACCCTTTCGATGTAGACAACTGGAAAGATAATGGATTTGAAACCTTTTACGTTGCTGAGTTACTCCTCATGTTCACCTGCAAAACCGCATGTTTTAACTGAGACTGGAATTCAAGGAATAAAAGAGGAAACTTGTAAGGGAATTTAGAAACTTAGAATATTTGATAGTTCATCTGTTTTAGTTCATTCATCCAAAGGAACATATTGAAAACAGATTATTTAAGTTTATAGGGAAAATAATATAGAATCAAATAGCAAAAGAAGGCACAAATTAAATTTCTATTTTGATTATAATTCTCCTACAAACATTGATTTAAAATAAGCTGATTTGCACTCAGTGCCAACTTACTATATGCAGACTCCTCCTCGGCGCTTTCAGCATACAAGAAACATCATTGATTATATTGTCCACAATAGTCTGGCTACCAAAGAGTTGGCTGTCAGTGTAATATATGTCTCTAAGAACATTTAAAAAGTACATTTTTAATTAATGATATTCTCCTAGAATATAACAAATAACTAAATACAACGTATGAATAAAGTAATTTATTACCCATGTCTAGTCTTATGCAATTTTTGAAAGCATGTAATAAAAGTTAATCAAACAAAATCTTACACTGCATTTTAAAAAGTAATTTTCTGGGATGATATATTTACCTTTTGGTTGCATAAGTGTTGCTTTGTACTAATTTGTAAATCACAGACAATATTTTCAGAATTAGAGCTGGAAAAAGATGTAATGACCAAGTTACTCATCATTCTCTGACTAAGTAAAAAGGTACTGTGAACAGAACTACAGAGGTTTTCATTTTTAAATGTGAAACTGTAAAAAACAAAGATCATGAACTGTCCCCAGTTATTTTCCATACATTTTTATCTTTCCAAAACAGAAGGATTAAGTACAGAAAAATAACTGCCTGAAGAATCAGATAAAATTAATGTCTCCACGGACAGCCAAACTGACAGAATAATTTCCCACTGAACCATATACATTGAAACATACATTTATTTGGGAATGATAAGCTATTTCCATGGTTGCTGACAGCATAAAATTCTAGATGTTTATCTCAAGGACAAGAGTGGTCTATTAAAGAACAAGCAAAAATATCTAACCAGGAACCCCCTACAGGGAGAGCGAACCAAAGATATTTATTTCTTTATTACTAACAGCCAAGAAAGATTAATTTACCGAAATTTTGAACTGATTTTGGTGAATCACTTTTGATTTTTCTTGTGGTACAATGAGATACCATCTGAAGACCCACAGAATCTTCAAACCTGTCATTTTGTTTAAAACAAGGAAGTAAAATGAAAAATATATATATATTCTGAACATCAAACAACAGATATTTAATGTGCCTCTCCTTTACATTATTTAAATTCCACATCTCCTTTCAATGTAGTCACTGAAGCTTTGGTATGACTTCTTCATAAACTTAGATCGTTACAGGAGGTAGTTAGACATAGAGGCACTACAATTAAGAGTTTAAGGTAACTGAATTAAGTTTTATATTTTTTTTCATTCTCCTAGAAGACAGAGTATGTAAAATGTTTTAAAATTTTTCACATTTTCATTAGCATTTTATCCATTTAAATAATTGTTAATTTTGAAATATAGTTCTTATTTAATGCCAAAGTTACATGAAATGAAATCATTTATATTCGTTTGTTAAGTTGAACTGCCAAGCCTGTCCTAAAGGTGGCAGAACGCACCAAGCAAAGATGCCAGATGTCAACAGCTTGGAGACTGGATGAACACCATCTTCAAAATACTATGCGAAAAAACTAGATGGTGCCCAGCTACCACTACCAACTGTTCTGATCAGGGCCACACAGATGGACCCACATAGATGGGAGAAAACACAGAACAGAACTCAAATTCTTAAAAAAAGTCTAGACTTACTGGACCAGCTGAAATCAGAGGACTCCCTGAGACTATCACCCTGAGATACTCTTTAACCCTTGAACCAAAACTACCCCAAGGCCACCCTTCCGTGAAACACAGACAGGCACAGAAGTGAGTGCACTGCTCCACTGAAATCCGTATCTATGATCCCGAAGACCAACAGTCACTCTTGAGCAAAGCTGAGAAGGGGGCAAGGAAACCAGAGTCCTGGAAACGGAACCATCAGAAGGCAATTAAAGAGAATATCGATACACGTTGTGAGAATTGGAGCCAATGGTGCTGAACAATTTGTGTAGAAATTGTCAAATGGGAACCTAATTTTCACTGAAAACACAACATATTATTCTTAAAACATTATACACAATATTATTCAAAAACTACACAGCTTATATTGATCATAAAAGATTATTTAGTGACAAACCCATCACTGCCGAGCTGATTCCTGACTCATGGTGACCCCATGTGTTACAGAGTGGAGCTGCTCCATAGGGTTTTCTTGGCTGTACTCTTTACAGCAGATTGCCAGGCCTTTCTTCTGCACCACTACAAGTGGCTTTGAACTATCAACCTTCAGGTTAGTGCAGTTTGCCCCACCCAGGGACCTTAGTGACCAATGAACTTCAAATTACTTTGACTCTGTTTCTGTAGCCGTTACAAGGTATGGGACCTATTCTTGCACTGGTTTGCATTAGCAGAGAAGATTCTACAAGCTGAGAATCTGAAAGTCAAAGCTATACAACTTGACTCAAGGATTTTGATAAAGCTGTTTGCTGATTTTACTTTTCTTAAACATAGCAGCAGAAGGAGGAAATCTGGCAAGAAAAGGAAACTTTAAATGTGCTACCATGTTCAGCATACATTTATTTTGGTCTTGGGTACTGGTTGTAGCTCCCCTGAGCAAGTGGTTTGCTTTTGCAGTTATCTTATAGATGAGAATTTCACTGGTCACATTTCCCCCACCGAGGGCTATGAAAGCTTAGATCCAGGTTGGCCTCTGTTTTTAGCAAGCCTACAAGGCTTCAGCTACGCAACTGTGAATTCCAACCTCTTTTGATGCTCCACTTTATGTCTCGGGTTTCGTTTTTTTTTTCCCAAATGAGCCCTGGTGGTGGAACGGGTAGGTGCTCAGCTGCTGACCGAAGGTTGATGGTTCACCCCACCCAGAGGCTCCAAGGGAGAAAGACCTGGAGAGATGCTTCCGGGAAGATTAACCCACTGCCACCAAGCTGATTCCAACCCATAGAGGCCCTATGGGGTAGAGGAGAACCACACACACACAGGGTTTCCAAGGCTGTAAATCTTCACAGAAGCAGACTGCCTCATCTTTCTCCCACAACATGGCTGGTGAGTTCAAACCACCAACCTTTTGCTTAGCTCCCAAATGCCTTAGCCACTGTGCCACCACAGCTTCTTTCCATGAAGATTACAGCCAAGACTGCCCTACTCTGTCCCATGGTGTCACTATGTGTGTTGGGATATAGAGCATCCAACAGCAGACTGTCTTCCCTTCGCCTGATCATCCACACCTACTCCTGTTGTTGTTGTTGTTATGTGCCGTCAATTCAGACCCGACTCATAGCGACCCCTCCTTGGGTTTCTGAGGCAGTATCACTATGAAAGTAGATTGCCCAACCTTCCTTTCGAGGAGTGGCTGGTGAATTTGAACCGCCAGCCTTCTGGTTAGCAGTCAAGTGCTTAGGCACTATGCTAACAGAGCTCCTAGCTTATATAACTCTTCTGTATGGTAAGTATCTTGTAAATTTCCTTAATTCTTTTTGGCAGGGTAAAGACAATAAAATAAATAAAATCTGACTAGAACTCTGATTCAAATAATGATGAAGGTATTATATTTAAAAATAAAAATGTAAAATGCCCACTTTATATTTTCCCAGCTTGATCTGTTGTCTACAGAGAATACAGGTGCTTCATTCCTTGCCAAGCTTGCGATTATGTCTTGGATGATATGTTCAATAGATGCAAGAACCTCGGAACTGAAATAATAAACACGTTATGATTCCAGCTGAATTACAAATGAGGCCTTTACAGTGTGACATATCCCCAGAACAACACTAGAGTAACTTTGCATTTCCTTGCCTGTTTTTTAAGACAAGGTATCCATGTCAATAAATTATCTTGCCTATTAAATCTTGACATCAGTACCACATTAAGACAACAACTGCAGAAAGAAATGCTTATAATTTTCTGTAATTATCAAAAAATTACCTATTTAAGTCATAGTACTCTTTTAGATTAATGAGTAAACAATTTATAAACGCATTTTACCTACTTTTTATTTTAAAAATTTTTATTGCTATTTGGGTGAAAGTTTACAGAACAAATTCATTTTCTATACACAGTTCATACACATTTTGTTTCATAACTACAATGTAACAGCTCTCTTTCCACTTCCTCCCTGTAGTTACTTCTTGCCTGTGTCCTTCTTTCCTATGCATTCCTGCTTCACACCACCCCCACACTCCAGCTATATCCCTGTGCAAACACTGCCCTTCTGTTCTCCCATGATCGATCGATTGCTCCAAGGAATGTATCTACCTGATGTAAATGCTCACCCCATATGCCTGTCTATTGTTTGGCTGGAAGCCACAGGAGTGAGTTCAGTACCAGACCTGAAGGTTAATTTAGGGGCCATAGTCTTGGGGGTCTCACCAGGCTCTATCAGACAATAAACCTTTTGAGTTTTGTTCCACATTGTTCTCCCACTCTACCCAGGATTTCCTGAACTGATCCCTTTCCAAGTGCTTAACAGTGGTAGCCAGGTATCATCTAGTTCTTCTGGTCTCAGGGTCATATAGGCTGAGCATCACATGGTTTCCTAGTCACTTGGACTAATTGTTTCCATGAATCTTTGGTTTTCTTCATTCTTCTTTACTCTGATTAAGGAGAGACCCGTTGTTGTATAGGGATGGCCGCTTGCAAGCTTTTAAGACCCCAGTTGCTACTCACCAAAGTAGATGTAGAACAGTATTTTTGTGTAGTATGTTAACCCAATTGAGCTTTATGTCTCCTGGGACCATGGTCCCGAGCCCACAGATGCAACTACTCACTCGCTCAGGATGGTTGGCTTTGGCCAAGAAGTTATCATAACTTTGCCCCTCGTCAGCTCTATTATATATTTGGACGTTCTTACAGCACCTACAAATACGTATGTAGAAATATTGTCTGCCAACCTTATATATGGTCATGGGTGTATTCCCTTTTGCCTAGACATACCTGATCATTCAGCCTGTCTACCCATCTGCTTACCCACAGATTAACGTTTATTTTACTGACAAGACAGTACTGTGTATAGCATTTTACCTATTTTTTATATTAACCTACTTTGATTTAGATGAATTTAGATACAAACTTGAGATTCTACTGATAAATGTTTTAGTTAAAAATGATGCAATATTGAATTCAAACTTAATTTTTTTTCTTAAAAATATGGCCCAAAAATATTCCAAGAGAAATATTTCTTGTAGCACACTACCTTAATTGATCGCATGCCTCCAATCAACCCTTCTGAATTTTAGTGATAATAGAAAGGAAAAAAAAAAAAGTTTAATCACTACTCTAAAAAGAATAAATCGTGAGTACTGCACCAAATTGTTGAGTTGGCAACTATGATGCCCATTTTACAGCAAATATTAAGACAGCCCAGTTTCCTGTCAGCTGACCTTTCATTTCACAAGAAATCAGCTTCATAAAATATTATTGTATTATAAACACAAATAGCGTAGTGACCAGCAAGGGAAATCACATTAAATCTAGAAAATGGGTAAAATGCAGGCTTTAATTTCCATGAAAATGCCAAACCTTTGGTGAAAATCTTGTAACAGAGGATGAATTTTAAAAATCAGTATTTTCTAATGATGAGAGGTAAACACTAACTCAAATATCTCATTAGTTTTTTCCAATTTGAAAAAATAATGTTGCTCAACAATACAGTGACCAACCTAAGATACAATGGGACGAATTTACACACAAAATGTAAACAAGAGACTTCCCCACTCCCTCCTTTCTTTCCCTCACCCTCTCAAGCTCCCCCTCAAACTAAATTCTTTTATTAAAAATTTGTTTGCTATGGATGTTTTTGTTTTGTTTTTGGCAGTTGGCTTGGACTTCCAAATCATAGACAATAAAATTGGTTTAGGGCTGAAAATGCTTGCTGATGGACCAGAAAAGCAGATAAAGGAAGCAAAACAACAGAATATATTAAGGAAAAAGGATTAATAACAAGAAACACATTTTGGCAGTTAATTCCAATTTGAGTAGCTGGAATTAATTTTAAATAAATTATTTAAAATATGTACAATCTCTCCACTTCCATCTACATGTCAAGAAAACCTGTCTTGCTATAAATGACTAAAAAAATATATATCTTCACTTTCTGGTTATTTTGAGAAAACCATTGCTTTTCACATTTATCATCTCACTTTAAAAAAAAAAAGGAAAAAACAGAAACTCTTAAAGTTAAAAAATCTTTTAAAGCTAAAAATTTATGGGGGGGGGGACCCTGAGTGACTGGCTGCAGGGATTTTCCTAGAACATTGTAGAAAGGGAACATTCTAAGTAGGGAACATTCTAGAAAACACAAGGGGGACTGTGTTTTTGAGGTTGGAAAGAAAAGTTAAATACATAAAAGAGGCAGGGGACGTTAAGGAAGGCCTCTCTGAGGGTCCAGGCTGGCCCCCAGAGGGGTCAGTGATAACAAGCATCGGGTGGGTAAGCAGATGGTAGACAGGCTGAATGATCAGGCATGTAACAGGGATATACCCAGGACCATGTACAACGTTGGCAGACGCTATTCCTACATACGTATTTGTAGGTGCTGTGAGAATGTCCAAATATGCCATAGAGCTAAGGAGGGGCAAACGTATGATAACTTCTTGGCCATGGCCAAGCACCCTGAGGGAGTGAGTAGTTGCATCTGTGGACTCAGGACCATGGCCCCAGGCGACATGAAGCTCAATTGGCATAACATCTACACAAAAAATGCTACTCTACATCTACTTTGGCGAGTAGCAACTGGGGTCTTAACAGCTTGCAAGCGGCCACCTAGATGCAACATTGGGTCTCTCCTCATTCAGAATAAAAATGAAGAAAGCCAAAGACGCATGGAAACAATTAGTCCAAAGGACTAGGAGACCATGTGATGTTCAGCCTATATGACCCTGAGACCAGAAGAACTAGATGGTGCCTGGCTACTACTGCCACAGAGGAGGGCCCCTGGTGGCTTCTATGTCAACGAAGGGGGCCAGACAGATCGGAAAGAGGGTCAGAAGGGGGTATTCCAATACTTCTCTACTGTACGGGTCATCCTCCTCAGGCCACGCCCACAGTCGAACATTCTCAATTTCTTTAGTACCTAGAGGTGGGGCGGGTACCCCCACAAGGGGGCTCATGGCTGCCTCTCCTCAGGGTGGCCAGCAGGGAAGCCCTGTGTTGGTCCAAAACCTCGAAGAACGAGGCCTCAGGCCCCATGGGCGCGAAGGCCATGAAGGTCGATGGCGGCGACGAAAACCTCGGTAAGCTAAAACCGCAGTAGCTCCCGCGCCCGCTTCCAGCCCAGTAAGCTGGTCTTTCCCGCGCTTTCGGACTGGGCCGGCGCGTGCGCACACTTTACTCCTGACGGCGGGCGAACGCATGCGCGTAGCAACTTCTCCGGTTTGAGTGGAGTGCGCAAGCGCACATCTCTCTCCCTTACTCTCTCCCGCGCGTGCGCTCTTTCTCGCTCTCCCTCTCTCAGGTGCGGTCCACCTGGAAGAGAAGTGAAGCGTACCTCCTGGGACGCACAGTGTGGTGAGCATCGGGATGTGTAGTGCTGAGACGTTTATGCGGCGTCCTTGGGACTTTGGACCTAAATTTCTTTGAGATCTTTTGTTTTCTCAGTTTCTTCTTGCTTATTTAGGTAAAGTGACACCATCGATTTTTCATGAAAACAAATACGGAGGACAACCTAACCACTTGGTTGGGCCATGATTGAGGCAAACAAAATCCCTACACTTACTAGCGTTTACATGGTGGTTGAGGGCTTACAGAATTCGTTTCACACAGCTGTTCTCTTCCGATGCTCATGCAAGCCGAGAGAGTTCCTAATCAGCCGGATTTTGCAGGAAGGGAGGAATTTTGCAGATCAGGCAGGACTAGGTTAAAATCCCAGCTCGACCACTTTAAAGGGCTCCCAGATTTAGCATATTGAATGTAGGACATCTAGTTAAACTAGATTTAAAATAAACAACAAATACTTTGGGATATACTTTTACTGGAAAAAAAAATAATAAATTTTGCTAGAGGCTTTCTTTTTTCTTTTTTTAATCTAGGACCCCTACCCCTGCACCCTGTTCTCCCACTGCAGCTTGAAGAGCTGCGCCTCCCACAGCACCGCACGCCTTCTAGATCAGAGGGACAGCAGATAGGGATTCTGAAGGCTCAGGGAGGAGTCCTGGCTCTGGGTGTGGGTGGGGGCTATGTCCTTGAGAGAGGAGACTGGGGAGAACCAGAAAACCAAAAAGGAGCTCTGGTGGTGTGGTGCCTAAGGCATTTGCCTGCTAACTGGAAGGTTGGCAGTTCAAACCCACCAGCCGCTCAGCCTAAGGAAGACTACTTCTGTAAAGATTTACCGCCTCAGAAACTCAATGGGGAGGGTCACTATGAGTCGAAAGACTGGCTCGGGGCATGCCCTTGAGAGAGGAGACTGTGGAGAGGCTAGAGCAAATCCTCTCTGCGCTTGGTGGTGACAGGGCCTGAAACAGGGCGCCACAAGAGCCACCTGTCTCCAGTCCTTCTGAGAACTGTTTTGCTCCCTCAGGTCCTAAGCTCCTAGTTATTTGATAGTTCTGAAAATGAAGTCTGGTTCCCGTCATCAGTAATGAATCACACTCTAAGGGGGCGCGGGGGGGGGGCGGAGCTGGGAAGGAGCAAACGGCCAGGGGAATAATTCAGTTGACACGTGGAGAAGTGCACCCCAAATAACCCACAACCTTAAGAGGTCTAAATGATCACCCGCATGTCACTGATGCCTGGAGAGGCTGGACAATTCCAGCAAGAGCGCACCCCCAAAGTCAGAGAAAGGAGCCCTGGTGTCGCGATGGGAAAGCGGTGGCAATCCACTTCTGTAAAGATTGACAGCCTTGGAAACCCTATGGGGCTGTGCTACTCTGGCCACTAGGGGCGCTGTGAGTAGGAATCGACTCCACCGCAACTGGCCTCTTTTAAATGACAAAGCTAGGGACTGCAAACGCACATGCATAACCTCCAGTATATGCAGTAACCCGGGATCTGGCTAGGAGTGTCAGGGGTTGGGGGAGACTCTTAGCTGGTGCAATCACTCCTCTGCCTGGGAGCGTGGCCCAGTGGGATCTCCCTAAGCCTCCTCGGTGAGGAACAAGCAAATTACAGGCCCTTGAAGCCAGGGGGCCGAGCCCGTGGCGCCAGCGAAGCTTGTCTGCTGGGACATGCCTCTCGCCAGGAAGTAGGACTTCTTTGCGGGTTTGCGCTATCTCTCGCCACAGGCTCTTTGAGATAAACGGCTGCGCCTCGGAGGACCTTCTGTACCCCCGCAGACTTGCTAGATCTGACTTGAAAGTCCCAGGCGGGGCGGGGGCGCAGACGAAGATCTAAACCAAGAAGTGAGCGAACCTACAATAAACCTGGCATTCCTGCGGGGAGGAGCCCGAGGGTAGACTTGAAAGGGCTCGTGGGGCTCCCACCTCGGCAGACAAAAGCGGGCGGTGCTAGCCAGTCCTTCCCGCGCAGATGCGCCTCTGCCTGGGGCCACCAGGGCTCCCGCCCCCACGCGGGTACCTGGCGTGCACGCCGCCTGCAGCGCTTTGCAGCACCACATCAAAGAGGCGGCGGGGTCCCAGGCTGTGAGAGCGAACCGGAAAAACTTATTCGGGCGGGCCCTTAGCAACAGATTGCGAGTGAAACTGGCAGACGCCAACGTGCAGGCCAGTCCCGCGGCGGAGTTCCTTCTTCCAAGCCATTCCAGCTCCAGGTGCACGCATTTGGGGAAATTAAAGGCTTTCCTCCAAATCCCACTAATGGGCCTTTCCTCAGAAGCCAACCTAACACTCAGAGGTTTGTCTGAGGTCCAAACCTCCCCACACAGGTTGGAAACGAACGTCCTTTCAAGTAGGTACTGTTACTGATTCTAGATCCAAAGAACAAAACAGAACCTATTGCCTTGAGGCCATTCCGACTCATAGCGACCCCATGTGACAGAGTGGAACTGCCCCATAGGGTTTTCACGGGTGAAATCTTATGGAAGCAGACTGCCTCATCTGTCTTCTGCAGAGCAGCTGGTGGGTTCAGCCGGGGACCTTTTGGTTAGCAGCCCAGTGCCTTAAATCTCCTTAATTCTAGAGGCGCTTTGCCTTCTGAGTTGTTTGTCCCAGAGTTTTGTAGATTGCATCCCCGAGGTGTCATTTCGCACATTGCTCTGTCCAGGACGTTTCCTGTAAATTAAGGAGTAGATTTAGAGTCCTCATTGAGAATCCTTTTTTTTTTTTTTTGATAAAAACATCTTATAGGTGATTTGAAATGTTTAAGCCTCCATTATAACCCTCAGGACCCCATGACTGAGGCCTGCAGGTTGAGAACACTTGGCCTAGGCCTGACCCTCCTGTTAACAGAAGGAGAACCTTAGTGTGCTGAGCACAACCGCTGCAGACTGGCCTTCCAGCATGGTTCTACATAGCAGACCCACTAAAGCAGGACGAGGAAATCGGCTAAGAAGGGTGGGAAGGAGCAGGCTTCCCTCGTGCCCTGAGCTTGTCCCTCAGATCTGCAGGGCAGTGTCTGGGGGGCAGGTTCCCCTGGGTCTGTGGGGAGGCTTCCCGACCTGGTTTGGGGAGCATTTGGGGAGCCAGTTTGCCACCAGTTCAGCCTGATTGCACTCTGCTTTTTATGCCTTGCTTTCTCACACAGAACTGGGCTGCTAATGACTCTCCCCACACACACACACCCATGTCAGAACTGCTGAGGCCATGACCTTGAGACACCCTCCATGACTGTTTTCAAAGGGCACCAAAGTCGTGTTCGTCGTCTTCCCATTGAAAATCAGTGGACACTAAACAGAGACTCACTTTGATTTAAGAAGACTTTTTAGGTTCTGAAATAATTCTTCAGCTCCCCTCTGCTACTGTTGCTTTTATTGTTTGTTTTCCATTTCTTAAGACTTTTTGGCAACTGGTTTTGATAGAGACTCTTCTGCAAAAGACCAGAAGCTGTGCTGGTGGGCACACGCCAGAGGGCTCCCCCGCTTACGTGCTGGGTGGTACTTGTTCACCCAACAAATGTCCACTGAGTGCCTTTGCGGCTGCCAGCGTTCTTTCAGCACAGAAACCCATTCCCTGTAACTGTCATCCCCCTGCGCCTATTGCCACCCTCAGCCCTAAACCAGTTGCTGTCAGGTCAGCTGCAACTCATGTGACCCTTGTGTGTCAGAGTGGAACTGTACGCCACAGGTTTTCAAAGGCTGACCACTTGGAAGCAGACGACCAGTGCTTTCTTCTGAAATACCTCTCGGTGGACTCAAACCTCCAACCTATCGATTAGCAGCCGAGTAAGTGTATTAGCCATTTACACCAACCATCCTTGTATCTGTCTGTAGTTGTGTGTGTGTGTGTGTGAATCAGCCAGGGCCCTGTCAACCCCAAGTGCCAGGAAACCAAAATAAACTGCTTAAGCCCCAAATCCAGAGACTTCAGGCTGAGCTAGAGCCAAAAACCAAACCCACTACCACCAAGTTGATTCTGACTCACGGCGCCCCTAGAGGACAGAGTGGAAATGCCTGCAGGGTTTCCAAGGCTGTCAATCTTCACAGAAGCAAAGCCCCAGCCACACCCACTGCCGAGGAGTGGATTGTGATTCACAGGGCCCCTAGAGGACAGAGTGGAACTGCCCCACAGGGTTTCCAAGGCTGTCAATCTACAGAAGCAAAGGGCTTCATCTTTCATCTGCAGAGAGGCTCTTGGGCTCGAACCACCACAGATCTTTTGGTTAGCAGCTGAGTGCTTTAACTATTACACCACCAGGGCTCCGAGCTCAATCCAGGAGCTCAAATATAATTCTCAGACTTCTGTGTCTCTCCATCCGTCCATTTTGCTTTTCTCTGTGGTGTCTTCATTTTGAGGGAGGCTCTCCTCATGTGGTGGCCGAGATGGTCAGCAGCAGCTCTGAGCTTACAATGTACCACTGCAGTCATCCAAATAGAAAGAGCCCACCTTTACCTCAGGGGTTCCCTCCGAGTCCTGGGATGACTGTTATTGGCCCTGCTTGGGTCACATGCCCACCATGGACCCAATCACAAAGGCTGGGGCATAGAATGAGTCTGGTGGCCGGGCCCTGTAGCTGTTCCTGGAGGCGCAGGGAAGAGCTTCAGGCCCACCTTGAAACCCCTGGACTGAGGAAGGGGGACAATCCCCAAAGGTCATTGGGTGCTGTTAGAAGCAGAAGGGCTAGATGCTGGGCAGGCAGAAGTGGCAGGTGTCCACTGGGGTGGTCAGCTCGGGCCAGGCCTCTGGGACCCAGCGCTCCCAGCATGGACTTGGGCTTCCGCATGGAGATTCCAGACCTTCCCACTGTGTTCCACTGGGATCACAGGGCCTGCATTTCAACACCTGTTATCTCTGCATCCCATTAGATCTTGGCACAGGCAGTGGGAGTTGGGAAACACAAGCCAACCCTGCCTTTGCCCAGTTGTTTATTGGAGAAATAAACAGAGAAAGAAAATCATCTTAACAGATGTTCCATCCAACGGGACAGCCC
>NW_006921882.1:3945554-3952378 GCF_000298275.1 Orycteropus afer afer
TTGCTCATTTCTCTTCCTTTGCCCAATGCAAGTGCTCAGTGGACTTATCTTTAAAGGAGGCACATGCTGCCTTGTTGAGCATCATAATGGGAACCATGCCCTCGTCCTCTCCTGTGGAGAAGCAGAGTGAGCAGCAGTGGCCTCCCTCCATCTAACACTGCTGCTTTCTTCTGAATCCCTTGAAAAATACCTTGTGGTGGTTGTTAAGTGGCATCGGGTTGGCCCTCATGGTGACCCCGTGCACAATAGAGTGGGACACTGCCTGCTCCTGTGCCATCCCCGTGATCAGACGGGGATTGGCTCACTGTGAAATGTTGTCTTTTCATTGGCTGACTTCGGGAGTAGCTCACCAGGCCTTTTTTTTTTTTTTTTTTTTTCCCTCGTGTCATAGTTTGGAAGCACCACGTGTCATAGTTTGGAAGCACCACTGAAACCTGTTAAGGGTGATAGCAACATCACAGGCGGGTGGTGACGGTGCATGAGGTGTGTTGGCTCAAATCAAATCCAGATCTTCCACGTGGATGGCTGGGATTCTACCACAGAACCCTCAGTGCCTCATGAACAAATGTAACTAAGCCCTTTGCACTGTTTTCAGTCCTACTCGTGCAGGTGGTAATGGCAGCTGGACAATCCCCTGAACTAAATTACCCCAACAACACTTGACAACGGCTCCTGCCGTTGGGTTTGTCAGTGTTGGCGCTCTATATTGCGTGCGTGGGTTTCATTAAGAAACTCTATCAGCAATTCTTGGTTAGCTCATTAGCGTGTTGTCCCATCAGGATGAATTCAGCAAAGAAAAGAGCAGGGAGGCAGGCAGAAGGCAACAGCCACGAAACTCTGGTTTGAGAAACTCATGAGGGGTCGGGTTATAGTGGTAAAGCTTCTACAATTAATTGATTCTATTTCTATATGCCTGATGTGGAGTTGGTTTGAGATCTCTTTCAAAGGATTGGTTCAAAGTATGGCTTCAAACCAGTTCTTCTTGGTTCAGTCATGGCCAAACAAAGTGAAACCAGAATGGACATGAATTTGTAAAATGTGGCCAAACTGGTATCAGTAACCAGCACAGGAAAAATGACAGGTCAATGCCTTGCTAGAAATGTAATCTCCCTCTTAGAAAACAAAGATAGTTTGCTTGTAGCATAGCAACAAAATTTCTTGATCGACAGACTAGGACATAACGGTGTCCCTCTCAAAGATGGCGGCCAATGGTGCCACTTTGAATGTGTTTCGCTCACTCTCCGCAGTCCTGCCTATAATCCAGCCTCCTGCCTCCCGCTCCTGAAAAGGCTCACTCTGCCTCTTCTCAGTCGCCTAGTCCAGGACCTCGACCCACGCTTTTTCCCATCTGTTATCATTCCAGTACACTCACATTTCACAGATTTGAGTCTTTTCCAATTTCACTGCATTGACCATAACTGAACCGGTTCGAACTGGTTCAAAGCTCAGCCATCATGACCAGAAGAGAGGAAAAATTCCCTGACATTTGCCCAACTTCCTAGCTGCAGATAGATACAACTGACTTGGGTTTTCTTAAGCTTCCTCGGTTGAAATGACTAACAGTACAGGCTCTGCAGACAGTATGCCTGGGTTCATATCCCAGTTCTGCCACTTGCTAGCTGTGTGACCTTCAGCAAGTTATCAATCTCTCTGGGCCTCAATTTTCCAGATCTATAAAATGGGTTAATACATGCAAATGAGTTAAAATGAGTTAATATTTGCAAAGATACCTACTCTCTACCCCAAAACTCTGCACAACAATACCAAGAAGGAAGAGTTTTATCACTGAATAAGCATCAAACCAGAATGGGATGCATAATAGGCAGGCCATCAGCAAAAGAGATTACAAAGGCAGATTACAAAGGCAGAAAGAAGTTTTATCCATTATGGAGCTGAATGGCTACAACATATCACATTCCTATAAGATAAAATTGCTAATTTTCCAGTATCTTTATGGCAGGATACCTAAAGTTATGCTAATCTTCTTCCAGGAAACAGAGCTATAGGTAGGAGCTTCCTTGATGATTACAAGTCAAAGGAGATGCTCCCAGGTCCCTGGGGAACACCCTTGATTTACACATTTTTCAGAAAGACAAAGAAAGATCCTAACTACAGGTTATCTAAGTGAATTCTGAAAGAACTGGGCAGCCTCTTCCTCTGTTGTCAACAGGGAGAATTAAAAGTTCTCATTTTCAATTGGTGTTTTTCCTCACAACTAAAAACACTGACCTTTATTCTTTTGATCACCCTTCATCTGGGGAACTGCTTTTGCCCACTTTATCCATCATGGAAGGAGACCTGGTGGAGTAGCACTTAAGTGCTCAGCTGCTGACTAAAGAGTCGGTGACTGGAACTCATCAGCTGCTCTTTGGGAGAAAGATGTGGCTTCTGCTTCTGTAAAAATTACCACGTTGGAAACCCTACGGGGCAGTTCTGCTCTGCCCTAGAGGGTCACTGTGAGTCGGAATTTATTTGAGGGCAATGGGTTTGGTTTTGGGTTTATGGATGGTGGTCTGGGTAGGACTGCCATCCCTGCACCCAGAGCTCCTGGACCAGGGCTGGGCACATGGCCCACAACCCCATCCTCCTGGGTCCCAGCAGTTGTTACAAAGAGATTTTCACTCAAGTGAAAAGGCAGCACACACAATTGTACACATATAATAAGCTTAATTATCTGTTTTGGATCGTGTTGCGCCCCCCTAAAACGTGTGCTGGAATCCTAACCCCTGTACCTGTGAGTGTGATGCCATTTGGAAACGGGTTTCTTTGCTTTATTAATTAGCCCATGACCAAGCAGGCTGGGTTCTAATGCTGATCGCTGGTGAGTTTGAAGAGAGCAGGTTAGGCAGACAGACATGCATACAAGGGAAGAGCGATGCCATGTGAGGATCACCAGGGAGACAAGAAATACCCGCAGCTTCCGACAAGACACGGAAGAGTCCCGCCAGGCTGAGACCCTGATTTGGACTTGCAGCCGCCAGGACTGCGAGAAAAGCCACTTCTGTGGCATTTCTGTTACAGCAACACTAGGAAACTCAGACGCTGTCTAAAAGCTTCTGTTGCACACAGAAGAAAGGCCAAAGGAGACATGACGCCCTTCAGGTTGGAGGTTACAAGCAAGGGCTTTTACTTTATATTTTTCAACATGCTCACATATTACTTATAATCAGAGAAGAAAACATTATTGAAAGGGGGAAAACACCTGAGCAACCCTTCTGGAAGAGCATTCTGCCTGTGGGTTTATGAGGCTCTGGAAACAAATGAGCCATTCAGGGGTGTGAGGGGATGGCTAACCCAGACAAGACTGGGCCACAGAAGTCTTCTCAGTGAAAGATCTTGGTAGAGGGCCTTTAATGTTTTCATTTTCTCAGTATGCATAACACTTTCTTCTAGAAATTTTCCATGGAGAGCCACACTCCACCCTCCCCCACATTTTAGCCCCTATTCTTTGGATGGACCTGACCCTGACTCTATGAATAGGTGACCCTGTGATCTGGGCCTAGCCAATCAGAGTATGGCATCCCCCTGGCCACAGAGATTGGCTCAGAGATGAGAACAGGACTCAAGCTACCCACCAGCAACTCCTTGGAAGGAAGATGGGGCAATCTACTTCCGTAGTGACTCTGCCTTGGAAACCCAAGGAGGGGTCGCTATGAGTCAGGGCCGACTCGATGGCACATAACAACAACAACAGGTTTGATAGAGCCAAAGCAACTCAATCCCAAAACATCTCTTGGAATTCCTGAGAGCGGCATTTCTTTCCACTGAAGGCATTGAACACAAGCCTGGGGCTGCTGGCCGCCATCTTTTTTGAGAGAAAAGCGTTGTCTGAGCACCTGGACACAGTGTTGCCTGAAACCATCTGCTCTGTAGTTTGCAATTATATGAGCCAATCTTCCTTTTTCTGTTGAGCTTGTTTGAATACGTTTTCTGTCACTTGCAACCAAAAGTCTTGCTGATATCCAAGGCAGAACACCAAAAAACGAAACAAAACCCATTGCTGTTGATTCCAATGCGTAGCGACCCTGAAAGGCAAAGTAGAGCTGCCCATAGGGTTCACAAGGCTGTCACCTTTGTGGAAGCAGACCACCACATCCCAGTGTGGCTGGTGGGTTCAAACCTTCGAACCACTGACTTGGTTAGCAGCCAAGTACCTAACTGCTGTGCCAGCAGGGCTCCCAGGCAGAACATACGCAGTTGCTTTTGAAGTTGCTACAGTGGCTGCACCTCCTTGATTGCCCTTGGAGCCTGTAGCAGCCGTAAGCTGACACTCCCGGCCCACAGGCTCAGGCTCCTTCGCAGGCCCTGGTCAAGTCAGCACGGCCACCACCAGGCTCCCTCACGTCTGCAGCTCCTTGCCCTTCACCCCTGCTTTTCTCCCCTCGCAGCTCCTTCTCCCCCCATCCTGCTCTCCCCTCCTGTTCTTCTGTTTCTCCTCTTCGGAGGTGTCTTGGTGCCTATTTTCCTAAGAAGGAGACTCGCGGGCCAGCTAATGCTTAGAGTGTGGAACGTGGGTTAGAGAGACGGCACCCCGGCTATGTGACCTGGGCAGATTACTTCATCTTTCTGATTCCTTTTCCTTCTTTGTAAACTGCAGATAGTAATCCTGTTCATGAGGTATCCTTGTTAACTTCCTGGTCCATGGGAAGGACTCGGCGATGCTGACAATTATAACTAACCTTTCACTAAGTTGACCAGTGACACCTCTAGCTGCCAGTGACCTTAAGGATGAGAGGATGCCAGCCTTTAGTCTTGTCTCTGCAGTCTCCATAAAGTCATCTATAGACATTGTTAGCTGATGGCTTAAGTCCTCACGTGAGGCCCACCACAGTGAAATGCCTGCTTGTCAGCCAGGTTTTAAGGAAGTAAGTACCACCATGGAGGCGTGGGGCTTCTCTTAGAGAAACAGGCTGGCCTTGCAGCATGAGGCAAGAGTGCTTGAGTGCTCACTGGAAGGCTAGAGGCTCAAGTTCACTCAGAGGTGGCTGGGAAGAAAGGCCTGGCAATCTACAGTCGACTTCCAAAAACCAGCTGTTGGAACCCTAACAAAGCACAGCTCTGCCCTGACACCCATGGATAGAGTCATCTTGAGTCAGAATCCACTTGATGGCAGCTGGTTCTTAAGGCGTAGGGGACACATGTGACCCGGCCTGTCTTCTCGGTCTCTGGGGTCAGCACCCTTAGGGAGTCTGGCAGACAGAGCAGTCAATGCAAGGCCATTTGCTAGAGGTGCCGGCCCATCACAGCCCAAGTTAGCCTGGGACTGTGTAAAATTGTAGTAGTAGTAGCAGCAGCAGAACCTGTCTGACTTCAGGGAGGATAAAAAACATCAAAATGAGCCCCAGGCTGATTCCTCTGAAGCTGAGACAGACACGCCTCACCTCTGGGACCTTTCTACCAATTCTGACACCAGGTGTCCCTCCCATAACACTCTCTGCTTCTCTATCAGGTTCAATAATTTGTCACATTGACTACACAGAACTCGCAGACAGGACTGACAGTTAAGTGGCTTATTAAGAAAGTAAGAGGGTACAACTTGGCATGGGGAGTAACAGGCTACCACTCAGGAAACATGTAGGTCAAGTCCGGAAGTCTCCACGTTGCCCCCTTCTTCAGTGCAAGACAGCTCGCTCAGCTCCTCTCAGCGTGCAGGCAAGCAGACCCTTCCTTCTCTCTGCTGTGCATGCCTCCTCTCAACCCTTGATGACAAGCCTCCTCCAGGCCACCTGAAGACGAGCTTCTTCTCAGCCTCCTCAAGATGGGCCTCTTGGCCCCGCTGTCTGTCACCACTGACCCTGCCATAGGGCCCCCTCTGGGCCTGTCACTGTCTCGAGTGTTACAGCCCCGAACCCATGCTACGGCTCTTTTAGGAGGTTCCTTGACTCCTCTCTCTGTCTTTCTCTCTGACACTTCTCTCTTCTTGTCTCTCTTGCCTTTTCTCCTTCCTCCTTCCTTCTGCTGTCTGCAGACCTCCCTGGAATTGGCTACATCTACAAGCCAACTCCTGGTCAAGTTCAAGGCATGGCCTTCCCACCCAGACCACAAACTGACCAATCCCCTCTTGGTAGGCCACTGACACTTCATTTGCATATGTCTATTATCCAATCCCTGCAAGGTGCATACCAACCATAGGGCAGGCTGCAGCCTACGGCCAGATGGACAGCATCAAGTGACAAGTTGTTTACAATATCCCCAGAGAATGTCATTCAACCAGGAAAAAAAATAACAAATAGTCTAGGATAGGAAAGGAGAGCACAGGTAATTCTTCAGGGCTCAGGTGAAAAATTTCTCAAGGCATTTTCCAAAAAACTGAAGGCCAAAGCCCACATAAAAGCACTCATTTTTACTGCAGCTTGGATTTAAATAGCCTCCCCCACCCTGAGGAAGCTGTTGTGTTGTGATGCGCTGTTATTCGACATGGTGCCTCTTCCACTCACAGAGCATTCTTCAAACATCTCCCGTTTCTGTAAAATACTTCATAGCCCCGACACTGGGTCATACTCCGGCCCATGTCCTTGCATAACTGGAAATTCCCTTGAAATGATACGGAAGTTGATCCAAGGCATTTGGAACTCAGAACATGGCGGTGTGGGCTGGGTTTGGAGCTAGTCCTTCTGCAAGAAAAAGAATCTGAATGATGGAAATAAAGAACATTGTCTGGATTTGACCTTTTTCTTTAAGTGCAATGAATTTTTTTATTATTATTATTGTGATTTGGGTGAATATTTACAGAGCAAATTCACTTTCCATACAGCAGTTCATATGCACTTTGTCTCATGACATTGACCACAATTTACCACAATGCAACAGCTCCCCTCCCACTT
>NW_006921882.1:3959903-3963760 GCF_000298275.1 Orycteropus afer afer
CATCCTCACCCATCCATCCCTCCCTCTCTCCATCCACCATCCCATCTTACTGGGTCAGATATGTTTCTAACTAAGCTACAGATATTGGCATGTTGTTGTTTTTGTTGTTATGTGCTGTCAAGTCGGACCCGACTCATAGCGACCCCTCCTTGGGTTTCCGAGGCAGTATCACTACGGAAGTAGATTGCCCCAATCTTCCTTCCAAGGAGTGGCTGGTGGGTTTGAACCGCCAGCCTTCTGGTTAGCAGTCAAGTGTCTTAGGCACTATGCTACCAGAGCTCCCAGATATTGGCATAAGGAAGTCCAATTTGAAAAGCTATTGTAAGTAAGTTTTAGATAAACCTTAAGATAAACCCAAGAGACAGTCTTTTGAACTATCCATATACTGCATTGTTTAAAATCAGAAAAGATGTACATCAGGGTTGTATTCTTTCACCATACTTATTCAACCTGTATGCTGAGCACATAATCTTAATAGCTGGATTATATGAAGAAGAATATGGCATCAAGATTGGAGGAAGATTCATTTACAACCTGCGATACGCAGATGACACCACTTTGCTTGCTGAAAGTGAAGATGACTTGAAGCACTTACTGATGAAGATCAAAGACTATACAGTCTACATTGTGGATCACACCTCAACATAAAGAAAAGGAAAATCCTCACAATTGGACCAATAAGCAACATGATGATAAACAGAAAATATTGAAGTTGTCAGGGATTTCATTTTACTTGGATCCACAATCATGCCCATGGAAGGAGCAGTCAATAAATCAAATAATATATTGCATTTGGCAAATCTGCTGCAAAAGATCTCTTTAAAGTGTTAAAGAGAAAAGGTGTCATTTTGAGGACTAAGATGTGCCTGACCCAAGCCATGATATTTTCAACCACCTCATATGCATGCAAAAGCTGGACAATAAATAAGGAAGACTGAAGAAGAATTGCTGCCTTTGAATTATTGTGTTGGTGAAGAGGACTGAATATATCCTGGACTGCCAGAAGAATGAACAAATCTGTCCTGGAAGAAGTGCAGCTAGAATACTCCTTAGAAGTGAGAATGGCAAGACTTTTCCTCACGTACTTTGGACATGTTATCAGGAGGGACCGTCCCTGGAGAGGGATATCATCCTTGGAAAAGTAGAGGGTCCGCAAAAAAGAGGAAGCCCCTCAGTGAGATGGGCTGACACAGTGGCCACAGCAATGGGCTCAAACATGCAAGTACCATAAAGACAGCGCAGGATGGGCACCACTTTGTTCTGCCGTTCAAGGGGTCACCGTAAGCCAGAGCCAACACCACGGCAACTGCACCAATTATGCTTACAGCCTGAACAGCTCAATGCCGTCTTGTGAATTCGGAATGGTTGAGAGGGCAGGTATGTCCCAGAGCAACGCCAAGGGAAGAGGATTATGCCCTTGAGTCCTGCCTCCAGCCACTCTCCCTCTCCCACATCGAAGCAGCCACACCCCGAGGCTGAGGAACCCCCTCTGAACAGTCCCAGACTCTCTCTGCCTGAGCAGCCAGCCAGGTCTCAGAGGTGGCTGGGGTGGACTGACAAAGGACACCACAGGTCTCAGTCTTTGACTGCCCCACCCCCCTCAGAGCGATTGCTCTGGCCAAGTCTTGATGGTCCTTTTCAGGTCACTGCCATGGAATCTGACCTGTGAGCCGGGGGCTCTACCTCTTCAGTGTCAGAATGATTTGTTCCAGGGTGTTCCAGGCCCTTACAGGGTTTCAGGTTCACTCCAGGGTGTTCCAGGCCCCTCACAGGGTGTTCCGGGCCCCTCACGGGGTGTTCCGGGCCCCTTACGGGGTGTTTCAGGTTCACTCCAGGGTGTTCCAGGCCCCTTACAGGGTGTTCCGGGCCCCTCACAGGGTGTTCCGGGCCCCTTACAGGGTGTTTCAGGTTCACTCCAGGGTGTTCCAGGCCCCTCACAGGGTGTTCCGGGCCCCTCACAGGGTGTTCCAGGCCCCTTACAGGGTGTCCCATGGTTTGTTCCGCAGTGTTCTACAGTTCCTTCCATGGTGTTCCAGGTTCATTCCAGGGTGTTCCATGTTTGTTCTCATGTAGGTGGCGCTGCCTCTGGTGAAGCTCAGGCCTGAGTGTTTTCATTTCAACGTCCTCTGGTGACGTAGTGCCTAAGGCATCTTACTGCTAACCAGAAGGCTGGCGGTTCAAACCCACACTCCTCGGAAGGAACACTGAGCAATCTACTTCCCTAGAGATACTACCTCGGAAGCCCAAGGAGGGGTTGCTATGAGTCGGATTGACTTGTCAGCAGTGAGTTACCATTGCTACTTTCTTAGATTGCTAAAGTTATGTATTCTCATTGTAAAAAAATACCAAAACAGAAATTTGGAAAGTAAATCTTTCCCCAGAAGTGAATAGTTTGTTCAAGTTCTTTTAAATTTTCTTTTTTTATATATCCTGACAATATTCTACAAGCAAGCATGGAATTACACTGTATTATTTACAAAAAAAAAAAGAGAGAGAGAGAGAGAGAGTTGTGTGAGACAGCTCTGCCTTATGGCGAGCCCACGTGCGTCAGAGAACTGGACTCCACAGAATTGTCAGGGGCCGATGTTTTGGAAATAGATCAGTAGGCTTTCCTTTAAGGCCCGTCTGGGTGGGCTTGAGCCTCCATTCTCTGTGAGCGGCGAACACGCCAACCATTCACACCACCCAGGAAGGTGAATACTTTTTAGTCACCTCCATTTTATTTATTTACTTGTTTATTTATTGTTTGTAACTTTAGATGGGTCTTGGAAATCATTCCAAATCAAATTATTCTTTTTCTTTTTACCGGCTGCAAAGAATGCCATTGCATGTATGATCTGTAGTCCATCCAGGCCATCCCTGCTGCTTCCGAGTCTGTGTTACGGCAAATACTGCTGCACTGGGCGGTGTCCCACAGGTGTTCTAAGACACTCGAGACAGCCTCAAAAGGGCAACTGGAATTAGAGTCGGAAGAGTGGGGTCATGGGGGCAAATGCTAGTCGTAAGATTAGTCCTGCTCTCACTAATTCCCAGGCATTGTTTAAAGTCCTTTAGCTAACTAAATAATGTAATCCTTACAGCAGCCTAGGAAACAGGCCCCTTCAGCCCCTTCTACAGGGGCAGACACTGAGGCACAGTTCATCCCTTGGTGTTCCCAGCTGGTTCCAGGATGTTCCACACAGGTTAGGTGGTTCAGGTCATAGTCTTTTATCCTTAACTATATTCCAAAATTGTGCTCTAGAAGGATGATGTCCAAGGGAGCTCCTGCCACCAGGGGCTCTCTCCCCATGCCCTCACATTTAGGGGTGCCGCAATCACATGGGTCACCCCTCTGTAATCTTCACAACCACCCATGAAGCAGGAACTATAATTAGCCCACTTACTGATGAGGAAACCAAGGCATGGAGGTCCAAGGCTTACTCAAGGCCCATCTAGTTGGTAAAAAGGAGCCTGGGGTTTTAATATGTTTGATTTTCAAATTACAGGCAGTTTACATGAAAGTGGCTTTAAGTAGCCCCTGCCACCAAAGGTTCCTGCAGCCCTGGGTGAGCCCTGCCCCTGGCAGTCACCTCTCTGTATATAGTTAGTGAATTTGATCTCATTGGAGTGCTGATCCTTGAAGGTCTAAGGCGGCTGATTTTGGCACAGACACCAGAGCTGGGCAGAATCCCACCAAAGAAAGTGTCAAGATCTTCCAAGGTGACTGCTAGATATCCTCATGCTGGACAGGGAGGTGGCCTGCAACTCTCTGCAAGACAGGACTGAACTTTCCTTCCCTCCAAGGTAACAAACAACTGAGTCCCCTCCTGGGAGTTTCCAACTCTGCTGGGGCTGCTGGCCACCTGTCCCCTCCTCTG
>NW_006921882.1:3963860-3981693 GCF_000298275.1 Orycteropus afer afer
GGGGTTGCCTTAGCTTCCCTTTATAGCCTATAAGCTTCCACCCCAGGGCTAAACCATCAGCCACTCACACCATGGTGTCAATTGCTTTCCTCAGCTAATTAGATCAGCACCTTGGGAGCCTTTGCTAAGTGCTAGGAGATGTTCAAGTGTGGGCCTGAGGCAGAGAAGAGGCAGGGGATTGTCCTTCCCCGACCCCTGCCCCTAGGGCTTATCACAAGGAAACAGACTTGTCTCCCAGGAAAGAGAGAGGTAGACTGAGTGGGTGTGCCAAAGAGGAAAGGGGCAGACACCTGGAGGAGGCCAGTGGGCCAGGAAAGGGGGAGGGCCAGTGCCTCGGACCCTCTAAGGAGGAGGTGGGGTAGAGGTAGAGCAAGGCAGTGACCGTCAGTGGTAGAATTCTCGCCTTCCACGCTGGGTTGAAAAAAATCCAGCCATTGCACCCCTTGCACTGCCACCAGCCATCTGTCGGTGGATTGGAAGCTGATAAGATGCTAAACAGGCCTCAGCGAGAGCTTCCAGACTAAGAGAGACCGGGAAGGCCTGGCAGTCTGCCACCACCAGTCAGCCAGCGTCAGGTCCTGAGCCCAGGGCTGACTTTGCAGCATCCACCACCACCACCGCAGGTAAACAAGTTGTTCACACCAAAGGAAGCTGCTGACTGTGCGACTTTGCTGCCTGTTTAAAATTATTTCCGAAATAAAAAGTTAAAAGAGAAGGTGCCCAACCCTTCCAGAAGTCTCACCCGTTACCGTTGGACAGATTCAGACTCATAGCTACCCTACAGCACAAAGTGAAACTGCCCCATAGGGTTTCCAAGGTGGTACTGCATCCTCTAGGGTTGCTAGGAGGCAGGTTGCAGGGCAACGGGAATCCTTGTAGAAGCAGATTGCCACATCTTTCTCCTGCCAGAAGGGCTGATGGGCTGATGGGTTTGAACGATAGACCCTTAGTAATTGAGCATTTAACCTCTGCGCCACCAGAGCTCCTTCCGGAAGTCTTATTGGGCTGTATGTCAGTCCCTGTCTCATGGCAGGGCAGCCTGTGGGACCAGGGCTCTCCTGATGAGTGCCCTGCTTCTGTGTGACCCCCACTAACACAGAGCCTGGTTTTGATGTGGAAGCTGGTTGGTCTACACCCTTGGTGACTCATTGCTTCCAAAAACTGAGGCGATCCGCTCACCTGGTGTTTCAAACCACTTTGCTGATGTCTGGCTTAGGTCAAGTATCCCTGAAGCAGACCTAGCAGATGGGGCAGGAAGAGTCTCTGGGCAGTGCAAATGCAAGGTTGGGGGTTTGAGTCCAGCCAGGGCACCTAACCCTAACTTTAGACCCACTCACCCTGGCCATTGAAAATCCCAGTAACCCAGTTCTACAGACACACGTAAGGCACTGGGAGTTGGGATGGCACTGGGAGTTGGGATGGACTCAACCGCAACTGGCAATCCAGGAGAAAGCCCTGAGGACGTGGGGGCAGGGCAGGGCAGAAGCCAGGCCAAAGGGTGTGATTTCAGAGCCAACTCAGTGTCACTCCAATCCCAGGGCCCTCTGCAGTGGAACCGTGGCGCTAGGTCCCCTGCAGGATGGGCTGACAGTCTCCTGCCTCCTGCCCCATCACCGGCTCGGGCTGCCTGAAGGTAAGCTGGATGCTCTGAAGAGAGCGGCAGATACGGGGGCTCAGGAAGCAGAAAGAAGGCCAGGCCAACAGGGCGGATGCTGGGCTTGACATGTGCTGGGTGAGCAGTCAGAGGCGACACAAGGAGGTGACTGGGCAGAGAACAGGTGCAAGCTGGGACCCACGGCCCTAACCAGAGCCAGGGGGACACACAGAACCCCGGGCTGTTCTTGCTGTCTGTGAGTGACAGGTGTCCTACAGAAGCGGAGCCCCTCCTCAGGGGCTGAGCACACACGCACCTGGCCCGGGAGGGGGCCGAGCGCACGCACCTGGCCCGGGAGGGGGCCGAGCGCACGCACCTGGCCCGGGAGGGGGCCGAGCGCACGCACACCTGGCCCGGGAGGGGGCCGAGCGCACGCACCTGGCCCGGGAGGGGGAGAAGCTGAAGGAGGACCCAGGGCCCAGCCACTGCTTCACCCTCCCACGTGCATGTCCTTCAGGAACACAGTGGCCCACTCCTGGCCTCCAAGTAGCCTCCAAGACCACACACCAATAGAGAAGGAGGTTCTGGAAATGGAGGTCCCCTGGCCACCCCGACATCAGAGCCACAGAAGCCAGTGAACACCCTCAGCTCAAGATGCCCCCTGAGCCCCTTCCAGGCCAGGCCCCTGGTGCCCCTTCCTGTGCCCACCACAGTGGCTCTTTCGTAGCAGTGTGCTGCGTCACTGGGCATCTGATGCCAGCTCCCCCAGGACCAGCCAGGCTCCAGGACTTGGCTCAGCACCTGGCACACAGTAGGGCCTTTGGAGAGATGCCCTGTGTCCTGTTAGCATTGGTCCTGGGGAGGTCCCGGTGGGCGATGAAGTGAGGTGTGGGGGAGAATGAGCCCTCTCCCAACCGAATGGGGGGCAGGGCAGCAGATGAACACGTCCCCGGGAAAACTCACTTCTACAGGACAGGCTGCCCAGAGCCCTGGGACACAGGTGCCTCCTGGTGCGAACGTATCAGGAGAATAATGGTGGAAGATTTAGGGTTTGGCGGCATTACCGACTGCAGCCAGGGGCTGATGGGTGTTTATGACCTACTTAACCGTTTAAGTCAAACAAAGAGGAAAATCCTGGCTGCACAAAAGGTGATGAATATGTCTGTTAAACCACCCTATTAAAATGATTCATTAACACGACAAAGAATGGCCAGGGAGAGGCAGGCCTCTGAGACCAGCGCTCTTGGGGGGCTACAGGCTTTGGGGATCTCGCTGCCTGTTTGGGGTGGGGGTGTGTGCATAGATCGCAGTGCTGCCACTTGGGAGGAGTAGGTTTTCTAAGACCCTGACCCGTGCTCACCTCCCACAAAGAGGCTGCAAACATATTGCTGAGCAAGTGGCTGGAGAGTGTCCCCGGGTTCTGCTCCTCATCAAAGGTCTGCTCTCCTCTTCCTTCCACAGCACTTCGCTGTTATTGGTGCTGTCAGTCGAGTGGATTCCGACTCCTAGCGACCCCACGTGGCAGAAGAGAACTGCCCCCCAGGGCTCCCTAGGCTGTCGTCGTTATGAGAGCAGATCTCCAGAGCTTTTCTTCAGAGGAGCGAGCTGGGTCGTTTCGATCTTTCAGTTAGCAGTCAAGAGCTTAACCATCATGCCACCGTTGCTCCATGCAAACAGCATGGGTGTCAGGTAAGGATGTCAGGGCTGTGGTGCTTGATTTCAGTGTTAGGCTGCTCAACTGCACGTGCTAAACTTGTCCGTGATGGGTATAAATATGGTGAAAGGTGATTGGTGTGGAGTGATGGAAAGTGGATATGGATCATTTGGGCTATCCTGGGTTCAAATTCTCTCTCACACATCCTTGCTGTGTGACCTTGAGCAAGCAGCTTTTCCTTGAGCAAATGGCTTTTTCTCTCTGAGCCTGGGTTTCCAGCCTGTAAGGCAGAGCTCACACCTAGTTTCCAGGTCGCTGGGAGGGTTATAGGGGAGAAGGGTAATAAAGTTCTGGAGTCAGTTTGTGGGCGGAGCTTAGCACAGCTGCTGCTGTTGTTGTTATTTGCCATCAAGTCAGAACCCACTCATAGCCCCCCTCCTTGAGTTTCCGAGGCAGGAGGCAGTATCATTACAGAAGTAGATTGCCCCATCTTCCTTTCGAGGAGTGGCTGGTAGGTTTGAACTGCCAGCCTTCTGGTTAGCAGTCAAGTGCCTTAGGCACTACGCTACCAGAGCTCCCAGGAGTGTATCTACCTGATTCCAGACCTGAAGGGCAGCTAGGGGCCATAGTCTCAGGGGTCTCACCAGGCTCTATCAGACCAGCAAACCTGTTTGGGTTTTTTTTTTATGATTTTGAGTTTTGTTCCACATTGTTCTCCCACTCTACCCAGGATGTCCTGCACCGATTCTCCTCTGAGTGGTTGACAGTGGTAGCCTGGCACCAACTAGTTCTGGAGGATTGCACAGTGTGACTAGCTTTTGACAAGCGTTTTAAGTCTCCTGGATTCCAGACTTCTGGCTTTTAGAGAAGCTGAGGTAACCCACACAGGCCATTGCCCTTAGCTCTTTTTGAACCTTGAAGGAACTGGTTCCCCCAGTCCCCTTCAGGGCAGACAATAGCCTAGTAAGCAGTTTAGGGAAGAGGGTTTTGCCTCAGGCACTGGGTCCTTCTATTGAATTATCTAGGTGTAGCCATCTTCCTAAACTGAGACTAGAGGCTATTTTAGGATGTTTCATGCATCTGATGACTGATCCGGTCTTGTGCTTTGATGTTATCTTCTGAGAAATTAACATAACCATGACCCATATAGCCTGCTTTCGCTAGCTATCCCCTCTCTTGGATGGCAGATTCGAATCAGATATATTCCATTCCACTAATTTCTGGTGTTTCTCTAAGCGTTTAGGTTTTTGACCTTTTTAAAATACACACAACATTGGTCAGTATCTCCTTGTCTCTATTCCTCAATTTCCACAACCTCATGAGGCATGCATTGCTAATAGCCCATTTTCCAGATGAGGAAAATTGAGGCTCAGAGAAGCTTAAGTGACTTGCACAAGGCCAGGCCTGTAGTGGTGAGTTGCCCACCTGGAAGCCAAGTTGGCCCAAACGTTTGTAAATGGCATGTACTGATATGGATTGCCAGTTGGGAGAAGTGGGAAATGTGTCAGGAGGCATTGGTTACCAGAGCCTTTCATGCCCTTGATCTCACTGAAGCACCAGCCAGCACTTCAAAGAGGCCGCTGTTAGGCCTGTTAGCTGCTTGCTCAGAGTATTAGTCCTCAGCCACAAGAAGTGGGCTGTGTGCAGGAGGCAAGTGGGCTTGGGAGGCAAACCCCTTGGAGCTCCCGGCTCCACCTGGGACAATGTCTGAGCCTCTCTATGTATTTGCCCCAACGTGACCCTGGCATCCACTTCCTCTCATGGTCTGTGTGGCTGCTCTCCCTGCAGGCCTTGGCCTGGCGCTGCCCACAGTCAGGGCTGTTTCCCGTGACTCTTTGGCAGCAAGGGTGTCCCTGTTACAATGAGTCGGAATTGACCGGAAGGCAGTGGGTAGGTCTCCCTGACATTGCTGGAAGTGTTTCAGTGTTCTTCAGGGTTTCCTTGCCAACACGCCCCCACTGATAACGACTCCCAAGAACACATCTCCCTATTCCTCTTTAATCTGAAGATGAAATTCATATTTCTACTATCTATTAGAGATGTGTCCAAAATAAAAGTCATTTAAAAGCCTGGAATTCAAAACCCAAAAAGCTTTGAAGCTACGGCCAGCTGAAAAAAACTGCAGTCAACTGTAGTCATTCATGTTTATCAGGGAGGAAAAAAAAAGTTCACTCCAAACAAAAGGCCTTACCAGGGAGAGGGAAAGTATGAGAAGCATTTGGTCGGAGGCTTCACCACTCCAGAGCGGCCTCTGAGCCGATTAACCGCCAAGGTATTTCACCCACTGGGGTGGCCCCTCCGGCCCCAGGAGGCATTAAGTTGAAAATAATTAAGGTTGCTAAGTGATTTCACCCCCTGTGAAGCTGCTAGAAAGGAATCTTGTCCTTGTTTAGCTTAAAAATGAAGCAGGAAGGGAGGGAGGGAGGAAGGAGGGGACGGAAGGATAGACCCAGAGGATAGACCTCTCCTGGGAGCCTTGGGAAGATGTCTTTCTTCTGCCCTGCTGGTAGGAGTCCTGCCACCGCCCTCCCCGTTGCCCTTGCCTCTTGTTGGTCCCTCTGTTTTGGCAGTTACCTCCTCCCTACAACCAGGGGAGAATGAAGTGACTGTGAAGTTCTCTTGGCATCCGGTGCCAACTTCCCCAAAAGGCCCATGTGTCCTGGTGACAACCCTGAGCTGAAGCTCTGAATTCAAGGCTGGCTTCAGTATCTCGCTGTCACTGGCCTGGGGAGAGGGGCTGACTTTTGCCTGACTGCAGTTTGACTCACCTACACGACAGTATCAATGGATTCAGTCCTTGAAATTGTGTTCGTGAAGGTCAGAAATGGTGGAAAGTAGTGATTTTGTAAGTTTCAACTCAAATCAGTTGGAAGGGTTAAAAGAGAGGAGCTTGAGAGGCCTTTAAAAATAATACTAATATGAGGCATTCATGCATCCTACAACGGGTCACCCAGGCCCTGAAATGCCATCACTGGGCTAATAGGCACTTGGGATGGACCCCACTTAATCATTGCTCCCACCCCGAGGAGGGTCACAACTGTCCGCCATTTTGTGAAGAAGAAAACCGAGGCCCACAGGGACAAAAGCGCGTTCCCCTGGACATGACACTGGAACACAGAGCAGCCAGGACTTGGCCCGAGCACTCTGCATCTGGAGCCACGGTCAATCAACTGATTATTGAAACATTTAAAGCAGCTCACTCATTTGTTCAGCAAATACTGACTTTTTTTTTTTTTTTTTTTAATGGAACAGGAGCTGTTTTGGGCATTAAAAACAGTGATAGTTTAAAAAAAAAAAAAACACCAAGTGATAGGGGAGATTAAGCCAGGATTCTGTGGGGAGAGAAAGACAACACACAGAAACATGTAATGGTAGTAACAGGAAGGAAGATAAAGTTGGGGGGGTGTTGGATATTTTGATAGGGTGGTCTGGACAGTGATATCTGAGGAGACCAGAATGGCTGGAATGTTCTGAAATGGGGCAGGAGTGGGAAGGGAGGTAGTCAGGACAGTGGGGCCAGGAAGACCTGAGAATGGGGCCCGGGACTTTGGACTTTATTCCAAGAGCCATCTGTGGTGGTTATGTCTGTGTGTCACCTTGGCTAGGCCTGGTTGAGTGGCTGGGAAGCTGGATGTAGTATTCCCCATGATGAGACTGGTAATCAACTCCATGGTGGAATCTACTACGAGCAGCTGAGTAGCCGCCTTTGGGTATGTGGTCTGCTTCCCATCTGTAAGCAGCAGCTTTGGGAATGGTCTCTAGCCTATGGCACGCTTGGACCCTGCATGTGGCCATGTTGTTGTTCAGCAGTCTGCCATGCTCTGCCAATCTGGGGACTTACAATGGACTTAAGTTAATGGCCTGCTGTGTGGTTTGGTAACATCGGGACTATGCCTTTTTACTTGACAACCTTGGGGCTTCTCAGCCTCAGCAGCTAGTAGCTGTCTGAGTGAAGAAAAGCCTCTAGCTCCAGTGGGCCGGGAGCAGGAGGCAGAGCTAGACCCCAAGGTTGAGGGGCTTTCACCCGGCCCCTAGAGCCTGGCACTTTGAACTTGGATTTAAAGCCTCCAAATTGTAAGAATAAATTGTTAAGGCCATCCCATTTGTGTTATATTCTTGTCAGAGCGGCACGAGGTAACCAGGACACCATCAGAGACCGAAGGAGGGTTTTAGGAAAAGGAGTTAGGGGGTGGGATTTGACAGGAGGTCAGCACGGGGGAGGCCAGGAAGGAGGTCACTGGGGCGGTCCAGGGAGAGGAGTGTGGCCTAGATCCCAGTGAAGAGAGGAGGCAGCAGAGGTTCCTGGAGGCAGGATGAAAGGTGAGGGTCAAGGCGGTAGGAGCTGCTGGTGGCTTCGAGGTGAGGGAGAGAGACAGTTCTTTGTGACTCCTAGTCCACAGCTCGGAGTTGTAGAGAAAGGACTGGAAGCCCAGGCTCTTATACTGGTCCAGTGTTTTGTCCTTATTAATTTCCCAAGCATTTATTAACCGAGCTACTCTGCACACAGGAAGCTGATGTTCTTGACAGAGGCTGATGACAAATCACAAATGTCCTAGGTGCCAATATAGTCAAGCAGGTGCAGAGAGGCAGGTGTCTTGAGATCACGTGACAATGGGATAGACTCAGTATCTCCAGACTTCCTGGAGCCTGCAGAGGGACAGGGCCAGACTGAGAAGACAGCTTCATCCTCTGACCACTTCCCAGGAGCCCAGATACAGCAGACCAGTCCATGGCTGTGACTTTGTTTTCATCTTTGTGAGAACTCTTGGAGGGCAGAGCTATTGTCATTCCCCTTTTCCAGAGAGAAAACCCCAGGTTCAGCGAGGGGGCAGCTTGCCCAGGGTCATTCTGCTGGGGAGTCTAGACTCAATCCTTGGAGCTCAGACCCTAAGTTGCACCCCACCCCACCCGTCTCTGCTCAAAGATCCCTGACATCAGCCCTTGCCCATTACTTTTTGGAGAAAAAGATGAGATTAATAAATCAATATGTCAAGCAACAACCAAGCTTGGCCTGCAGACAGTCCCCCGTGACAGAGGCAGGTGTCGGTGCGTGTGCAGTGCAGAGATAAAAGGCAGGTGTTGCGTGCATGTGCGTGAGGTGCAGAGTGAACTTGAGGGACACTTGATCAAGTCCAGAATTCTCTGCACAAAGTCTCCATGACCTTTAATTACTTGCAGATTTAATAGAAAATCATTCCACATGATTTATTCCATTCAAAGACTGATTAGTAACATCACTTGAGTTGTACTGATTCCCCTTGCAATTGAAGATGATGGGGTGCCAGGTAGAGACTAGCCCCTAAACTCTTCTTCAAAGAGCCTTCCCCTCCCTGTCCCACGACACTGGGAGGAAGAAATCATGCCTCGACTAGCTAGTTACAGAGCAATCTCGCCTTCTGAACCTCCAGCTCGAGGAGGGCCAGAACTCTCCACCTCAGGGCGGGGCAGGCTATCTTCCTCTAGACCAGGATTTCTCAAGCAAGACACTCTTGACATTAAAAAAAAAACCAGTCCACTGCCATTGTGTTGGATCTGACTCAGAGTGACCCTATAGAACAGAGTAGAACTGCCCTGCAGGACTTCTCAGCTGTAATCTTTAGAGAAGCAGACTGCCACAACTTTGTCCCACAGGGCGGCTAGTGGGTTTGAACCACTGACCTTTAGGTTCACAGCCAGCTGCTTAACCACTGTGACACCAAGGCCCCTTTCTATTGACAGGTGGGACTGGATACTTCTCTGTTAGGGTGCTGTCCTGTGCAGCAATGGATGTTTAATAACATCTCTGGCCTCTACCCACTAGGTATCTTTTTTTTTTTTTTTACCTTTAGGAACATTTTATTTCACAAATAAATACAGGAAAACAATAACATGTTGCTGTTGAGTAATCAAGTCAGTTCTGACTCACAGTCACCCTTTGTGCAACACAATAAAACGCTACCCCAGTCCTGCACCATCCTCACAATCATTGCTGCACATGAGCCCATTTTTGCAGCCACTACGTCTGTTGATCCATTTCATTGGGGGTCTTTCTGTTTTTCACTGACCCTCTACTTTATCAAGCATTATGACCTTCCCCAGGGACCCACTAGGTATCTTAGTGCCCTCTCCCACTTGTGACAATCAAAAATATCCCCCAAACATTGCTAAATGTCCCCTGGGGGAAAAAATTGCCCCTGGCTAAGAACCACTAATTTAGACTTTAAGGAGCTCTGGTGGTATAGTGGTTAAGGCTTTACCTGCTAACCAAAAGGTCGGTGGTTCAAAACCACCAGCTGCTCTGCAGGAGAAAGATGAAGCAGTCTGCTTCCATAAAGACTTACAGCTTTGGAAACCCAGCGGGGGTCACTGGGAGTCAGAATCGGCAGTGAGCTTTATTTAGACTTTGCTGAACTCAAGAGTCCTGGTGGGGCAAATGTTACCGGGCTCAGCTGCTAACTGAAAGGCTGGAGGTTCAAGTCTGGCCAGAGATGGCTCAGAGGACAGGCCTGGCCATGGCCTTCTGAGAAGTCAGCCACTCACTGAGAACTCCGCAGAGTACAGTGCTACTCCAACATGCACAGGTAGTGGGAGTCGGAGTCGACCGCTACTGGTTTTGTGCAGAACTAGATTGTTCTTTAGAAAAGAAGAAACAAGCAAATTTGAAATCTCATCTCCCCACGTACAGTGGAAGTGGGGAGACTTTCTCCAGAATAAACCACAACCTTTGTTTCCTTTCTTCTTTTGTCCCTGTTGCCATTTAGACAACAGCCCTCGGGTGCCCCCGAGAGGTGCTCAGAGGACACGTGCACCTGGGTTATGCACGGGGTGCTGAGCGCCTTGGGCCCAAGTGGTTGACATATTTCAGTCTGCTTCTTCCCCACTGTTGCTGGGTTCTTCAGGCACCAAACAGCTCCCCCAGGCCTGCAGGCGAAAGCAGAGCGGTCAGATACCTGGCTATCTCCAGACAGAGTTCTCAGGCTAGGGGACACATCTTTTTCCATTTAGTGTCTTTGCTCTACCAGCTTCTGGAGTTCAGCTTTTGGGAGCCCCTGCCCCTCCAGGAGGACCCCTGGTGGCACAGTGTTTCCAACACTCAGCTGCTGACCAAAAGGTTGGCAGTTCAAACCCACCAGCTGGCCTGTGGGAAAAAGATGTGGCAGTCTGCTTCTGTAAAGAGTTATAGCCCTGGAAACCCCGTGGGGCAATTCTACTCTGTCCTACAGAATCGCTATGAGTAGGACTTGACTGGAGTGCAATGGGTGGGTCCCTCCAGGATGACATTTGATGGGACAGTGTGTGCATGTGTGTATACATGTGTGCATGTGTGGTATGTGCATATGGGCACACGTGCATCTCCACGTGTGGGGGCGCACACATGCATGTGTTTGAGTCCCTAGCACTGTGCAGGCACTAATTATGAAAATTTGTGGCGCAGTGCTCTTCTCACCGCCCCCCTCTTCCAGCCTAGACAACAAATAAAATAGCCCAATTCCCATCTGGGGCAGGACCACCAAGGCCGAGCAAAGGACCACCAGCCCGTCCCGGGGGTCCCCCCGGTGCTCTGCTCCACTCGGCTCTTTCAAGGACAGCTCAATGAGCAGCCTTGTCAGGGCTTCCACTGAGGTCTGGCTAGAAGGGACCATTAAAAACAGCTTACTCTGAACAAAAGGAGTTCTGTTCTTATTGTCCCCCTGGTTGCACTTTGGATGCAGCGGCTGGAAACCTATCTGGACTGAACAACAAATCTGGATCCAACCAGGCCACGGAGCTCTCCCTTCACAGAGATTTCTGGATGGATCTGCGGGGCAGATAATTTACAGCTAAAGCAAAACACAAGGAGAGGCCTTTTTATTTGGCACAAATGTTTCCTATTAAAAGCCTTCGGAAGCGCCTGGTAACTGGAGCTCTCTCCTTCCCACAAAAACCAAGGTGATCGTGTTTACACACACAGAGCCCCTGGAAGGAATCCCTGGATGCTGATCCGGCCTGTGTGGAGCAGAGTGGGGTGAGAAGATAAGAAAGGGCGCGGAGGCAGCAGACGCCGAAGGGGCGTGACTTTCAGCTGATTTTTATGCCTGCCCTGGACGCTTTGTGGCTAGTGACCGTCTGCCACTGAGAAGGTCCAAAGAGGCAGGAGCAGAAACCTCCAGAACCTTTCAAAAACAGGGAGAATTGCCCCAGGTGGAGCTGTTTGGGTGTCCTGGGGGACGGGGACCTCTGTGGTCAGCTTTCACGAGTGTCACATGAGCCACTTACACATCAGATTGAACCACCTAAAAGAAGTAATTTTAAAACTTTACTTTGTAATAATTATTTTAATTTAAATTTTAGCTTTCCTGTAGTGGCAAAGGTGACGTTTCTAGGGATGACTAGGTTTGGGAGCTCGTCTTGTCTGACCCCTGCTTCCTTGTCCAGACTCCTAGAGGGGTCAGCCCACGGGGCTGCTGGCGTGTCCACTGTGTGGGACCCAATATGGCTCACACCCCCTTCTGTCCAAGCTCCGTTGAGTCAATCTAAACAAAAAGGTGACAAAATTGTTTAGATTCTCCTGGAATTCAGATTTCTGGGTTCGTGGAATTGGGTGACCCACCAGGCCATCTTCCCTTGGGTGTCCTTTTGAAGCGGGAAGGAACCCTTTCCCTGGCCTTGCCTTCAAGTCACTCAGTGGCCTAGCAAGCAGCTTAACGGTTCTGGGAGCACGATCCGTGCGCAGCTGGTTTGTAGCAGAAACGCCACGGTCTGTCTGCAGAGTGTGTGCCTCGTTCTTAGCAACTGTTCCTGCAACCTCGGGACCCTAGAAATCTGCCTGGGGTTGGGATGCCATCTCCTGATAAATTAACCTAACAATGACTTGGAGACCCTGATTGCACAGTCCTCCCCCTTCTAGTGCCTTCTCAATACACTCAATACAGAAGCTGCTCAGCAAAATTCACACCTACTCAAAATAAATATATTCTGTTACATGAGTTTTTGGTGTTTCTCTGAGCATTTAGGTTTTTGACAAAGGAACAAGTCTTACTGTTCAGGACTCTCAACTTGGGGAAAAAATGTGGCCCTGAGGCCCAAGGGCAGTCCCTGGGCGGTGCAGAGGGTCCCGTCTACCGAGCACCTCAGAGGAAAGGCCTGGAGACCTATTTCTGGACAATGAGCCGCTGGAAACCTACAGAGCCCAGTCTCTGCCACGCACGGGTCACCGTGGGTCAGCGTCAACTCAAGGCAGCTGGCTTTTTGATTAAATACCCTGATTGTTCAAGACGCCCAGTCAGGTTCTACTGCAGCCAGACACATCCTAACTGGTATCACCTTCTGTAAGGGGATTTTTTAATCAGGTAAGTGTAACTCTTCACCATGCGCCCCACCTCACAAGCCTTCACTTTCTCCCATCTCTCCACCCATGGCACTACCTTCACCCAGATGCTCAGGCCAAAAACCTGGCATCATCCCTAACTCTCTCCCATCCCACACAGCCGAAAATCCCCAAATCCTGTTGCCCTATCTTAAAAAAAAAGGATCCAGAATCCAACCAGTTCTCACCACTTCCACGGCCCCACCCAGGTCTAAGGGGCCATCATCTACATCCCAGATGCCCCCAGTAGTCCCCAAGCTGGTCCCCGCTGTCCCTGTTGCTACCATAAGATTAACTCTCCACACAGCAACCCCAGTGAGCTTCACTGTGGCTGTGAGCCGGCCACTCCCCTGCTCAAGCCCCTCCCCTCCTTTCCTGCTTTCAGCCCAAAGACATTTGCCTCACCTTCGGCTTCAGGGCAAAAGTAGCATTTAGTGACTCTTAAGGACATAGTTGGGAGCTCTGGTAGCATAGTGGCTAAGACACTTGCCTGCTAACCAGAGGGCTGGCGGTTCAAACCCACCAGCCACTCCTCGGAAGGAAGGTTGGGCAATCCTACTTCCTTAGTGATACTGCCTCGGAAACCCAAGGAGGGGTCGCTATGAGTCGGGTTTGACTCGACGGCACATAACAACAACAACAACAACAAGGACATAGTTGGGAGCTCTGGTAGCATAGTGCCTAAGGCACCTGCTAACCAGAAGGCTGGCGGTTCAAACCACCAGCCACTCCTTGGAAGGAAGGTTGGGCAATCTACTTCTGTAGTGATACTGCCTCGGAAACCCAAGGAGGGGTCGCATGAGTCAGTCTGTCTCAATGGTACATAACAACAAGAACATAGTTATGACCTCAGCCATGTCAGGAGCCTGGCTGTTGGCTCAGCAGGATCCTTTGTAAGGCTGCAACCAAGGTGTGAGCCAGCCAGGTGGAGTACCCGATCTGAACAATCTCCCATGTACTTATCAATCTGCAGTAATTACTCACTACAGATTAGTAAGTAAGCAGAAGTAAGCCCGTGCTTACCTTGCTTACTGGGTGCTCTGTCCTTGTCAGGGCCTGCAAATTTGACCAGAGGCTTTGATTCTGCAGGAAGGTGCTATGGGATTGGGAGAGAGACAGAGGCCAGCCATACCTAGAAGCAGAATCTTTAACGTGGTGAAACATGTGAAACTGTTCACTACAGATGAGTGAGTAAGCACAGGTAAGCCCGTGCTTACCTTGTTTGTTGGGTAATCCGACAGCGACCAGAGTTGGGGTCTCACCTGGTGGCTGATTTAGGAAGGATCTGCTTCCGAATTCCCATGGATGCTGGCAGGACACAGTCCTTGCTGGCTGTTGGCCAGAGGCCGTCCTCAGCTCCATGTCAGGTGGCCTCCCTGTAGGACAACCCACAACATGGCAGGTAGCCGGCTTCATCAGAGCCAGCAGGAAGAGCGACTGCTAGAGACTCAGAGCAACAATCTTATGTAATATAACCAAAGACTTGACATCTCGTTACCTTTGCTGTGTTCTGTTCAGGAGCAAGGCACAGGTCCCACCCACCACACAAGGGTGAACATTAGGAGGTAGGAATAATGGGAGGCCACTTTAGAGAAGGCTGACCACAATGACATCCAGTGTCACCATGTAAGGAGCTCTGGTGGCGTAGAGGATAAGGCATTTGGTTGCTAACCAGCAGCGGTTCAAACCCACCAGCTGGCTCTTTGGAAGGAAGACAGGGCGATCTGCTTCCATGAAGATTTATAGCCTCAGAAACCCAATGGGGGTCACTATGAGTCAGAATCGACTCGAGGCAGAGAGCTATCTAAGCTGCTAACTGTCATCTGTTCACGAGGGCTTAACCACAGGGGCCTCCTGGCTGTGTCCTGCTCTGGGCCCTTTGACCTGGAGTGCTTCCCTGCCACTTGAGTTCCTTCTCCACTGCCTTCAGGGCTCTGCTCACACACACCTGCTCAGACACTCTGCCTGACCACTGTCCCCGAAGCAGCCCCCTGGCCCCTCTCTGAGCCTGCCCTGCCTGACTGGAGCATGACGTGAGCCCCCAGACCCAGCACTGCCCGAGCAGGACTCTAGGGCCCCCACGTTGATTTGGGTCTTTAAGTCATTTTCATTTGCTTTACTGCCACTCGCCCCTGCAAGACTCCAGAGGTAACAAACAACTCCACGAACACATGCCCCTCCCCCTTCTTAGAGATTTGCCTCAATAAAGCCTCTGAGAAGCCCTGAAGGCACCTGCTTCCGGCCTGGGACTCATCATTTTTCCAAGTTGTTAGTTGCTGTCCAGTCAATTCTGACTCATAGCAACCCCATCTGACAGAATACAACTTTCCTATCTAGAGTTCTCTAGGCTTCCTTTAAGGAACGAGCCTTGGTGGCACAGTGGTTAAGTGCTCGGCTGCTAACCAAAAGGTTGGCGGTTGGAACCCACCAACTGCTCCATGAGTGAAAGATGTGGCAGTCTGCTTCTTTAAGGATTTAAGCCTTAGAAACTCTATGGGGCAATTCTACTCTGACCTACAGGTTCTGGTTCCCTAGTGCCACTCTGACAAGAATATACCACAAATGGGATGGCTTAAACAAATAGGAATTTATTCTCTTACAGTTTCGAAGCTTTAAGTCCAAGTTCAAAGTGCCAGGCTCTAGGGGCCGGTGAAAGCCCCTCAGCCTTGGCTTCAGCTCTGCCTCCTGCTCCTGGCCCACTGAAGCAAGAGGCTTTTCTTCACTCAGATAGCTGTTGGCTGCTGAGACCGACAAGCCCAAGGTTGACAAGTAAAAAGGCAAAGTCCGCATGTTACCAAACCATTAACAGCAGGCCATTAATTCAAGTCCATTGAAAGTTCCAAGATCAGCAGGGCATGACAGGCTGCAGCTACCTGCAGGGTTCAAACATGCCATAAGCTAGAGACCATTCCCAGAGCTGCCTCTTACATACGGAAAGCAGACCACATAACCAAAGCAGCTACTCAGCTGCTCACAGTAGATTCCACCATGGAGATGATTACCAGTCTCATCATGGGGAATACTACACCCAGCTGCCCAGCCACCACCCAACCAGGGCCAGCCAAGTAACTACCACAATCACTATGAGTCAGAACTGATCTGAGAACAATGGGTTTAATCTTTAAGGACGAAGCCCTGGTGGCCCAGTGGTTAAGTTCTTGGCTGCTTACCCAAAGGTCAGCGGTTCACACCCCCCAGCCGGGTAGGGTTTGGTTTCAATCTCTAAGAAAGCAGATCACTAGGTCTCTCTCCTGTGGTGGCACTGATCAGATATGAACTACCAGTGCTTGGGTTTGCAGCTGAGTGCTTAACCGCTGCGCCACCGAATCTCCTTGAACTTGCTCGGCCATAAAGCCCTTTCTCATGTGGCATGTGTGGACATTCTGATTAGCAGGGAGATGGAAAGATGGCTTCGCAAGGGCTAAAATAGCAAATCCCTCCTTTAAATTAAAGAGGTGGAATTTGCATGAAACTCACTTGGAAGATGGGGCTTCAAGATGGCTGCTTGAAGACAGGCGTAGAGAACCTTCTGGCCCCCAAACCTTCCTGTGCTGTGTCGAAGGGCTCAGTTCCTGAGTGAGAGGCTTTGTGTATCTCCATAGGACCATTCTCACAGCACCAGGACTTGTGTTTTATCTATAAAAATTCTGCCTTGGAGACGAGCTGCTTACTAACCCAGGATGGTATCTGCTCAGCCTGTTTACTGCTTAATGCCAAGAAGGCTTTCTCAATCAACAGAGGCCTGGAACGAGCCTCCGAGCGAGGGGGACTCAGCACAGCCACACTTGGTTGATTTTTTTCCTTCATAAATGGACATGAAAGAACCAAATGTCCATAAATTAAATTTTCTGGTTATAATGAGGCTTTTGAATACCCTTAAATCATCCTTTTGTTTCTCTGGTTCCCACCCCACCCCCAGCAAATTCCCACAAGGCATTTTCAAGTTAAAGAATATTAACCCATAATAACAAAATCTTGGCCACAGTACTAGAGACATTGGCAGAAGTGGGGAGCCACAGATTACGGCAAGGGGAGGGGGTGTCTCGAGGTACCAGGAGCCTCTATTCTCCGTTGGAGCCCCCCAGAAAAGCCCTGGACTTGCTATCTAAACTGCAAGTAGCAGGAAAAGGTCTGGGTCTGTGGGGACTGCAGTCTTCTACAACCTCTTTGATGTCTGGGAACCGCAGATAGTACACTGGGGAGCATGCTGCCCAGAGGCGGTAGGAAAGGGTCTGGCTGATAAAGACGCTGAGTTTTGGATGGGAGGGGCATCCGGCCCTGTTTGGTCACTGCTGGGTCCCAGGGCCCAGGCTGGGAGTTTGGGCTGAATTCTTATGGCTGGGCATAAGACTGAGCACCCACACAAGCCATCCCAAAGAAGGTGGGAATGTCATAAAGACATATGTGTCCAGGGACTGGGGCCCAAGGAACTATGAGACCCCACGAAAAGCTGGCGTCAGTAGGTAGTTCTGGGGTCAGAAGCCTAGACACTCTTGTGTTTCACCTCAGGGCCTTTGCACTCACTGGCACCTCTACCCGGACACCCTTCCCCATTGGTTGCATGTCTGGCTTCCTCTCCCGCATCACCATCTCTGACCACTCTGCATAAACATCCCCCTTACCCCCTGCTTCGAGTCCCCTCACTGGGCTTTCTTTTTCTCCATGGTACTTCTCACTCTCGTTTGTCACTGTCCACCCCCAACTAGAACAAAACTCACTGCCATCAAGTTGGTTCCAACTCATAGAGACCCCCGTTGGGTTTCCAAGGCAGTGAATCTCTATGGAAGTAGACTGTCCCATCTTCCTTCCACAGAGTGGCTGGTGGGCTTGAACTGCCAGCCTTCTGGTTAGCAGTCAAATGCCTTAGGTACTACACCACCAGAGCTCCTTAACTAGAAGAGAAGGGACCTTGAATGTCTTTCTATGGCTGCAGCCTTGGGCTGGCTAAAACAAACTCAGTGCCGTGGAGTAGAATCCAACTCACAGTGGCCCCATAGGATTTCCAAGGCTGTAAATCTTTACAGAAGCAGACTGCCTCATCTTTCTCCCACAGAGTGGCTGGTGGGTTCGAACCACTGGCCTTTTGGTTAGCAGCCAAACACTTTTACCACAGCACCACCAGAACTCCCGTTCGAGCTGATTTGTTGTTGTTGTTGTTGTTTGCTGTCGAGCCAGCCCCGACTCATAGCGACCCCTCCTTGGGTTTCCGAGGCAGTATCACTACGGAAGTAGGATTGCCCAACCTTCCTTCCGAGGAGTG
>NW_006921882.1:3981853-3983776 GCF_000298275.1 Orycteropus afer afer
CTTCCTTCCGAGGAGTGGCTGGTGGGTTTGAACCGCCAGCTGTCTGGTTAGCAGGCAAGTGTCTTAGCCACTATGCTACCAGAGCTCCCCCTACCTGGTTAGGGACTGTCAAATATGTCAAAATATGTGTATGTATATATATGTTGAATCAATCAGCGAATGAATCCAATCCCAGGCCTGCCAGGTACAGTCATTCAGGGTGTGCACGGCATAACCCTGAAGTCACCATTCTCAGGATCAGGCTGTGAAGGGAACCCATGAGTTGAACAGTGTACAACCTATACCACTGGCCCTGGGCTCCCCATGACCTCACTTTCAGAACTTTCCTTCAAATATCCCAAAGAGTGAATGTGATGTGACTAGTTGTTTTGTACCAAACTATGCCATTGGTCACTCTCGCTGGCCTGTGGAGTGGTGTCCCTCAGGTGACCCCGCCCCCCCCCGTCAGGGGAAGGGGCAAGTTTGCCTATGGTGGCATCTGTGTTTACAGCCTGCCTGAGACAGGTCAAGTTCATCCCACACACTGCCTGATGCCTGATGCCATCCTCACAATCTGAAGCCCATGAGACAGGTGAGGATCTGGGCTGAGAGACTGGACTGAGTTTAAATCTGGATCCTTTGCTTTCTGGCAGGTAGGAGCTCTGGTGGTACAGTGGGAAGGCATTTGGCTGCTAACCACAACAGTGACAGTTCAAACCCATCAACTGCTCTGCAGGAGGATGAGGCAATCTACTTCCGTAAAGAACCCCAATGGGGATCACTATGAGTTAGAATTGACTAGATGGCAGTGGGTTGCTTTGTGTAGTGTAATCCCAGGCAAACTACTTAACCTTTCTGAGCCTCGGTCTCTTCACCTGTAAAATGGGCATAAAAATAATTGAAAAAAGTCATGAGTATTAAATGATGTGATGCGGATCATGTACCTGGAAGCCTAGACTCTCAGCTACAATTGACTGTAAGTTCATAAAAGCACGCCCCCTGCTGGTTGGCACAGAAGTGCCTCACACCACTTGTCTGTAGTGGTGACCAGGTGGAGGGAGGGACAGTTCACATACACTCTGAACACTGGGTGCAAATGGGAAACGTTGGCTTTAGGGCTTGTGTCCCTGGGACCCAGTCATCTGGGGCCAGAAAACCATGAAAGAGAAAGGGAATTCACACTTGAATACTTGATTCACAGCCAATGGAAGTCTAGTTGTCTGCAGTGATGCTGTCAGACGGGCCCCGCCCAGGGAGTGGAGAGCTCAGGGCATGCCCTCGGTCACTCAGCACCTCGTGACCGGGTGTGGGGTGTGGATGACAATCTCGGGCTCCTGGCTCTGAGTCAGGCGGCATTCCAGACTGAAACCAAGGTGTGTTCTCAGGGAGTTCATCACTCATTCAGCACCTGCTCCATGCAAGGCACTTTCTGAACTCTGGGCTGATGGCAGTAAGCAGATCAGACATGCCAGTGGGGGAGACAAACAGTAAACAAAGGAGCCTGTGGGAGCACATGATGTGGGTTATATGCCTTTTCAGTGGCTCTGTTAGGAGAAAGCATGGTGGGGGCAGGGAAGGCAAGAGGTGAACAGATGTGAGTTGAACTGGGGTGGTCAGGGTAAGCTTGACTGGTGAGAGGACATTCTGGCAGATACTCAAAAGAAGTGAATGAGGAAGCCATGGGAACATCGCATGAGTCGTCCTTGCAGATGGAACAGCAAGTGCAAATGCCCTGAGGTGGGCATTTTGCCAGCAGGCAGAACCCAGGACACAGCTGTGTTTCCTGCTTTACCCAGACGAGCTCCTCCATAGGGAACCCAGTTCAATCTCAAGTCCCACACAGGAGCCCTGGCGGCACAACGGTTAAAGTGCTGGGCTGCTAACTGAAAGGCCGTAGGTTCAGATCCACTATGGCTCTGTGGGAGAAAGCCCTGGTGATCTGCC
>NW_006921882.1:3984417-3994084 GCF_000298275.1 Orycteropus afer afer
AAAAGAAAAGAGGAGAGACACAGGGAGGCAGGTGAGAGAAGGCAGGCAGGGGCGGTGGGAGGTTCCTGGGCGCCAGTTATAACCCCAGCTCTGCCCTGCCTCACTCTTAGGGCTCTGGGCCCGGCAGCTGCTCTCTGCGTCTCAATGTCTCTACTTTCTAGATGATGGACTGAACCACCTACCTGCAGGGCTGTGCTTGTAACTAACTGACAACTCGGTACACAATGACTTAAACCATGGAACATCTTTTTCAATTGAGCTAAACAAACGTCCTGGGTGGGGCTGGCTTCAGCAGGATCCAGAGGCTCACGATGCTCCCACGTTCTTACCTGTTCTGCTTGGGGTCTCTCCCGCAGACAGATTGTTCCCGAAGGGAGCCAAGACGGCTGCCTGCAGCGCTGCGCTAACACCCCCCAGTGGGAGGAGCCAGCAGCATGAAACTTGAGTCTCATTGGCCTGGGTGGAGTCACGTGCTCTTTGCCCATCACATGCACTGCTCTGATTGGCCAGGCCCAGTCACGTGCCCGCTGTGAATTGGGGAGGAAGGTGAGTTTCCATTGAGGACAATAGAGGTTCTCTGTTCGGGTAGGGACCTCCAACTAGACGGGCAGTTTTCAAAGTGTGTTTCGTGGAACCCTGGGAGCAGAGAAGAGAGGAGTGAAAGGCTGTCCTATGTGGGGCTCTGTACGCCTGCAAGGGTCACCAGATAAAGTGCAGGACCCTCAGTTCAATTTGAATTTCAGATAAACAAGGAATGACTTTTTAGTATATAGGAGTCCCTGGGTGGTATAAACGGTGAACACCTTGGCTGCTAATCAAAGGAGTTGGCGTTCCAAGTCTCCCTCAGAGGAAAGGCCTGGCAGTCCACTTCCAAAACATGAGCCACTAAGGCGTCTGGGTGGCACAGATGGTCTACATTCAACTAGTCACCCAAAGGTTGCCTGTTCAACCCCCTCAGCGGCACCACGGAGGAACCAGGCTTGGCGAGAGTCTTCCATTATAGCCAACCCGACCCCAGAACCTTCTCCAGAGCCTACAGAGTTTCCCCAGATCCATGCGTAAACAAACGAATGCCTTGAAACAGCCACTGAAAACCCTGTGGGTCACCATAAGTCGGAGTCAACTTGATGGCAAATGGTTATAGCCCACTGTGCAGAATGCACTTACACGAAAAATTACGCATAGTTTATCTGAAATTAAGATTTCACTAGGTAGGTTTTATTTGCTACAGGTACTTTTATTTGCTACAGGTGGCAACCTGAGCTCCATTTGGAAACATGACTCCGAATCGCTCTGCAGAATGGTCCAGGCACCACACACCAACAGTCCGCGTGGATGCCTCTGATTGGCTGAGACTAGGTCACATGTCAACATGCTGGCTGCAAAGCATGCTGGGACAGTGCATCTGTGGGAGGTGAGCGCTGATGCAGGTGATGTCCCTACCGCGAGGGTTCAGGTGGAGTTGTTACTGTTGGGTGTCCTTCAGTCAATTCCAACTCTTAGTGACCGTATAAGACAGCGTAGAACTGCCCCATAGGTTTCCCAGGCTGTAATCTTTAAGGAAGCAGATCGCCAACTCTTTCTCCTACAGAGGCACTGGGTGGATCTGACCCGACAACCTGTTGGCTACATTGTGCCACCAGGGTTCTGGGGCCCGAGAGCAGCAGGAGCCATGAACACCCTCCTTTACTGGCTCCTGAAGAAGGAATTCTGGCTTTTGATGTTTCTGAGACTTTTTTCTGAGAGGGGGATGAGGGTGTTTAGGGGGCTGTATGTGTGAGAAAGTAAGAGGGTGGGGGCAGGGGGTAGAGGATGGCAGGGGAGGAGGGTGAGTTACCCAAGATCAGTCAGATCCATTACCAGGCAGGACGCTGCAGCATCAGTGGGAAGGGGTCTCTGGGTGGTCCGGGTAGCTTCTGCCTCAGGGGGTGCTACGCTGCTTGAAGAATGAATTACCTGGAGGGTCTGGCTGGTGCTGCCTTGAAAAGTAACAATTTACTGGGCCTTCATCTCTCTCCCTCTCTCTCTCTCTCTTTTTTGTGACAGGAACCTTTGTAAGGGGGCAAACTGGATTCCCCAAATCTGACTGGTAGATGTGCCTTCTTTGGTGTAAAGGTTTAAAAAATTAAACTGTTGTTTTATGTTGTCAAGCTTGTTCAAACTCACTTGGACCCTCTGTGCAGCCCTGGTGGCATAATAGTTAAGCCCTTGGCTGCGAACTGAAAGGTCGGTGGTTTGAAACCCCCAGCAGCTCCATGGGAAAAAAGACCTGTTGATTTGCTCCCATAAAGATTATAACCTAGGACACCCTATGAGACAGTTCTACTCTGTCCTATGGGGTTGCTACAAGTTGACATTGACTCAAGGGAACACAGCAACAACAAAAAACGGAATTGGTTGTCAACAAATAAACATTGAGAGCTGTCACATACACTCCCAGATTTCGTTACTCTTGAAAAATAGGACTATCCAGTAACTTTGGGATCCGATCCCTGCACGGCAGCCCCACCTGGAGAACGCAGTTTCTACTTTATTCCAGTCTCCACCTCTCTCTACTATCCCTGAGCCGACCTTTCCCGTCTGTGCTCATGGTTTCCTTCGCAGGAAGTGAACTTTTCTTGGGCCTCATTCCTAGCTCTGTATCTCTTGTGTTTATGTTACCCTGCTGGTCCTTAAAGGAGCTCAGGTGGCCTAGTTGATACAGCATTTGGCTGCTAACCAGAAGGTCAGCAGTTCAAACCCACCAGTTGCCCTGTAGGAAGAAGATGAGGCAATCTACTTCCACAAAGATTTACAGCCTTGGAACCCCACTGGGCGTCACTATGTGTCAGAATCGATTTGATGGCAGTGGGTTTGACTTTTTTGGTTTGCTGGTCCTCGAAGGCATGGCGGCATGACACTTTGTTGTAAAGGAGGACTCGAGGAGAAGCACAGGGGTGCTCCAGCCATTCATTGGATACTGAAAGTACTCATCTGGTGGCAGGAGTACAGGCAGGGCGAAGGCCACCCTGTCTCAGGTGCCCAGTGTTTAAAGATTCAGGTCCTGGAACCAGTTAGTCTGTGTTAGAATTTTGATTCCACCACTCACTGTGACCAACAGTGGAGCTTTGGGTGGTGTCTCAGTTACCTAGTGCTGCTATAACGGAAATATCCAAAGTGAGTAGCTTTAACAAACAGAAATGTATTTTTTCACCATTTAGGAGGCTACTCACTGCCATCGAGTTGATTCCGACTCATAGCAACCCCTCCTTGGGTTTCCGAGGTGGTATTCTACGGAAGTGGATTGCTCGGTCTTCCTTCTAAGGAGTGGCTGGTGGGTTTGAACCACCAGCCTTCTGGTTAGCAGTCAGATGCCTTGGGCATTACGCCGCCAGAGCTCCCTTTAGGAGGCTAGAAGTCCTAATTCAGAGCACGGGCTTTCGGGAAAGGCTTTGTGTTGGGTGTAGGGGAAGGTCCTTGTGTCTCTTCAGCTGCTGCCCCTGGGTTCTTTGCAGTGTTCATGTGGCACATACCCTCCACTCTGTTTGTGTTTTATTCTTCTTGTGTGATCCACTCCTTATATCTCAAAAGTGATTGCTTCACTTACCTCTTACACTGATATGGTCTTGTTAATGTAACAAAGGAAAAATTACTCTCAAATGGGATTATGCTCTGAGGTATAGGGGTTTAGGATTTATAAAACGTAGTTCTGGTGGTCACAATTCAGTCTGTAACAGTTAGGGTCTCTTGATATTTGAACCTCAGTTTTCTCATCTGTAAAGTGGGATGATCATGAATGTGGGGTGGTTGGGGGGGGTGTCAATGAAAAGCACTGGAAATAGTGGCTGGAAAAGATTTATATTTCAATTTCCAGCTTCCAACTATCTTAGTTAGTAACTTGGTTACTATTTAGTATTTAGTTACTAAGTTATTTTAGTTCAGTAACTTCAGTTGTAACTTTAGTGTTTCTTGCCTCACAGCTCAGCATTCAGTCAGTCTTCAAGGCAGCAGCAGCCCTGGGAACTGGTTAGAAATGCAGACCCTTGGGCCCTAGTCAGCCGGCAGAATGGGAGTCTGCATTTTGACAAGCTCCGCAGGGGTTTGTGTGCACAGTCAGATTGGAGAAGCGCTGCTTTAGGGTTGAGTCAGGTGGCAAGAGTTTGCTTCAAGATCACCAAACAAGCCCCACAAGGGGCTGTCCTCAGATGTGGCACTGGATCCTGGCTTGTCAGGTTGGCCCTCCTTCTCCTGGAGCCCAGAGGTGGGGCGGGCCGCTCTGAGCCAGAGGGCTCCATGGGCGAGGGCTGCGCCACCTTAGCGGTGCCAGGCAGAGGGTGAGTGCTCCCGCTGTGCTCCGTCCAAAGCGAGACCAAGGCAGTGAACACCCAGAGGCAGACTGGACATCCTCCAGGGTTGGAGGAATAACGGCCATGACAGCAGGACCCACTTCCCCTTCCCTCTTGCTGTCGGGAGGGCCTGGCTGCAAGCCATGCCTTGGGCACCAGCTTTCTTTGGGTGATGTGTGTGTGCTTGCTATGTGCATATGTGAGTGTGCATGGTGTGTGTGTGCGTGGTCTGTGGTATGCATGTGCATGCATGTGTGTGATGTGTGTATATGTGTATGTGGTGTGAGTGCATGCTGCTTTGTGGTGTGTATATAGGTGTGTGGAGTATGTATATGTGTGTGTGGTCTATATATGTCCATATGTGTATATGGACATGTGTTTATGTATATGCAGGAACTCTGGTGGAGTAATAGATAAGGCATTTGGCTGCTTACCAGAAGGTCAGTGGTTCAAACCCACCAGTTGCTCCGTGGAAGGAAGATGGGGCAATCTACTTCTGTAAAGATTCACAGCCTCAGAAACCCAGTGGGGGTCGCTATGAGTCAGAATGAACTCAATTATAGTGAGTTTGGAGTCTTTTTGTATGTATATATTAAGGTGTGCACGTGTGTTTGGTGTGTATATGTGATATGTGCTTGCATGTGTGGTGTGTACATGTGCATCTGTGTACATGTACATGTACATGAGGTATGCGGATATGTTGTGGGATGTGTTCCTGTGTATATATTGCATGCATATGTGCATGGATGCATGCATGTTTCTGGTGTGTATATGTGCATGTGTGTATATGTGATGTGTGCACATACATGTGTGGAGTGTATGCGGTACATTCACATGTGCTGTACACATGTGACTTTGCATGCATGTTGTGCTTGCACATGTGTGCATACACTGTGGTATGTTTGTGTGTGGTGCATGTCTGTGGCATGTACATACGTGTGCATGGGCACCTGTGGTGTGTACATGTGTGCACACATGTGGTATGTGCACATGTGTATATGTGCATGTGTGGTATGTGCATTGCCGTATACATATGACTGTGTATGTGCTGTGCATGTGTGTGGTGTTTTCACATGTCTGCATATATGTGTGGTATGCACACACGTGTGTGTATGGTGCACATGTCTGTGGTGTGTCCGTGTATGTACATGTGTGGTGTGTATGTGTGTGTGATATGTATGCATGTGTTTGTCTCAGTGTCTTTTTTTTGCTTGGCACTGTGGCCGCAGTCACATGGACTTGAGACTGACAGAAGCTGTTTAGTCTCTCACTCTGTTTACAGCCGAAGAGCAAAGCAAACCCCAGGGTGAGCAAGCACCTGGGGTCTGTATCTCCGCTGGAAGGAGATGTGCTCAGAAAGCCAGACCCCATCACAGGTGTGCTAAAGTAACCTCCTCTCCAGGGCACTGGCTTTGCAGGCTGGGATTAGAAATAAAGCTGTTTCCAAATGAGACTCAGGCCCCTGCTCCCTGCTGGGGCCTGAGGCTCGGGGAGCCAGAGGGAGCAGCTGCCGGGGAGCCCTTCCCCCCCAGGCCTGCTGAACTTCCAGGGCAGAGAGTCTGAGAGTTCCACAGATGAGGGTAAGGTCCGCCCGTGGAACAATGTGCCCGTCAGCAGAATTCTCACCCTCCTTTAATTGCCTTTGAGACATATGCTGACTTGGTCAGAATCGCCTTGGCAAGATGTGACTGATGATGTATGAAATGAAATCTCCCTGTCCAGCGGTGGGCGAGGGGTGCAGACCCCCGGCCGGCCGGGCCGGCAGACACAATAAGCCCCTCACATTTCCAGGCCATCTTTCATCCTGGCCAGGCCGCCCAGGTGTGGAGCAGACTGGCAGATCAGATTACGGTCTGGAGTCCAGGCTGGGTGCCCTGGCCTGGGGAGGTGCTCAGCGGGTGTGGGCGGGAGCTGGCTCCTGAGAAATCAGAGAGGGCCCTGGGAAACTCCCGGGCCTGGGTGGCAGGGGGCTGGGGCAAGGAGAAGGATGGAATGCAGGGGTTATCCTGGCATCTCTAACACAGCTCCCCCACCACTTCCCTGTCTCCTAGAGCGTGAATGGGCTCCTCTCTGCTTGGCCAAGAGCAGACCACAGCAGGAAGCTTTTGCTGTTTTTAAACTCAGGGGCTTCCATGTTACCATCCTTTCCTTTTTATCCAGATGGAGACTGACACTTACCAAGGGCTTTCTCTGTGCCCCATGTGCTGCTGTTTGTTCAAAGCTCTTTTCTTGAATGAATTTCTGAATCCTCACGGCAACCCCAGGAGACAGATGCTAGTAGGAGCCTATCTTACAGACAGGAAAACTGAGGCCTGGAGAGGCTAAGTTCCTGGCCCAGGGTGTCAGCCACTCAGTGGAGACTCAGTCTGAAAGCCTCAATGGGTGGTGGCCTCAGGTCCAGCCTACACATGATGTGCTCCCAGGTGGGCTGTTCCTGCATATCTGCATTCATTCTTTTGTTTACTCAGTCATTCACTCAGCAAGTCTTAGCTGAGGTGGTTTTGCAGGAAAGATAAGGTTACATAGGGGGCTTGTGGGCATTCAGAGGGAACCTCACTTCTTCCCAGGCTTGGATATGGAAAGTCTGTCTCTTCAAGGAGCTCTGGTGCCGTGGTGCCCAAGGCATTTGACTGTTAACCAGAAGGTTGGGGATTTAAACCCAAGAGCTGGTCTGCAGAAGGAAGACTGGGAGATCTATTTCTGTAAAGAAAGATTTACTGCCTTGGAAACCCAATGGAGGTCGTTACATGAGTCGGAATCAACTTGATGGCAGTGGGTTTTTTTTTTTTTTTTTTTGGTAGTGTCTTCATCTTGCAGGAGACAAGATGGCACCCAGAGGAATGCCTGCCTCGGAGAGCTGCCACTGTCAGCTCTGGTCAGTGGGCTCACTGTGCATTGGCTGTGGTCATTCCTGCCCATCCAACAGGTGTTTATTAAGCATCTGGTGTGTGCTGGGCTCAGCTGAGAGGCCCAGAGGGTGAACTGTAATGCTTGCTTCCAGGATAAATATCCAGGGAGAGGAGGGGCGCTGATAATTCTCAGTGGCTTTCATATGCAAATTGCAGCACCAGCCTACTCCCCTCTGCCCCAGCCTCCCTGGTGCATGAAGACCTCCCAAAAGATTGGAGAGGGGGCCATGACGCAGAGACTGCTGCAGGGGCAGCCTGACTGGAGGAAAGAGACCCCATTCATCTCTGCTGGCATTGGACGAGGCAGAGTGGTTACAGCAACTTTGCAGCTCTCAAGGCCTGGATAGGACCTGGGGGACAGAGCCCTGTTTCTGTCTCCTCCTACCCTCAGGCCCTGAGCATTTGCTAGTCTGGAATGCTTGTCTCTGATTCGGATCAGTGACATCAGGGTCATTTCATTCTCTCCTCCAACTCCTTCAACAGGGCCCATCTGTCTCTCTTCCTGCCCCAAGCCTCACTGCAGGTTCCTGGTCCTTCCACCACCTGAAAGCCATCTCCTTGATGGCTCCCACCTCATGGGCCTGCTCATGGCTGTATGCCTAGGCCCAATGCAAAATGAAAATGGGGGCTCTTGTTCATAGATGATTGAGAATGTCACCATGGAGTGTTACACTAAGCTAAGCCTGTGGCCCTTCTGAGCGCAGGGCCCTGTCTGGCTCCCAGGTGGCCACACCGTGGAGCTACCCGCCTGGCTCCCAAGAAGCACTCATCAAGCACTGAAGGATGAGTGGCCACTGGCCAGGGGACAGAGGCCCAGTGGGGGAGGGGCTCAGGACCTGGCCTCTGTGACAGTGATCGGCCAGCCAGCTGGTGTCCACATGAATGACCAGGACTTTTGGTGAATAATAGCCAACATAAGGCAAATTTCCAAAAGGTGCGGATAACTCATATCCCCACTTCCCACCTCATCCTGACACCAGCCACACACACACACACACACACACACACACACACACACACACGACACTCTCTTTCTGACCCTAGCCATCCAGAGTCAGGTCTCCATATGTTAGGACTTGGTCCTTCCAGCCCCTCCCAAATAGGCAAACACCAGCCTCTTTGCCAGTTCTCATGCCTGTGGTGGGTTGGAGACTTCTCTAGGATGACTCACAGAATTCGTACAGAATACCTGTACTTACAGTTACCCATTTATTATGACCAGAAAGGTTTCAAAGCATACAGACTCATTGGGCAAGGTCTGGGAGAGGTCCATTGTCCTCTCTCTGTTGCATGAAAGTTCTCACTGATCCCAAAAGCCCCAAAGAGAGCCCTCCAAGGACCAGAGCCCCCTAGTCATTGGGACCTCAATGGATGTGCATAACTGGAGCCTTGTCAGGTGCCATCGAGTCGGCTTTGACTCACAGGGACCCCAGGTTCAAGGGAATGAAACCCTGCCAGGCCCTGCACCAGCCGCACAATCCTTGCTGTCCCTGAGCCCGTCGTGGTAGCCACTGAGTCAGTCCCTCTCACTGAGGGGCTTCCCCTTTTTGCCATCCCTCTGCTTCACCAAGCATGGTGTCCTTCTCCAGGGACTGGTCCCTCCTGATAACATGTCTAAAGTATGTGAGATGAAGTCTGGCCATTCTCGCTTCTAAGGAGCATTCTGGCTGTACTTCTTCCAAGGCAGATTTGTTCATTCTTCTGGCAGTCTGTGATATTCAATATTCTTTGCCAAATCAAATGCATCAATTCCATTTCCATTCTCCTTATCCATTGTTAAGCCCTCACAGGCATGTGACCAAAACCAAACCAAACCAAACCAAACCAAACCAAAACAAAAAACAACCAAACTCACTGTCCTTGAGTTGGATCCAACTCATAGTGACCCCTCCTTGGGTTTCCAAGGCGGGATCTCTACGGAAATAAATTGCCCAATCTTCCTTCAGAGGAGTGACTGGTGGGTTTGAACCACTAGCCAGCCTTCTGGTTAGCAGTCAAGTGCCTTAGATACTATGTCGTGTGAGGCAATTGAAAATACCATGGCTTGAGTCAGGCACACCATCATCCTCCAAGTGACATCTTTACTTTTGAACACTTAAAGAGGCCTTTTGCAGCAGATTTGCCCAAGCAATATGTCATTTGATTTCTTGATTGCTGTTTCCATGGTCATTGATTGTGGATTCAAGTCAAAGGAAATAGTCAAAGCTCAAGTCTTGATATACTTCCTCCTAAGGAGTCTTAGGGAGCTCTGGTGGCATAATGCCTAAGGCATTTGACTGTTAACCCAAGGAGGGGTCCCTATGAGTGGCACCTGACTCAACAGGCACTGAGTTAGGTTTTTTGGAAGGAGTCTTAATGCACAGTTATGATCTTCCCAAACAATGCATATAGGGACTCAACTCCCTTCCTGAGGCCTGTAGCCAGGGAGGGGCC
>NW_006921882.1:3994242-4015376 GCF_000298275.1 Orycteropus afer afer
TTACGTTGGGCCAGGCTGTTTCAGAAAGACAAAGAGCACCCTAATTGTTCAGTCGGTTTTCAAAACCCAGAGACACAAAGCCAAACGGAGCTCTTTGTACCATAGGCCTGCAGGCTCTTCTCCTCCCTGGGGCTCTCTTGGCTCCACCCACGTGACCCCTTAAGCTGCAGTCTTGTTCCAAAGCCCCGGGGGTCCCCTGGCAGGTCTGCCTCTGCTCCGGAGAACTGGGGAACACCGGGAGCCTGGGAGGGCCTCTCGGCAGCCCTCCTCTGGAAACCTTCCCCAAACTCCGTCTAGCCTCGTATGTTGTTGTTGTTATGTGCCGTCGAGTCGAACCGACTCATGGTGACCCCTCCTTGGGCTTCCGAGGCAGTATCACTACGGAAGTAGATTGCCCCATCTTCCTTCCGAGAGTGGCCGGTGGGTTTGAACCGCCAGTCGTATGGTTAGCAGTCAAGTGCCTTAGGCACTATGCAACCAGAGCTCCTAGCCTCACATGGGGACCAGTTAGTTTGTGCACTTGCCTCCTTGGGACAGCCCCAGGAGGGGAGGGGACACGGGCCTCACTGCCACGCTGGGAGAGGGGTGCTTGTTCTCCCATTTTAAAGATGAGGCTCCGTGGGGTAATGATGAACCCTCAGCTGGCAGAGATCAGCCGGTGGCAGAGGCCTGGAGGCATCGGTCAGTTGGACACCCGGTGGGCAGCTCAGTAATGTTTGTGGAAGATGGGTATGAGGATGGAGAAGGAGGCAGAGCAGCTGGCGGGTGAGGCCTCGGGCAGAACGGATGCCGGCACCCCAGACACTTCAGGGGCAGAAGGCTGTTGGGGAAGGCAGGCCACACAGTCAAGGTATCCGGCTGCGGGGGAGGGGCAGCTGGAACGAGGCGGGGCCTTAAGGAGGAGCCCGGGAGGATTCCCTGGCTCACTCCCACTGGTCACTCAGATTTCCTTTTCTCATTCCACATGCACGGATTGCATGCCTTCCGTCACTGCCAGGCACTAGGGGCAGGACACGGGTAAAAGAGCCTCCATGCCAGGCACTGCCTGGGCCAGGGAACCCTGACTCTAACGGGGCAGACAGACAATTAAAAGGGCACTGCGTAATTCCAACTGTAACTCCAGTGAGAGGAGCTCCGAAAAGTGTGAGGGGTGACCAGGGAGGCGGCCGCAAGCGTCTCTGGGAGGAGTGGCCTTTGAGTAGGGACCTGGCAGTGGAGAGAGTCCCTGGCCCTGCAAGGCACTGAGGATGAGGGTGTTGGGGAAAATTTTCTAAAAACAAAACCTCCTCTAAACCCAGAAAACCTCTGCACAACAACCAAGAGCTGTACTATTGAATAAGCATGAACCCAGAACAGGACGCCACAGGCACTCCAGGGGCTGAAGAGATTGCAAGACAGAGAGCAATCTTATCCTTTACCGAGCTGAGTGGATACAAGCCACAGCAATCAGGGTGAAATTGCTAATTTTGCAGTATCTTTAGGTCAGATCTCAAGTTATGCTAATCTCCTTCCAGGAAGCTGAGAGCTAGGGGTGTGAATTTCCATGATGATTACACGGTCAAAGGAGATGCTCCCAGGTCCCTGGGAAACACCCTGGATTTACACACTTTCCCGAAAGACCAAGAGAGATCCTACCGTGAAGTTATCTGTGAATTCTGAAAGAGCAGGGGAGCCTCTCGCCCTATTTTCACCGGGGAGAATTAAAACCTCTTGTTTTCAGTTTGTATCGGTCCTCAGAGAGGGCAAGGGTAGGAGCGCATTCTAGGCCGAGGGAATGCACGTGCAAAGTCGAGCTGTCCACAAGTTCGGGGAGGCGCAGGGGTGTCCGCGTGTTTTGAGTGAGGAAAGCCGAGAAAAGGGCCCGGCAGGGGGCAGAGGGACGAGAGGGGCTCAGGGACCACCTCCTCCGGGAAGTCGTCTCCGACTCCCTCGCTTCCTCTGCGCTACCCCGCCGCTCAGCTTCTTCCCAGCTTCCGAGGGCCTCCCGCCCAGCTTTGGCATCCTTCCTCACCCAGACTGCGAGACCCGAGAGGGCAGGGCCAGCTGGGATTCCTTTCTCCTCATCCCCCCGGCGTCCAGCCGGGCGCTGGGCACCCCGTGGGCACTCGGTCAATATTTGTGGAGCGCACTAGCCCGACTGAAAGAACCCATTGGGCGCAGCAGGGGGGGAGGGCGGGGCCGAGGCAGGTGGGAGGCCGCCGGCGCGGGAGGGGCCCCTGGAAGCCCGCCCTCCTCCTCCTCCTCCTCCTCCTCCTCCTCCTCCTCTTTGCAGGCCCCAGTGCGTACTCTCTGGGGCTCCCGAGAGATCAAGGGCGCGCAGGGGCGAGAGGGCTAGCCGGGCCCCTGCTCTCGGCTCCGGAGGTCGGAAGCGAGTAGGTTGCAGCCTCCCGAGGGGAGAGCGCTCTCGAGTGGAGCGGGAAGGAGCGCCCGCCCGCCGCCTCCCTGGCGGTAGCTCTCCTGGCTCCCAGGATTGCGGGCTGCTCCTCCCACCCGCTCCAGCCTCCTCGGTCGCTCACTCGCTCCCGCCGGTCTCCAAGCCCGGCCGTGCGCCCAGCGACTGCAGATCGAGGGGCCCCGGCGCCAGCCTGAGCCGGGGCAGGGGTCCCCGCAGCGCGCAGCCAGCCGGGGAGGGGCCATGTCCCGCGCGGGCACAACGGGGCCGGTCTGCGGCAAGTGACTGAGCGGCGTGGACGCCGCTGCCCCCCTCCGCCACCTGGGGCGGCGCGGGCCCCAGCGCCCGGAGCCCAGTGCCCGGGCGGAGCGGAGAGCCGGCGCGATGCACGTGCACTCACTGCGCGCCGCGGCGCCCCCCAACTTCGTGGCGCTCTGGGTGCCTCTGCTCCTGCTGCGCGCCGCCCTGGCCGACTTCAGCCTGGACAACGAGGTGCATTCGAGTTTCATCCACCGGCGCCTCCGCAGCCAGGAGCGGCGTGAGATGCAACGGGAGATCCTCTCCATCTTGGGCTTGCCTCATCGCCCGCGCCCCCACCTCCAGGGCAAGCACAATGCTGCGCCCATGTTCATGTTGGACCTGTACAACGCCATGGCGGTGGAGGAGGCCGGCGGGCCCGACGGCCAGGGCTTCTCCTACCCCTACAAGGCCGTCTTCAGCACCCAGGGTCCCCCTCTGGCCAGCCTGCAAGATAGCCACTTCCTCACCGACGCAGACATGGTCATGAGCTTCGTCAACCTTGGTGAGTGAGGGCAAGAGGGGGGACACCCGGTCCTCGGCCGAGGTGGGGCCGCCTTGCAACAGGGATGGGGTCACTTACATCCAGCCCTCCACCTTTCCACTGAGCCGCTGGCGTAGCCATCAGTGACTGCCTGAGGACTTCCCTCCTCCGGCCCCAGTGGACCCCAAGTTGTGCTCGCTCCCAGGTAGCAGGAGGCAGGCTCAGCTGGCCTGTGGGTATTGCTGGGAGGGAGGCACCCACCCGGACCCCACTCCGGGTTACGCCGCCGGCCACACCTCTGGGGCGGCAGGCGCCAGCCGGGGTCGTGGCTCTCAGTTCAAAGCGCGGGACTTGGTCATGTGAGCTGTCTCTGGCCGGCGCGGCTCTCGCTACCTGCATTTTAAAGGGCCCTTCTCGGAGGAGCTGTCTTCCCTCCAGTCCTCGGTTCCGCTAACCACGCCTGGCCCAGGCCTCCCGGACAGCGCGCCCCAGTCCCCGCCCTGGCAAGCCCTACCTGTTGCCTTGCGTTGCGCCCGCCGAGCGCCCCCGGCGCCTCTGGGCCCCTTTCCCTGCCTCCAGCGCCCCCCCTCTCTCTGGGTCTACTTGCCGGAGCCAGGGAAGAAACATTGCCATTGCGAAGTTTCTATTTTAAATATTTAATGATAGGTCCCGGGCGGGCAGAATCCATTTTCAGCGTTTATCACGTGTGGCGCACAAACCACGGGTTTTGGCGATTGGGCGGCCAGGGATCTCCGAGGAGACGCCGCCGGGGGCCGGTCCCGGGGCCGGAGCCGGAGGCTGCGGCGGGGCCCCGGGGCGCCCTGCCATCGCGTCCGCGCACGTTCCCCAAACTGGCTTAAACCTACCCCTGCCGCGCGTTGTGGGGCAGATCATCCAATACCGGTTTCCGTGATAACGCGCAGCGATAGCGCGGCTTCCTCAGCCGCTCGATTCTACCTGCGGACGGCGCAGCCAGTATCCCAGCCAAGACCCCAACCTCCGGCCACGGCGTAGGTCAGCCTGGAAATAATGACCCTAAAACCCCACGCTGGGCACACGGGGAGCGTCGTGAAGGCTTCCCGGAGCAGATAAAGTCGGCAGGGTCCCCGGGACGCCATTGTCCACCCTAAAAGCCAAATGCGCTTCAGCGCCCAAGGGGGGGGGGGACGCGTCGCTGCGGCAGCCTGTTAGGAGCCAGGCAGCTCTCTAAGCTTCGATTTAGAGCAACCTCCTAGAAGTGCGGGGTGAACAACAGAGGTACAGACCAGTGCGCCTACATGGACCCTGGTGCATCAAGTTCGGGAAGTGGCAATAGATTTTACCGGGCTGGGGGGCCGGGGGCGCGGCGGAACTGGGGGTGGGAGGAGGGTCGGATTTTCCAGTATCTGCGCTTCTATCTACCTTTTTTTTCTTGCTATGTATGTGCTTCGTTGCCTATACAAAAAAGAAAAAAGTTCTAAAAATAAGTAGGAATCAACAGAAGTGACGTTCCACCTTAGCAGTCCTGAAGCCGGGTTAACCCGGGCCCTTTCTGGCAGATATTTATGGCTTCTGCTGTTGGTTGGGGATCGGGAGTTCAGAATCAATGCAACAGGTCCCAGCCGCTGGCCTTCAGAGCCCTGCTGGGGTCCTTACGGAGACATTTGGAAGCCCTGGCTTCTGTAGACAGCTCTGGAAACCCTGCAAGAGGCACTTGATGCTTAACCACTGGCCGCTTGGCGGGATCCCGGCCCCCACCCCAGGGCGGGGCGGGCTGCTCACTGGAGCCTCTGGGGCCCCGGGGGTGGGGGTGGGTGGTGGGAGCAGGCCGGGACTAGCCTGGGAAGGCCACAGCTGGGTGGTTTCCTCTGGCGGTACACACACCTTTCAACCCCGCTAGGCCTATGTCTTTCATCTTGAAAGGACAAAGCCTGGCTTGTCTGAGGCTCTCAATCAGCTGGGCTGGCTTTGGGCTCTGGGACAGCCCTGCCTGACTTCCTCAGGTCTAGCTTTCTGGAACGTTTCTCCAAATTAGATGGCGGAGTCGGTTTAACAGGGCACACAAAGCATGTTTTTCTTTGTCTCTCTCTCCCTCTGGCTTTTCCTAAACTGAAGGTAATTAGTCAGGTGACGGCCTGGACTAGAGTTTGCAGGAACCTTCTTGTAGATGCTTCTACGGTTGGCCTTGAATTTCTGCTCAGCCACAGCCCGGGGGTAAAATGGCAGGTCCCATCTGTTCTGCCTTGAGGGGGACAGTGGTGTTGCAGAAGGCCTGGGGGAGCGGTGTAGAGGGTGGGGTGGGATAGGGCATACATCCTGAACTGAGTTTGCTGAGCGCGCACACAGTTTTCCCTGGGATTGCAAACCCTAATACGTAGTTTTCTGTAGGTGAGTTTTTTCACACTTTGCCCAAGAGCAACAAAACGTCACTTGTTGCTTGTTATTGTCTGGGGCGACTTTGGGAGCCTGGCTGGAGCCCCTGGGGGACGGCTGGCCCCGCTGCCCCTCCAGCACACGGGGCTGCTGTCCTGCCTTGCTTGCCTCCGCGTGTGCGCGGGGACCACTGTCTGGATGCTGACGGCTTTTGCAGACCTGCGCAGTAATTCTGCCTTCTTGCAGCCAGACTGGTTTTCATTCCTGTAACTTGTGCTCCTCGGAATCCAAGCTTTTTGCCAGGGTGAGTGGGAATCTAAAGGAGAGGGGAATTTACGACAAAACCAGCCACTGGGAACAGGACTTCAGAAGACACATTATGACAAAGACCAGTCTGGACCTTAAAGCGCTTCACACCAGCTTAGTGGCCGGTCCCCTGAAGTTCAATGGCAAATTTGTAAACCTGTTTGGATTACCAAGTCCCCCACTCCTGCAGACTTCAAGACTCCAGGGCACTGGTGATTCTTCCCACGGACTCCACTGACTGGGCCCTCACCTTGCTTTTCTTTGGGAAAATCCAGCTGCTTAGCCTGGATTTTCTCTAGAAGCCACTGGCAGGAGGGATCTGCGGTTAGTGTCTCCCTGGTCCAGGTTATGAAGGAACCCCAAATCAGTTTAATCTTCGAAGGAACTTAAAAGAGAGAGAGAGAGAGTTGGAAGTCCGGAATCCCTCCGTATTGGAGGCAGCGGATAAAAGTGGCTTTTGTTTCTGTAAGCCGGAGCGTGGGGAGAAGGCCGCGCAGCTCGAGTTTTACTTTATACCATCTGGCTCTCCTTTTTGTTGACAAGTGTTTGGCATTAAGATCTCTTCTTGTGCCCCTTCAGTGCAGGCCCTACCACTGTAGAGTATTAGAAAAAGATTCTGTTACAGTTTAAAAATTTCCTTCAGGGAGTGCTTCGGAAGGGAGCACGGGCTGCAGGCGTTTGCAGCTGTAACCTGGCTTGTGTTAAAATTTGGAAGGGCCGCCCCACATTCCAGCACTCGCGCGCCGGCCCTCCCTGGTAAGCGGCCAAAGGTTAATATAAATGTCACCCACGCTCCCCATTCTTTCTTTTCTTTCTGCAGCGTGCCTTCGCTATAGGAGTGCACCGACAGCTGTGTTTTTAGTAACCCTTTCACCGTCACTTCTTTTAAATCTCATTTTCCTGCTTATATAAATCAAAGATCCCCCCCCTTTCCTCAAGGATGTGTGACCCAGATTTGAACTTTCTTGATCTTCCATGTATTTCCTTCTGGAATAAAAGCAGGTTGCTTCGGAGCCCCGGATGCCAGCTTAGGGTGATTCCAGGACTGTCATTCGGCTGCGGGGTGGACCCCGTCGACGGGCAGGGGGAGGTGGCCTGGGGGAATTCGGTTCCAGGGCAGCAGAGGGGATAGCACCAAAGGGAAGATGTGGTTCTGTGCCTCGGTGCTGGCGAGCTGTGGGGCCTTGTGCGCAGTCGGCAACACGCCTTTGGTGACACACACAGCTGGTACGCCATCCACATCCCAGAATGCCTGTGATGTGAGCGAATATCACATGTCCCTGCACTTGCAGACAAGTGGTGACTTCATTCCAGGGAGAGTCCTATCTAAGTTGATGGATCGCCCCGATCACTTTAATGTCTCCCCCCCCCCCTTTCGGGTAAGGTCATATTTGGCCCGTTACAAATATCAGTGTCCTAACGCTCCCCTCGCCACCCCGCCCTTCCCCGCCTGCCCACCCATTTCACCAGCTGCGGATTCCGAGTCGAGAAGCCCTTTGCACCGTGTTGCCGGCCACAGTCATTTCTCAGCGATCGCTCAGACCTGTGTGGGGGCTGTCGACACGCTCGTTTTTGGCAGCCCTCGTGTGCTCTGCTGGTGTCACTGGGGCGAGGGCGGCCAAGGCAGGGAAGTGTGGAACCTGTCTTGTTATTGTCAGAAGGAATGCGGGGATTAGTCTTTGAAAAGGGCTGGTGGGAGAGCCTGCAGCTGTGCACACTTACTCTAGAGGATTTAAGTCCCACTGGTAAAATCAATAGATTGAGTTGCACGACCCTCTGCTTTTAATTAGTTTAAATCAAATGTGCTGGGGCTATTTCGCCTCCTCTCGCCTTCATGGGGTGAGGAAATCCCAATATTTACATAGAAACTGTTAATTTGTGGCAAAAATGATAACACATTTAGCTTCACACCCTTAAATCGCTCCAACTTGATGGATCCCAGATCAACGGGATGTCGAGGGGTGACTTCACCAGGGAGAAGGGGGCAGAGGGGTGACTGACACTGGCGGTGATGTCTGCTTCGCGCTCTAGCTGCCAGGGCGCAGGTGGGTCTGTCTGCGGCCTCAGTGCCCGAGGATGGTATGATGATGACTCCTCCCACTGCCAGTCAGAAATACTGCGATTCACCCCCATCACTTCCAGTCCTTTCTTGAACATTCCGAAAATACTGTTAAGCAGGAACTTGCCTTTTGGATGGTCTCTCCCCTGGGTCCTGTGCGCTGGATGGCTCAGGCACAGAGCTTTATTTATTACAGACCTTCAAATGCTTTTCTTTCCAATTCCTGAAACAGTTTACAGGGGAAGGGGGGTGCCTCCTTAACTGCAAATGATCCCGGCTGGGTCCGGCTACGGCGGTTAGGCGCACTGCTCAGTATGAGCCGCGAGTTCAGCTGCGACGGGACTCCAGGTTCTGCAGCCCATGGCCCTTGACAAATAATATTTGACAAAAATGCACATTGGTATTCCTTAATACGGAACAGATATTTCATAGTTGACCGGGGCTGCTGTGTCCTGCCCCCGCCTCCTTCCCAAAGCAGAGTGTTTATGATTTGGGGGATGTTTGACACTGATGGGAATCTCAGAGTAGCATTTGCGATGCGGCCTTTCAACACGCGAGTCGGAAGGCGTTGTTGGGAGCCGCGCAAAGCCTCTGCTGATCCGCGTGGAGTGGATTGAATTAATGACTCCGAGAGCTCCAGTGTTGGGGTAATTGCTTTATTGTTTTGGAGCCAGGGTGCTTTTAATCCGGTTCCTGTACAAACATGTTTAACGTGTGTTAATGCATTACCAAACCAGAGCCTCTCAGCACAGCCCTGCTTTTCATTAATTGATATCGGTAGCATGGTACAGATTTCAAAGGACTGGCCAAGTTTAAACTGTGTTTCCAATTTCCTCCCTTTCCTGTGTTTGAAATGCCAATGTTAATTTGTTCCCATGTGGGAGCGGGGGCTGCCAACCGTGGCTTTATATAAGGGCTTCACAGTGAAGGCTTCCAGCCCTCGCTGATGCTGGCGGCTGCCTGGCCGAGTTTCCTGGCACTTTGCAGCTAATTCTGGGTGATATATGGAGTCGAGGCTGGGGGCTGCACTGCCACATAACGGAAGTTCTCAGTGACAGCAGCGGGTGTGACTTGGCAGGGGAGGATGAACGGCATCTGTAGTGCTTCTCTTTGGACACAGCCTAAACCCATGTATTGGTTTCCACTTTGGTCGTCTATTGGCTGTGTGACCTTAGGCCAATTACTTCACAGCTCTGAGTTTGTGTCCTCATTTTTTTTTTTAAGGGTTGATAATCACCCGTTCCTGGACAGATTCTCATGAAGATGAAATCTTACAGGGTGTGCAGAGCCTGGCACACAGTAGGTGCACAATAAGAGTTAGCTCTTGTGTTTGTTGTGGTGGCCAGATCAATAGCCACTTGGATAACATTGGTCTAAATGTCAGTGTTTAATGACTTAAAATACTGGGAAGAAGCCACACATGTTATTTTAAACATTCCAAGAACATAACTCCACAGGTGTGTGTGGGCATGTGTGCTTTTCTGCTTTCAGAGATCAATGAAAGTTGAACGAAGGTGCCAGGCTTACTCTAAGATGAGTAGCGCCCCTGCGGAAATTTTCTCTTGTTTTTAACATCTTGTCGATTGGCTGCTGTCGAGTTGATAGCGACTCACGGTGACCTCCTGTGACGAAGAAGAATTCCCTGATAGGATTTTCTAGGCTGTAGTCCTTATGGGAGCAGATCGCCAGGTCTCTCTCCCAAAGACCGCTGGGTGGGTTCAAACCACCGACCTTTTGTTTAGCAGCCGAGTGCTTTACCGTTGTGCCAAGGCTCCTCCTCTTTAAAAATTGCATGACTAGGGAAACAGAAGCTGGGTGAGGGACAGACAGGAACTCTTGGTCCTGGCTTTGCAACTTCTCTCTCAAACAAAATTTATTCACAAGTAAAAAAAGTTTAATTCGAAAAAGAAATTGCATCACTGAAGCCTTTCTTCCTGCCCCTCTCTGGAAGATGGTCAAGGTACAAATTGTGTCTGTCCCAAGGGAGCGACGAGGCAGGTGCGAGGCCGGAGCCCTCATTAACAGTACAGCAGAACTTCCCGCTTTTTATGGAGCAGGTGCATGGGTGCCATCGCCCCCGGCCGTCCCCCAGTCGGGGTTGGACTCCCCCAACAAAGCCCTCTGCTGCGCGCGGTGCGTTTAGAAGTCTCTGGAGACCCCAGACCGAGGGGTGGGCTTTATCACTAAAGCTCCCCATAAATCCCCTTCAGCTCTTTCTGTACTGTCTGAAAAATCCGACTTAGCGGGTATTAAGTTCCCCTGCATCCTTGAGGTCACATGTGACTCCTTTATGTCTTTATCTCCAGGAGTAGCTTTCAAGTTTCAGTCTTTTGTTGTCTGGCTTAATTAAATTTGGCTGTGAAGAAAAAGTTGCACTGTTTCCAAAAATCGAGGACTTGCCTGTTTTTCAGCATTGGACCTGGGCCTGTATGGTCTTGCAATACCAGTCTCTTTCTTGCTGTCATGGAAGGTTTTTTTTTTTTTTAAATCTAAGTGTTTAGCAAGACAATCCGCATAGACAGGCCCAAGTGCTCATCTCGCCAGCCCCTTCCCAACACGCAGCCACAGGCAGTGAAGTTACACTGTGGTTTCCAGGCTTGTGTTTTGGCCTTTGATGAAGGCCTCTTTGGACTGTTTCAGATGTCCTTCCTACCTGCCCTGCATTGCCTGGCAGGGTTCTCCCGGAGCCGAAGGCACTCAGATAGTGGTGTATCCGTAGGCCTCAGGCAGTCCAGGCTTCTCCGGTGTTGACCTTGCATCTCCAGTAGTAAATTTTTAAGCATGTACCCTCCAAATAAATAAATCACATAATTCCCACTGTTTAGGATAGGTTGTACTTCATGAAACAGACCCCAGTAGAAGTTCAAATCAGCATTAAAGATGAAAATAATACAAACTTTGAATTTAACAAAGAAAAGTAGAGTTGCATTACCGAAACGTGCAATGGTATGGGAGGTTCTTTGATGTCCTTTTTTTAAATCATGGTTCAACTGTTTGGGTTCAGTGAGCTGGAAGCCTGACCTACATTTCTAGTGTTTTGGTCCTTCGCCTGGTCAGCATAGCTAGGGTTTGGGGCTTAAACAAGCCCACAAATTCCAGAGGTTAAAGGTTTGTCTTCATTTGCAGGGTGGGCCCCTGGGAGGTTGGGAGAGGGCTCTGTACGCTGGTGGGGGACGGGCGCAAGCCCCAGGTTGATGCCACTGTCTGGACTGTCACTGGTTACTGTATGAGGAAAAAAACCAAACCTGATGCTGTCTAGTGATTCCGATTCACAGCACCCCTAGAGGACAGAGTAGAACTGCCCAGTAGGGTGTCCAAGGCAGACTGCCACATCTTTCTCCCTCAGGGTGATGGTGCGTTCGAGCTGCCAACTTTTGTGCCACCAGGGCTTCTTACAAGAGTGTGTGTGTGTGGGGAGACAATGTGGATTTTGTATTGGTTTTAAAATTTCTACCTGGAAGCGATGCAGCTCGTTTGCTCGTGATTCCTCGGTCAGAACTGCTCACATGGCCAGACCTAACCCAGGGGGGCCAGAGTACCATCAGGTAGTTTGTGGAATAGCACTGATCACCACCCTGTCTCAGAGGAAGAATTTCTCACGTGGTACAAGATGGAGACGGGAGACATCGATCACTGGCTAGGTTAAGATCCTCACTTTTCAATCCTGTTGTTGTTAGGTGCCCTAGTAGTCAATTCCAACACATAGGGACCCCATGTGACAGTAGAACCCCATAGGGTTTCCTAGGCTGGCATCTTCATGGTAGCAGATTGCCAGGTCTCGACTCTCGTGGAGCTGCTGGGTGGATTCAAACCACCGGCCTCTCAGTTAACAGCTAAGTACTCCACTCTTGTGATACCAGGGCTCTTTTTCAATCCCATGCCAATTATTTGAAATTTTTGTTGAAACTGTGTATTCCATCTTCCCTGATGTCAGTAAGTTCCTGAAATTTCCTTCACAAATATAATTGTAACGTTTTCTTCCTGCATCCCAAGGCATCTCCCAGACTTCCCCAAGGGCTTGCACCCTGTTTGGGAGACCAGTGTTTCTAGAAGCTTCCACATCCCTGAGGTTCACATGGTCCAACAAGAATAACCACTTCTCTCGGTTCCCACTTGTAAAATGAGTCACCTGTTAAGAACTTGTCTCTCAGCGGGGGCAGGCTTCAGCTTCAGCCCGGTTCCCTGCACAGAGCTGCCGAGCCTGACGCCTGATGCCCGGCGAGGGCTGTGTGGGAGTCTCACCCAGACGGACGGACGGATGGTCGGAGGAGCTGCTGCTTCTTCCTGGGCCTCAGGGCCCTTCTTCCTGTGTGAACACTGGGGGACAATGGCTGAAGGATGTGGGAACTCTGTGTACCATCTTTGCAACTTTTCTGTGAATCTAAAGTTACTCCAAAATTAAAAGTTCATTTAAAAGAAAACAACAACAAAAAAAAAAAAAAAAGCAAGCAAGCAAGCTAAGAACTAACATCTTGTGTTCTTCAGTGTGATTATTTTCCCAGCCCCAGTGAACCAGAAAACTCCTGCGAGGAGACTCCTGATGAAACTTGGCCCCACAGGGGCTCTTTTTGGGGTGGCTCTTTCTGAAGCTTGGTCCGAGGAGGCTCGCTGTAGACTGTGTTCAGGGTGGTGGTTGCTGTTTTCAGTGATGTCGTCAGTGGATTCTGACTCACAGTGGCCCCATGTGACTGAGTAGAACTGCTCCATAGGATTTTTACTTTGGTGGCATAGTGCCTAAGGCATTTGACTGCTAACCAGAAGGTTGGTGGTTCAAACCCACCAGCTGCTCTGTGGAAGGAAGATGAGGCAATCTACTTCCAGAAAGATTTACCTCCTCGGAAACCCAGTGAGGGTTGCTGTGAGTGGGAATGGACTTGATACCAGTCAGTCTGGTTTTGATTTTCATCTTTGTGAAAGCAGACTGCTACATCTTCCTCTCACAGAGCAGCTTGTGGGTTTGAACTGCTGACCTTTCAGTTAGCAGCCAAGCACTTAGGGTTTGTACCACCAGGGCTCCTTGTGTTTGGGATATCCTGCCCCAAAGGCCAATAACTAATCAATCTACAGGCCCATTAACTCAATAGGGACCCAAGAGCCCATGAAAACCCCCTGGGTGGGGCCTGGAACCTTTAAACTCCCTGCCTCCTCCACAAGACGCCTAAGGCAAAGCAGCCCTCCACTGATGGGCAGAAAGTGGGCTGGGAGCCCTTTCTGGTCCTGAACTTCATTAAATGCCCACCACCTCCCCCTCCTCAGGTTCCATTATCTGACTGACTTGACCTCACATTTGTTGAAAGAGAAGCCCTTAAAAGTGGCAGTGGGGCCTCTGAATCTTCCAGGGCTAGTAAATGTTTATAGGGTGGAGGCGCTGGCTGGTCATTTCCTTTAGGAGGAAACAGTAAACGAAGCTACTTGCGTTGTACCTACTCAAACCCTGAGGTCCTAATTGTCTCAAGATACTGACCTGGTGGGTGGGGGAGGGGATCCTGCCGTCTCTGGCCCTCTGGTCGCTCAAATGCTTTCAGGACTTGGAAGTGTACCAAGGTAGGTTTAGGGCAGGGTTTCCCAGCCTCAGTGCCATAGACATTTGGGGCCAGGTACGTTGTAGTGGAGGACTGCTGTATATGGCAACATGTTAGAAGCATCCCGGCCAATAGCTGCCCCCATCCAGGTGTGACAACCAATGAATGATATCTCCAGATACTTACTGCCACATGTTCCTTGATGTTGGTTGTTCTGTCCTTGGGGGGGCATCCAGTTAATTCCAGCTCATAATGACTCCATGTGACAGAACAGGACTGTGCCATAGGATATTCTAGGCTATAAACTTCATGGGACAGAGCCCTGTGGCACAGTGATTAAGTACTCAGCTGTTGACCAAAAGATTGGCAGTTCAAACTCACCAGTAGCGCTGTAGGAGAAAGATGTGACAGTCTGTTTCCACAAAGATGACAGCCTTGGAGACCCTCGGGGGTGGTTCTACTTTGTTCTCTAGGGGCTGTGAGTCAGAATAGACTCCATGGCAGTGAACCCACTTTCTTGCCTGAAGACCAACGACGGCCTTGAAACTGTGGGGCCGTTCCATCCCTCCAGTCCAGTCCTCTAGGGTCTCTGAGTCAGAATTGACCCCACAGCAAACCTTCAAGGATTGCCAGTTGTTTCTTCCTTGGAGCTGCTGAGTGGGTTCAAACAAGCGACGTTTCAGTTCCGCAGGCCAGCACTTAGCTGTTGTGTTACCAGGGCTGAACCTCCCCACTGGAGAACCGCTGGGTTCGGGTAACTTTCCTCAAACTCAGGAATTAGTTTGGGACCCTTGGCCTCAAACCTACTGGTGCGTGCGGTGAGTGGGGGCGGCAGCAACTCTAGACTGATGGGTTATTTTCTGGTTGAAAGGAGCTGGAGGTGGCAGTCTGTCCTGGGAACACAGCTCCCCTGGGTTTGAAGTGTTGTGGGGACCGAACTGTGGGTGCCGGGTGACGGCAAATAGGAAGGGGCCCCGCAGGGCAGCGCTCTGGACAGCAGGCAGGCATCGTCTCCGAAGTCCAGATCTTTTTACAGTGCCTTTGCCTGATGATGCTAGAAGATTAGCGAAGGCACGTAGCATGAGCCCACTTATATTTTTCTCTCCGAACTTTCCCCAAGAGGAAATGGGGCGACCGCCTCTCTTATCTAGTTCCCCTTGCTCAGCAGGGAACTACTCAGGTTACTGGGCAGTTCTTTCTGGGAGGGAGCAAAGAATCCTCCCCCTATCCCCCCACCATGTCATATGTCACCGTAGCTTTCAAAGAGAACCGCTTGTTCTAGTCGGAAGAAAGACCCTGCTATCTACTTGGGCAAAACCAGCAGCTGGAAGCCCTGTCGGGCACAGCTCTGTTCTGACACACGGGTCACCAGGAATCGGAAAGGACAGGCCAGGGCCAAATCTGTCCGGGGAACTCTTATTGCACAGCTTGCAAACTCAAAATGGTTTTCACTATTTTTGCAATGGGTGAAAAGTAATCGAAAGAAGAATAAGATTTCTAGGCATGTGGAAACTGTATGAAGCTGACTTCAGTGGCCATCAATAAAGTTTTATTGGAACAGGCACATTCCTTTTCTGGCATAGCTGGGAGCTGCAGCAGAGACTGTACGCCTTCAAAGGAGGTATTTCCCACCCTGCCCTTTACAGAAGTTTGCGGACCCCTACTTCAGACTCTACCCAGCTTTCCTTCTACCTGGGAAAGTAAAAAAATGACCACATAATAACAACAACAAAAAACACACCTGGAGGTTTGTTTTTTTTTTTTTTTTAATTGTGACTTGGGTGAAAGTTTACAGAGTAAATCCGTTTTCTTACAGTTTTCATACACATTTTGTTTCATGACATTGCTTATAATCCCCCTTATGTAACAGCTCTCTTCCCACTTCCTCCCTGTGGTTACCTTTTCCCTGTGTCCTTCTTTCCTGTGTGTTCCTGCCCCCTGAGCTCTCTTCCTGTGCAAACACTGCCCTTCTGATCTCCCCTGGTTGATTGTTCTAAGGAATGTATCTACCCCCCCCCCCCCCCCGTGTAAATGTTTACCTTACATGCGTGTCTATTGTTTGACTGGAAGCCACTGAAGTGAGTTCAATTCCAGGCCGGAAGAGTGACTGGGGCCATAGTCTCCGGGATTTTATCAGTCTCTATCAGACCAGTAAGCTTGGTTTTTTTTTTTTGAACTAGTTTGAGTTTTGTTCCACATTGTTCTTCTGCTCTATCCAGAATCTCCTGAACCGATCCACTTGCAAGTGGTTGACAGTGGTAGCCAGGCACCATCTAGTTCTTCTGGTCACAGGGTCATGTGGGCCGAGGCTTCCATGGTTCACTAATCCTCTGGATGAGTTAAAACCGCCTGAGTTTTATCTGCTCCCCATTTTGCTCCTACAGCTGGCCACTGACCACAGATACCCTGTCACCTTGGGGATGTCCTCAGGTGTTCCTCTGAGTTTGAGGAAACTGACTTAAACTGAGTTCCCCTCTAAGGGACTTCCAGCATCTTTAATGTGGGCATTAAATGACTCCCCACAGGGACAGACCTGGCTGCTCCCTGAATTTACTTGGTCACAGTACCTTCTCCTCCGTATTCTGTGTTTTTCAAAAAAACCTAGAGCAGCTGAGGTGGTAGTTAAGACTTGGGCTCTGGGGTTGACCACTTGAGTCTACTCTCACGTCTGCTACTCATTAATTAGCTCTGTGACCTGGGGCAGGTTATTAAATGCCGTGGCCTCGTTTCCTCAGTTGGGGTTAATCTTGGTACCCACCTCCCGGCTACTGTGAAGATTGCTGGGAGGAAGGCAGTGGAGCAGAGCTTGGGGCCCACACGCAGCTTGGGGATCTTGGCCCAGAGCGTGGAGCTGGCCTGTCTGCCCCAAGGGTAGCTCCTGTGAGCCTCGGGAACAGCTGGATACGCTGCTTAGCATGCTGGCCACCAGAGCAGAGTGCGTCCTTGTGCCCCATAGTGGACACCGGGTCTGAGCCTTGTGGGATGTGGGTCAAGCATTTGAAGAAAGGATTTGGCCCTTTCTTAGCTGACGTGCCCTGTGCTGACTGAGGGCAAGAGGCATAACAGGAAGCTGATTTTATTATGCCGAATCCTGTTACACTAGAAAGTTGCCTCTTGCTGATTAAAATCTGTGTTTATTGGTTTTAAGGAAACACCAAGCTGTCGGGAAACAAGAGTACCTGTCAGCTCAGGGCAGAAGTAACTTGGTCAGGTTCAAAACTTGACTCTGGGTTGGCCTAATCTTAAAAAAAAAGAGAAAAGAAAAATCCTATAAATGTAAATCCACAGTAAAGTGGTTTTTACGGTTTTCCTTTTCCCCTGAACTCTATTTTGTGTCCAACTCTGTGTGTTGGGGGGTATTTCCTGTGTAAACCCCCCCCATTTTCTGACCCTTCTCAGTCTGACAGAGAACCCTCCACACCAGCCCCTTATCAACCAGCAGTGATTCCCACAGTTGTAATTATGTGTGAGGAGCCTTGGGGACCAGAGGCCTGTCTGGCTTTGGACCCCCATCACTCGTGTGTGACTTCAGTGAAGTTCCTGAAGTGACCAGAGTGCTCAGTTTCCCTCTAATGTGGAGTGGGAAGAGCCCACAGCAGCCGAGCACATTAACCTGTGTGTACCACCCGCTCTAGGTCTCTAGCCACCAGCTGCTGGTGTTTGAGTCAGGCTGCTGTACCTCACGGGCGCCGGGGGGGACCCTTCCTTCAGGTCCTCCCCAAATCCAGCTGGGACCTCCCAAGAGACATTTTCTCCGCCTCTCTCTCTTTTTCATTATGGTAAATAGATAGGTTGAAATAGGTTGCTATTTCAACCATCTCCAAATGGATCGTTGAGTGACATTAATAATGTTCGCCATACTATTGAGCCATCATTATCTCACAATAAATGGATGCAGTGAAGTGACTGAAATGTGACTGTCACACACCTTGGCTATTGCTTTGCCAGCATCCCGAATTTTTCCATTGGATTACTTCTCTTGTCTGCATTCCTACTGCTGTCATCTCTTCCACAGGGGTTAGATCAAAGGTGGTGGGTAGGATAGAAATTGGGCAGAATGGATACTACCCTTGAACCCCCCTTCATAAGCTGCTGTGTTGGAAGCCCCCTGAGCCCAGGGTTTCTTTGGGTAGAGACTGATTTATCCATCCACCTTGCACACAACGTGAAGAGATTGGTTCAAAAAGTCATGGCTCAAGTTATACCAGAATGCTCAAAACGCTAGAGCCACCCTCAGGGGCAGATGTCTTCCTGCTTCCATGGAGACGATTGATGTCCAGCTGTAAGTCACAAAGCTTCAGCAGTAAGAGTGTCATGAACTTCCACACTAAGTGTTCAGGGAGGGGTGATTCCAGGTTTGGGGCAGCAGCTTACTGACTCTACCCAGGATCCATGAGCTTCCCACCTTCTGCAGTCCTCCATCATACTGTTACCTCATGGTCACAAAATGGCTGCTGCAGCCCCAGTCTCTGCATCCAAGTACAATCTTGCATTCAAGGCAGGAGGGAGAGCTCTCATTAACCGTTAGTTTCTTGATTTCCTGAAATTCTCCTAGCGACTTTTCCTTAAGTCTTATTGGCCAAGCTGGGTCACAAGGTCGTGTCTTGCTGCAAGAGAGGATGGGGGAGGAATGAAACTGGTCTCTCTGGCTAGCACAGCGGGGGAGATGGCAAGGAAAACATGCATTGGAATCAGTTATTGGTTTGCTACATCCAAATTATTTAAATGGTTTCTCTCTTCCTCTTTGTTGCTGCTCTTATCTGTCGTGTATGTAGTTGCATATGTCATTTGCGAATGTCATGTGACTTCATCATATGCGCCTGGTAGATAGGGGCCCTGAAGTAGCTGCTGTAGTGCTGCCCCAGTGAACATGCAGGTGGCTGGTTAAATGCTGACATTAATTTAAACAGCCCCCCCCGGCGCATGAAGAGACTAAAGTTTCTTGTCAGACTTGAACCTACAAGTAGGTACAACATTAGCCCTAATTTGACACTGTGTGGGACTCTAGCCACCAGCCAACTTGATTCTACCAATTAACTCCTCGTCCTTTCCTTGGACAGAGGCAAAAGGTTTTGAAAATGGTCTGAGAAGGTCAGGAGTTAGTGTTTCCTGAGAGGAAGAGGAGGCAAGGGGTGGGGCTCAGTCCTGCTTGTAGGTCAGGTGGCTCCTGTCATCCTGGGTAGAAAGGATGGACACAGCAAGATACTGAAGGTATTTTAAGAATCTGTGTCCTTGTTTGGTGGAGAGTGCCTGGAGGACAGTGTTGCCTGCCCTGGTAGACTTGGTATGCACCCTGAGCCAGGTAGGGCTCTGTCCAGTAAAGGGTGCTGGGCACCTGTGTGGCTTCTGCATGTTCCCATGGGGGACTGGAAGACCAGCAAGATGGGGCCTGAGTGTGCCCTTGAACCCACTGATTGGAAAAGATGATCAGAGTGGAAGAAAGGAGAGGTGTTTTCAGGGGTTATTTTTGGGAAGTGTGGGAAATCTCTGGTTGCAGGCAACAGAAATTTATTGAAACTAGCTTAATAGAAAGGGGAAATTAAATGTAAGGAATTGAGAGTGGCTCATGGAATCCAGAGAAATACCCCTCAGCCACGGGAAATGATGGTGACAGTAACTAGAAGGTCCTCGGGCATCCAGAAATCCTTGTCTTTCTGTCCCTCACCTTGCTCATGGGATCACTTATGTCTGACTCTGTTGGTTCTGCATTCCTCTGCTACTCTGCCTGTTGTCGGAAAGATGGTGGACACCCACAGACACTTGTGGTTTCAAGTATCCGACCAGACATACTTGCTTACCCTGCTTTCCTTATAGCTTGGAATGGCCACAGGATGTTCTAACCAATGAGACACAAGGGGAAGTCATCTGGGGGTACAGTGGGGTGGGAGGTACTTCTGAGAAAGATTTTGCTTCCTGATGAGTGAATGATAGCTGAGCAGAGAGAACCCTCTGTCCTCCTGTTTTCTCATCTTGAATGTGAATCTATGAAGATGTGAGGCTTGGAGCTGTGGCAGCTATCTTGTGACCATGGGGCAAATATGTCCAAGGATTAGAAGTCGATGTGCTGATACAATTATTGGTCTCTATTCATCTGGAGCAAAAGAGAAGGAAACCAAAGACTCAAAGAAGAACCAAATCTACAGGATAAAGAGTCTGCATGAACCACAGCCTCTCATCTGCCTTGAGGTCAGAAGAACTAGATGGTACCCAGCCACCTCTACCAACTATTCTCATCAAGGCACGGTAGATGAATCCTGATAGAATGGGAGAAAAATGTGGCAGAGAATTTAAATTCTTTGTGTGTGTGTAAAGAATACAGAAGTATTTTTATTTTTTTCCCCCACATAAATGCTGACAATATTTATCCACATATAACTTTTCCTCTTATTTACAATGAAAAAATTGAATCCAGAGGAGTTACTGTAATCACTATACAGAGCATACTATATTAGTATTTCAATAGTATATTCCAACCCATTTCTTTATTTTTTTGGGTGGGGGAGAAACTCCACCCTCTCGGGGAAACTGACATTCCAACTCTAGCAAGAGCTTGGTGTTTTAGTCACTAGCTGTATCTCATATACCATTTGTAGTATTCATCATGTTCAAATAATAAAAGGAATCAGCCTTTTCTCACTACAGAAGGTGAGGAAAGCTGTAAAGTACATGCTGGGCCTTCCCCCTTTCTCTCTACTTTTGGACCTCAGGACTTTTTTTTATTATTATTTTTATTGTGATTTTGGTAGAAGTTTACAGAGCAAATTCATTTTCCATACAGCAGTTCACATACATTTTGTCTCATGACATTGACTGCAATTTCCCACAATTCAACAGCTCCCCCCACTTCTTCCCCATAGTTACCTCTTCCCTGTGTCCTTCCCTCCCATGCACTCCTAACCCCTGAGCTATCTCCCTGTGCATACACATCTCTTCTATTCTCCCGTGATTGATCTCTCCAAGGAGTGCATCTACCTAATGTAAATGTTCACCTCATATGCCTGTCTTGTTTGGCTGGAAGCCACAGGTATATGGGTTCAATACCAGACCTGAAGGGCAGCTAGGGGCCCTAGTCTCAGTGGTTCCACCAGGCTGTATCAGACCAGCAAACCTAGTCCCTTTCTTTCTTTCTTTCTTTTTTAATGATTTTGAGTTTTGTTCCACATTGTTCTCCCACTCTATCCAGGATCTCCTACATAGATCCCTTTCCAAGTGGTCCAACCCATTTCTTTTAAACTCTAAAATATCTTCATTATGTTGCTTGAGGAGGTAGATACACAGAGAAGAGTGTGGTACCCAAAATCAGTCCAACTTTCAGCTAATTAGGTTTGCTATTCCTGAATGAGGAGCTCTGGTAGCATAGTGGCTAAGGCACTTGACTGCTAACCAGAAGGCTGGCAGTTCAAACCCACCAGCCACTCGTCGGAAGGAAGGTTGGGCATTCCTACTTCCGTAGTGATACTGCCTCGGAAACCCAAGGAGGGGTCGTGGAATTTGAACTTGACCTCACGGGACCTCACGGAGAGGCCGAGAGGCCTCTTGGGGGAAGTGGTGAAGAGGGCTTTGTTGTTGTTGTTAGTGTCGTTGAGTTGGACCTGACTCATAGCAACCCCTCCTTGGGTTTCTTTACTTTTTTTTTTTTTTTTAATTTTTATTTTGATTTGGGTGAAGATTTACAGAGTAAATTCACTTTTCATACAGCAGTTCACATATACTTTGTCTCAT
>NW_006921882.1:4016051-4025612 GCF_000298275.1 Orycteropus afer afer
CCTGCGACTGTGGTCCCAAGCCCGCAGGATCAACTACTCAGTCCCTCTGGGTAGCTGGCTGTGACCAAGCAATGACCATAACCTTGCCTCTTGTCAGCTCTACTATACACCTGGGAATTCTGATCATTCACATGAACTTATACCTCCTTGGGTTTCTGAGGCAGTATCACTATAGAAGTAGATTGCCCCATCTTCCTTCTGAGGAGTGGCTGGTAGATTTGAACGGTTAGCTTTCTGGTCAGCAGTCAAGTGCCTTAGGCAGTACGCTACCAGAGCTCCAGAAGAGGGCTTAGCAACACGAATGATGTGGTGTTGCTGACCTGACTCTGTCTTCCCCCAGAACAGATTCTTAAAACAAAAACAAAAACAAAAAAATCTTGACCAGTTGAGGGATATTCTTCAAACCTTGAGCCTAAACTAACCCCCTGAGGTCCCTTGTGGCTAAACAATAACAAATTCCTGAATTAATAATGGTTGTCACCTGTCAGTACTGCACTCCTTTAAAAAACAAGACCAAACTGTCCACAGTGACGATGAAACAATGCTAAGCGGGGCAGGGAACCTAGAAAAGGAGGTGGAAGAACCGAGTGGAGACGAGAAGGTCCACAGATCATGAAGAAAGGAACCCGTGTCACTGAACAACTGCTGTAGCAACTGTGGTGCGGGAACTGGAACTCTGCAATAACCTTCACCCCAAACACAATAAAATACTATTAAAAAAACAAAAGCAAAGTCAATGTGCTGAGATGGCAAAGCAAAGAGGCAGAAGAAACTTGAGTTATTGATGACGTGGTGGGGCTGCTGCAATTCCTGGGCCGAGACGGCTGCACAGCTTGAATGGCGCCCTCCCTCATGAATCATGTAGAGTCCAGAAGGTGGGTCACTGCCACAGAAACAAGCTGGCTGGGCCTTGGCCCCGGGGGCCTAGGGCCAGGGTGTGGAGCTGTGTCTGCAGTGCAGGGATTGCATGCCAGCTGTTAGGATAGCCATGACCCCACTGCTGACATCTGTCAAAGGCTGACAAGTGCCAAAAATGCTCTTGGACTCTTCCCCTATATCAACTGGTTTAATTTCACAGCAGCCGTTTCATTTGGGGGCTCTATCATCCCCATTTTAAAGACCAGAAACTGAGCACAGAGAAGTTAAGGGATTGGCCCAGTAAGTTATTTCTTCTAATGCCCTCCCCCTTGAACTGCATCCTGCACAGCTCCTCAGGCTAAAAGGAGAAGCTTGGAGCCAGTGAGGAAACAGACTTGCTGAAGGGAGGGTCGTTTTTGAGGGCAGTATCCCAGTTACTGTGAGTCAGTTCCCACTCTCGGCAACCCCTTTTGTGTAGAACAGGGCTAGAGGGTTTTCAGTGGCTGATATTTTCAGAAGTAGATCATTAGGCTTTTCTTTCAACGTGTAGATTTGAACCACCAACCTTCCAGTTAGTAATGCTTCCAGTTACTAACTGTTTGTGCTACCCAGGAACTCCTTAAATAAAGGGAATAAAAAACCAAATCAAACCTGCTACCAAGAGTGGATTCGGGCTCATAGCAACCCCCCCTAGGGTTTCCAAGGCTGTAACTGCCTCATGTTTCTTTCATGGAGCAGTTGGTGGGTTTGAACCACCAACTTTTTTTAGTTAACAGCCAAATACCTTACCACAGTGCCACCAGAGCTCCTTTGAAGGCAACAGGGAACTCTGGTGGCGTAGTGGATGATAAGGCACTAGACTGCTAACCGGAAGGTCAGTGGTTCAAACCCACCAGTAGTTCTGTGGAAGGAAGACTGGGCAATCTACTTCCATGAAGATTTACAGCCCCAGAAACCCAATGGGGGTTGCTATGAGTCAGAAACAACTCGATGGCAGTGAGTTTGAGTTTTTAGGTATAATATCCTATTTTTTTGATTTTCAATATTTCTGAAATTAAAATGTCTTGATATTGATTCTTTGCCCAAAAGGGCTGCCATTAAATTGACTGTACCACTTACAGGGAGGAAATAAGTGACATAGATACCAAGTAAAACTGGAGGCAGACAAAGCCAGCCAATTCTTAATTCTAGTGAAAGCGTTATTGAAGTGTGACATGTATGGACTGGAGCACACATCAGGGACTGTCACACCCGGCTCAAGACACAGAACCTCACTGGTGCCCAAAGGCGCCTCCATGTGACAGTTCCCAGGGGTAACTGCTGTCTGTGTTTATACTCCATGCAAATCTAACTGGACACCAGGATTCTTAAATCACCACTCAAAGGAGCATGAATTGGGAAGGTAGCCCCACTTAGAATTGCTTCCTGTAAACCCTTGGTCCACTTTGGAAGTCTGGGCATCTCTGTTGGCGATACTCAACACAGATAGAAAGCAATGATGGAAGAGACAACTTTGGTCTCGGATCTCCTTTCCCAAACTGTTCAGAGGAAGGGTGTTTGGATCTTTCAGCTTGGGAATCCTTTTGTAATGTGTCAAAACGTAAAACTGAAAGGACTGAGGTGTCCAGTTTCCACCAAACTGCTCCTGGCAGTTCCTTGTGATGGCCTTTGCCCATCTCAGCCCTGTCCTAGTTACAGGAAAGAAGGAAGTGGTTTGGGCCCACGACGGGGCTTTAGTGGACTCTTATTTTGAAAGGGAGATGGAGCCGGGGCATGCAGGAAAGGCAGAACACGCTCTTCCTGGGCTGCACCTGCACCTCCCGGGTCTAATGAGTTTAGGTTGATGGAACCCAGACCTCAGGAAGGATTAGAAATTCCCATTTGATTTGATTTGCTTCTAAAATACCTTAAACCAGCTGTGCCTGCCCCTCTGACCCAGGCTCTGGCTGCTTTGGGAGAAGGCCTGGGCAGGCACCCTCTTGTGTTGGGGGTGGGGCACAGTGGCTCTCCTTAGGGCCCGTTCTGCTCCGGGGAGAGTAGGCAGGGCCCACGTCCCCCCACTCCAGTGACTGCAGGGTCTGTCCCTTGCATTTTCCCAGCAGCTCCGTGGCTGAGGTCCTCTTTCCCCTCTTCCACAGACCTGGAGCAGAGCCTCTGAGAGGTGGGTTAACGTGTTTGGAGTCTGATGGCAAGTGACAGAGCCCATATCCAAACCCAGGCTGTCCCCCGTGGGCCACATGCAGCCTCAACTTTCTATTGCTTCCTGAGCTGAGAGCCCAAGAGGGTGGTTTTCATCCTCCCAAGGGAGCCCATCAGGAGTGTTTCCATAGACTCTTCATTGCGGTCCTTAACGTGGTAGCGGAACAGCAGTGAACACAATGATAACAATTAGCATCCCTCAAGCATACTGCTGATGTTCCCTGTGCTAGGTGCTCTCTCAAAATGTAGTCCCTGGACCAGCCGCGTTGGCATCGCCTGAGTGCGGGTGGAAAGGGTGTTCTTGGGCCCCTGGTCCACCTGCTGGTGGGCCCAGCAGACCAGGCTGTCACAAGACCCCCAGTGACTGGGTCCAGTCGGCTTATGGTGACCTCCTGTGTCACAGCAGAGCTGTGCTCTGTAGCACTTTTGTTTTTAATTTTTATTGTTATTTGGGTGACAGTTTACCGAGCAAATTCATTTTCCACGCAGCAGCTCATACACATTTTGTTTCATGGCATTGGCTGCACTTGTCCACGATGTAACAGCTTTCACTGGGTGATTTTCCCGATGCTGATGCACGTCAGGGTGGACTTGACCCTCTGACCTGTTGGTTAGCAGCCGAGAGTGTGTGTACCATTAGCACTTGTGAAGCTGGTATTATTACTGTGTCCCCACTTTACAGGTGAGGAGTAAGTTCCCGAGCGCCTCAGGGAGTGGGAGAATGGGATTTGCACCCTGTCGAGTCTCAGCACACACTCTCTCTCTCAGTCTTTACTCTCCTGGAGTTAAATCCAGAGGAAGGAGTATATGAAGATGTCAGGCCTGTCAATAAAATGATCACGTTCTAGGTGGGAAAACAGGGGGAGCCTGAAAGAGCTGGGTGTTTGGGGAGGGCAGCCCTGGGCTGGGGCATCTGGCTTGAAACCAGCTCAGATGTGGGGAGGGGCGTGCTGTGCTGGGCAGGTGAGTGTCTGCCTACCGGCTTGGCCCTCACCAAAGGCGCTCTGGTGGTGCAGTGGTAAGGCTTTCGGTTGCTAACCAAAAGTTTGGTGGCTTGAACCCACCAGCCACTCTGCGGGAGAAAGATGAGGCAGTTTGCTTCTGTAAAGACTGACAACCTTGGAAATCCTACAGGGTTGTTCTGCTCTGTCCTCTAGGGTAGCTGTGAGTCAGAATCGACTCTATGGCAGTGGATTTGGTTTGGGTTTTTTTGCCCCTCACCATATGCTTGATGGTGAATGCCCACTCCCATGTGGCCCTGTGACTGCAGCAGGGGTTTATCCTTCTGTGCCAGCCTTGTGCAGAATGATGCCTCAAATTAACAGCTCCAGAATCCAATTCTCCCTATTGTCATGGGCCGTTTGACTCATAGTGAACCTACAGAACAGGAAAATCTGGACTATACGGTTTCTTGAGCCATAATCTTTTGGAAGCAGGTTGGCAGGTCTTTTCTTTCATGGAGCCCCTGGATGGGGTTTGAACCACTGATCTTTCAGTTGAGCTACTGGGGCCCCTTGAAACTTCCTATGTCCTTGGAATTCCTTACACGCCACCTCTTTGAGGAAGAGTCCTTGTGTATTGAGAGGGTGAGACCTCATGTGTATTGAGAGCAGACCTCATGTGCAACGTACCTCTAATTTAGGATCTTGTTGCTATGAGCAGGCCCAGCGCCGTCCCGTAGACCTTCCACAGTGTGGGTGTGTTCTGTAGGCGCACTGTCCAACTCCACAGCCACGAAGCCGCGGGTAACTGTTTAGAGTTAACCGCTCCTTAACCACTCTAACAGTTTCAAGCACCTAAGGGACCCCTGGCTTAGTGGCAGCTGTATTGATAGCATAGGGCCAGAGTCCCAGCAGTTTGGGCATGTAAGGCTAAACCATACATAGGTCAGAACTGGTAGGAACTGGTAGAGTGTCTGCAACTTTAGAGACAAGGAGGGAGATCTCTGATCAGTTAAACCCATTCTTCCTTTAAAAAAAATAAATTTTATGATTTGGGTGAAAGTTTACAGAAAAAATTCACTTTCCAAACAGCAGCTCACATATACTTTGTCCCATGACATTGACTCCAATTTCCCACAATGCAACAGCTTCCCTCCCACTTCCTCCTGGTAGTTACCTCTTCCCTGTGTCCATCCCTCTATGCACTCCTGCCTCTTGAGCTGTCTCCCTGTGCATAAACAGCCCTTCTTTCTCCCATGTGTGTACCATTCTCCCATGTTTGTTCTCTCTAAGGAGTGTATCTACTTTAGGTAAATGTTCAACTCCTATGCTTGTCTTTTGTTTGGCTGGAAGCCAGAAGTGTGGGTTCAATTCCTGAAGGGCAGCTAGGGGCCATCGTCTCCGTGGTTCCACCAGGCTCTATTGGACCAGCAAACCCTCCCTTTCTTTCTTTTTTTTTTTTTTTCCCCTCCAAATGATTTTGAGTTTTGTTCCACATTGTTCTCCCTCTCTATCCAGGATCTCCTACATAGATGCCCCTCTGAGTGGTTGACAGTGGTAGCCGGCCACCATCTAGTTCTTCTAGTTTCATAGTCGTATAGGCTGTGGATCGCATGGTGTACCAGTCGCTAGGACTAATTCGTTCCATGAATCTTTGGCTTTCTTCATTCTTCTTTGCTCTGGACAAGGAGAGACCCATTGTTGCATCAGGATGGCTGCTTGCAAGCTTAAAAATTTGTTTATGATTTTGAGTTTTGTTCCACATTGTTCTCCCACTCCATCCAAGATCTCCTACACAGACCCCCCTCTGAGTGGCTGACAGTGTAAACCCATTCTTTTGATGCTGCTGACGGGAGCCCTGAGCCCCAGAGAACATGAGGACAAACGTAGCGAACTAAGGGCACAAAACCCAATCAGTTGGCAGACCTGTGTGTGTGCCCTTAGAACTGTGCCCTTAGGTTTCAAATGACTGATAGTTTGGAAGTAAAGTAGATCACCAGGCTCTCCTTCAAGGCGCTTTGGCTGAACTTGAACCTCCAGTCTTTCATTTATTGACGTAATGTGTTAACCGCTTGCACTACCCAGGAACTCCGCTAAGAGCCCAGATGGGGCAAAACTCTGGTTTGCCGACCCTCTGGACGTTTGTCTGTCTAGCTCAGGATTTCTCAACCTCAGTACTAGTGGCATTTGGGGACAGAGGAGTGCCCATTGCGGGGGCTGTCCTGTGCCCTGTAGGATGTTTAGATATCCTAGGCTCACAAGGTTCCAGTAGCATCCCTCCCCCCTACACCAAGGACAACCAGAAGTGTCTGCAGACACAGCCCAGTATTCGCTGGGGGGCCACATCACCTGTTGAAAACCACTAGTTTGGGAGCCCTGGTCATGCAGCGGCTAAAAGGGTCAGCCACTCTGCGGGAGAAAGATGTAGCAGTCAGCTTCCGTGAAGATTTACAACCTTGGAAGCCCTGTGGGGCAGTTCTGCTCTGGGGTCACTGTGAGTCAGAATCCACGCGATGGCAAGGGGTTATGGGCTTAGCAGAAAATATCAACTGGTTCCCATTCTTTCTCTTCATCTCCAATGAACCAAGGGTGGGGTGGGGTCCGGGAGGTCTCTGGGGGTGCGTGCAGGGTGCAGCAGGCCCCTCAGTTTACGGCTGAGAGAGCCACGTGCGTCACAGTCCACTCTGTTTCCAGCTTCAACAGCGTCTGGGGCTTTTTAAGCAAACAACTTACCTCAGCTCTAGAGATAATTAAACCCATCTTTCCCTGCCTCTCTCCGCCCCATCCCTAAACCTGTTGGTTCATTCAATTCACAATGATAACATTGTTCAAGTCGTGGAGCACACATGTTGACATTGGAGTGTTTAATCTTGTGGTCCAGAATTCACTGGGCCCCGCCCCCCCCCAAACATCTGTGCTGGCTGGACGGCTCATGACAAGAAGACGCCACGCAAGACGCCCCTGCCTGCCCGGCTTGCCTCCTGGTCCTGCGTCTCCGGACGCAGCCCCTGCATCTAACAAGGAAGGCAGTGTCTCCCAAGACCCTCTCGAGAGCACCAGCGTGTGGGGCTCCAGGTGGTCCAGCTGGCAGCCGGAGCATTTACTGGAAAGTTCGAAAGTTGAAGCATTAGTTTAGGGATGGGAGAGAGACAATGCCGGCCTGTGTGCCCCCCTGCCAGGCAGGGCCCTGCCCCCGACGTGGGGGACTGGGGAGGGGTGATGGGGAGATGGGTTGATGCTACAGAACTTTGAGCTGTTAGCCCCCCTACGTGGACGCAGCGACTTCACCCTCTCCACCCTCGCCTGGCTTCTAGGAGGCTTAGTGTTGACTGTCAGCAGAGCTTCCAGACTAAGCTACACTCGGAAGAAAGACCTGGTGATTGAGTTCAGAAAACAATGAAAGCTATGGATCCCAACAGAAATGGTATGAAGCAGTGCTGGGGGACGAGCCCCGGAGGCAGGAAGACACTCAGAAGGCTCAGTGCCGCAGCAATGGACTCCAGCACGTAGTGACCGGGAAGCTGGTGCGGGACCAGGTCGCTTGTCCTCCTGTAGTCCACGGGGTTGTCCTGAGGCAGAGCAGACGACATTGGGGGAGCACATAGTTTGTGCCAAGAGCTGGGGAACGGTTTTTATAGTGTGCCATTGAGTTGATTTAGATTCATAGTGACCTTGGAGGACAGTAGAACTGCCCCAGGGTTTCCTAGGCCGTAATCTCGACAGGAAGTGGCAAATGGAAAGGTTGGGGATTCACACCCACCAGCCATGCCTCAGGGCAAAGAAGGCAGCAGCTTTCGTAGATGTCAGCCTTGGAAACCCTCTGGGGCACCTCTCCTCTGTCCTATGGGTTGTTATGAGTTGTAATGAGCTCCTAGGCAATGGTTTGCTTTTGTGTTTTGAATCAGCTTTATTGAATCCCTTCCACAGCTCAGAGGCCACTGGTAGTTCCCTCCTCCTCTTTGGCTGAGTAGTAAAGAGCTTGGGGATCTGGGAATTCAGACCAGCTGTGTGGTTTTGGGTAAGTGACTTTACCTCTCGGAGCCTTAATTGTCTCATCTGTAAAATGGGCTTGAGGGATGAACACACCCACCTCTAAGCAGAGCATGGCATGTATGGCAGTGGGAGGGCGTCTGAATGGCAGCTGGAAGCCAACTTAGGGTTTGTGTAGGTGACAGAGCTGAGCGCCGTCACCTGCTCTTTCTTAAGGGCTCTCACGGTCCATCGTGCGTGGCCAAGAAATGCTTGTTGAATGAGTACAGTGGAGTGTGAGGTGACATGGAGATGTTTTCTTGGCAGACTATGTCCGTGTAGACTGATGCTCTGTCCTTCTCTGCCCTTGGGACAGTCCCCTCCCTTCACAGCCCAGTGCATCGACGTGGCCTATGCAGGCGCTCCATTGGGGCCGTTACTAGGGGAATGCTACCCTGCTGGAGGAGTGGAGCCCGGCTGCTCTGTTTTCCAGAACTGCCTGTTTATTGCCTACCCCTGGTGGCTTTTTCAGGCTCTGTAATCTCGCCATGTAAATCTTCCAGTGAATCAAGAGCCATCATCAAATTTCACATCCCCAGGCTGCAGGGCCGTAAATCTCCAACAGCAGTCTGCTCCAGTGAGTCCTGGCGTGTGCGCAATCTCCTGGATGAGTTGTGTCCCCGGAGGAAAAGAAGGTGCCTGGGTTGGAAGATGAAGAGTTTAATGCGGGTAGGAGAGGTGCTGGGCCCAAAGCACTCAAGGGTCCTAGAAACTCAAGCTCCGAGTCCCTGGGTGCTGGACTGCTAGCAGAAAGGTCAGTGGTTTGAACCTACCCAGAGACACCTTGGATGGAAGAAGGTCTTAGCAGTCGGTTCCCAAAGCTCACAGCCTTGAACTCCGCATGGAGCAGTTCTACTCCGAACACATGGGGTCTCCAGGAGTCAGAACCAATGGCCAGTAACAGCAGCAATGGCTTCTGGTTACATTGCACATTGTGGGTTCCCCAAGTCTCAAGCTGAGGAAGTGGTTGGACCTGTCTGATTCTGAGAGAGGAACTGAGCCGTCTCCTGCTAGACTTCGGTTTTCCATGCAGGAAGAGTCCCTTTGCTCATTCTTGTGCTGAAACATGGTTTCAGACTCCAAGTGGGGTATTTGGGGCAGAGAGAGGCCTGCAGGGTCTGGTAGGTTATCTGCATTTCTTTTTAATGAAAACAATGTTTAAAAACAGCTTTGAGATATAATTAATATATCATACAATTCACCCATTATATTGTATAATTAAGTGGTTTTTAGTATATTCACAGGATATATACAACCCTTACCATAGTCAATTTTCATCACCTCAAAACAAAACAAAACAGAAGCCACAGACTTCTGCTAACAAGGCCCCGTTCCCTGTCCAGCTCTAAGCAATCACCATTGTATTCTCCGTCTCTTAGATTTCTCCATTGTGCATATTTTATATAAATGGAACCAAACTATGTGTTCTTTTATAACTGTCTTCTTTCAGGAGCATAATGTTTCAAGGTTCATCCATATTGTTAGCTTGTATCAGTGCTTTCTACCTTTTTATGGTTGAATAATATCATTGTGG
>NW_006921882.1:4026642-4032273 GCF_000298275.1 Orycteropus afer afer
TTAGTATTAATCTTCTGGATTTCTGTTTGTTGTTTTTGTATGGTTTCTAATTATTTATTTATTTTGTCAGTTCATTTTCCTGGATTGTTCTAGAGTTTTGTCACTTTTCCTTGCTTTTGTCAGTGTTTTCCTTGATCTGTCTCTCAATCTGTTAATGGTTCCTACATATAATTCTTTTGAACTCCTTATCAGATAGTCCCCAAGCCACCTCTTCCTCAGGGAGGTTTCCTGGCTCTGTATTCTGGTCCCTTGTTTGCATTACTTTACCTCACTTCTTTGTGTGAACTGGGATTGTCAGTTTTCTCTGAGACATTCTGATGTTGTTGTATCTATATTTAATTGATGATGATATGTTTGCGTGATTTGTCTAGGAAATTTTTCCTCCCTTTATTTTGTTTTCTGGATATTTGAGGAATAGGGCTGGTGTGCACACATCACTTATTTCTGGGTGAGTGTGATGAGGGATGAGTATGTGTGCACAGATCTGTTAGCTGTTCCTGGAGAGCCGTTGGGTGCGAGTTGGCTGGTATTGGCCACTGTCTATTGCTTTTAATGTAGTCTATCAGTTGCTACAGAAGCATATGGTAGCCTTTGCTCAGTGAATGGGGCCATAGGAGGTGTCGATGTGGTTGGGTCATGTGGGCACAATGTGGTTGGGTCACGTGGGCAGGGTGTGGTTGGGTCATGTGGGCACAGTGTGGTTGGGTCATGTGGGCACGATGTGGTTGGGTCATGTGGGCACGATGTGGTTGGGTCATGTGGGCACGATGTGGTTGGGTCATGTGGGCACGATGTAGTTGGGTCATGTGGGCACGGTTGCTTTCTGGTCAGCAGCCAGCTGACAGTCTGCAGCTCTGTTTGTCTTATCTGCCTTTTTCATTCAGGTTCCTGTACTAGTTGGTACTTAATCTATTTCTTCATCCTTCCTTTAGAAGCTTGGGATTCCAAGATTATCTTCTGTATCTGTTTCAATTGCTTTCTTGTTTCTTTGTTGTAGAGGGTCTGTGTAGCTTATCTGCCTATTCTGCTATCTTGTGGGAAGTCTGATTTTTTTCACTTTCTTGATGATGTCCTTTGAAGCCCAAAAGTTAATTTTGATGAAATCCAAATAATCTATTTTTTCTTTTGTTGCTCATGCTTTTGTTGTCATATCAAAGAATCCTTTGCCAAATCTGACATCATGGAGATTTGCTCGTATGTTTTCTTCTGAGAGTTTTATTTAGTTTAGCTCTTATCATTTGGATGTGGCTCCATTTTGTTATTTTTGTATCTGGTTTCTGACAGGGGCCCAGCTTCATTCTTTTGCATGTGGCTATCCTCTTGCCCCAGCACCATTTATTGAAAACACTATTCTTTCCCCATTGAATGATCTTGGTACCCTTTCAAAAAATCACTTGAGCATTTTGTTCTTATTAGTTGCTGAAGAGTCAGTTCTGACTTGCGACAAACCCATGTGTTCAGAGTGGAATGACTGTACAATTTTCTTGACTAACATTAGTGAAGCAGATCACAAGGCTTTTTCTTCTCTGGTATCGCTGAGTGAATTTGAACTGCCAACCTTTTGGTTAGCAGTCGAGAGCAAACTGTGTCACCTAGGGACCTTGAACAGCTGGTGCTGTTTCTGGGTTTGCAGTTCTGTTCTGTTGCCTTAAACGTCTCCCCTGTGCCACTATCACACCTTGATTAGTTCTTTTGCTAATTCATTCTTGAGTATTTTACTCTTTGATGTTACTGTAAATGGAATTGTTTTCTTCCATTTTTGGATTGTTCATTGAAGATGAATAGAAATGCAGTCGATCTTATATTTTTTGGGGAAAAAGAGAAACCACAATGTTTTGGAAGGAGCTGCTGGGTGATTGACTAGTTTGCTGCCCCTCTGTCCACTGCTAGCTCCTGCCAGGGGAGTGGCTTTAGGAGGAAACAAAGCCCAGCTTTGGAAGGACTGAGGACTCTGCTTCCATAGTGTGTCTGTCTCGTCCGCAACTGGAGTGGTCTTCACCTCAGTTGTCTGCGTGATTGTCCCCCAGAGCCACATCTGAGGTCCCTGAGCAACTGATGACCAAGTCCATTGAATGCTCTCTTCCCCTGCCCCCCTTACCCGGATCTGGCCACCAGCTGATCACCTTACCTGCCTGTCCTCTGGCCCTAATTGGTCCCATTGACTGAGTGACTGAGTTCTTCTGGCAGCCTTGGTTCTCCATCTCAAATGGTGGGTTGAGGCCGTGCTTGTCAGTGCATTTTTCCTACATAGCTTTATCCATAAACTCAACTCAGTAGCATCCAACTGGAACATTCTCCCCAGTCTCCAAGACCTCTGCTTCTAGCTGTCCAGTCAGTTGCTGCTGGGACTTCCACAGGTTACCACACGTTACCCCACTGTCCGTGTATTGGTTAGTTACATGTGGTGGCTTGTATGTTGCTGTAATGCTGGAAGCTGTTCCACTGGTTTTCAACAGCAGCAGGGTCACCCATGGAAATCCACTTCTGAAAATCAGGCAATGAAAACCGTACGGATCATAACAGAACATTGTCTGATCTGGTGCTGGAAGATGAGCCCCCAAAACAAAACCCAACCCACTGCCATCGAGTCCATTCTGACTCATAGTGACCCCAGTGGGTTGCCAAGGCTGTAAATCTTTTTGGAAGTAGATTGCCTCACTGTTCTCCTGCGGAGAAGCTGGTGGGTTCGAACCATTGACCTTCTGGTCAGCAGCTGTGTGCCTTTTCTTCCCTCCTACTTCCCCTCCTGGGCTCTTTGTCTTCATTCATACTTACTGATGCCATTGTTGCTTACTAGGTCTTCCAAGCTAGTGACGGGCAGCTCGTGTCGGTTTCTCTCTCTTTTAAGTACCAACATTTGCTCAATTGTTGACTTCTGTCCATTCCCCTAGAGAAGTGCCCCATGTCCATTCACCTTGTCCACAGTCCAGGCCAGGGATGGAAAATAGTTGTTTCCCTTGTTGGCCAACCAGGAGTAGGAGTGGTAGTGGCTGCCTGAGTGACAGATTGAAGAGTGCTGCAATTATCTAGTGATGCCTACCCTGGTGTAGGAATGGAGAAAGGGGATGTGCTGGCTCTGACCGAGACCTTCCTGAGCGTTCTGCTTCTGGTCTCCCCTGTAGCTCACTTTGCACAGTCCTGCCAGTCATTGACCCAAAACACACCTGATGAGGGTGCTGTTCGGCATAACGACTGATTGAAGGAGGCATGGCCCACGGAGTCCCTTGGCATGTCATACAGGAACTTTTCCAGTGAAGAATCAGCTTTTGTTTTTTTTCTTGCTGTCCTCACCAAGCTTCTTACCGCTCAGCCAACACGCTCCGCTGCTTCTCTCTCAGGCCTACGATCCTGTTGTCTCCTCTGCTGGCAGTGCCCTTCTCTATCCTCCAGAGCAGTCAGCTTTCATTATTCTTTGGACGGCAAAGTCATTCTTATTTTCAGATTAAATACACCACGGTGCAATGCCTTTGAGAACTCTTATTGCAAGAGATAGTAAAGCTCAGTATGTTCATACCTTCTGAGCCAACAACCCCAACCAAGGTGTTGACCCAGTAGAAATGTGTCCACTGAAAATCATGGACAGTAACATTCATTGTAGCACAATTTGTAGTTGCCCTCAACTAGAACTACCTGAATGCCCATCAAAAAACAATTTATGGTCTATCCATACAATGGGGTCCTGTACACCAGTGGAAATGAACAACCACAGCACGCGATGACATGGGTGACCATTGAGTTTCATTAGTCAGGTTCAAGGCAGGCAACAAACCTGTGGGGTTTGGTACCAGCAGGGCTGCCAACTGTAATTTTTTTTTCCATTCTGGCTATCATTCAGCTTCACTAACATTTAAAAAATTCTTTTCTGGTTTCACTTCATTGACCATGAATGAACGGCTTCAAACCTGCTCTTCAAACTCTGCCATCTCAATGTTATAATTCTACAAACAGATAACCTGGAACCATTTCATCTGAAGAAATACAGCTACTAGATTTGTTCATTACATTGCAAATAATATGGCCATTTTTACTTTAATTAGAATTTTGTTCATCCCAAGATTTTGTAGTAACAGCAAACTCTTTCTTTCTACACATTCATTAATAACTAAAGTGGCAGTGATGTTCAATTTTAATATTATATAAAGCAAAACCTGTAAATTTTATTTTAAAAAATGTACTAGGAATTACTGCAGCTCTGACTCACTTTAAAAACAGTGTTATGATAGAAATATTCTTAAGATGCATAAACATTAAATTGAAGGCTTCAAATGCCTTTTTAGTAGGACATTCTCAACTTAATACTATAAAATATACTGAAAACAGTTAATATCGATGTAGGCAACATCTCACTACTAATACTTAACAGTCACATAAAATTAGTGAGATACTAGAAATACTAGACATGTCATTGTTGATCAGACTTACTACGCTGAGACATACAATGTATCGTAAAATAGCTCATATCTTAACACTCACCCCAGCTATAAGCTGAAGAATTGTCATGACATTACATAAAATAAACATTCCATTTCAAATAGAGATTTAATTCATACACAATTATACAGTTCATTCAGAAACCACCAGTGCCATAAACCATAATAACACTTATTTAACATTTGTTCATGTAACAAATATCCTCATTGTCTCGTAGTTGAATCTCAAGCCTCAGAAATCTCTTGACCCTGACCTCAGTAGCCATATTGTGGGTAGTTTCCGCCCATAATTCTCAAGACTAGTTTTTTCCCTCTCAACTCTTTGTCCAGCTTCAAAGCTTGTCATATAGAGCCAATATTAACAGGACAGTCATTTGATCTCAATTTAACTTTTTTCTTTCACTTTGAGAAATAATTCCATCTCATCATTGTCATCGTTCAAACCGAGAGTATTTCCTGCTAAGTTTTAAGGACAAGTCAGGTATCATTTTGCTGAGCTGATTGAAACATTTTGACCAATTGAAGCAATAATTGAATTTAAAATGTAAAATCCTGAATATTCAATTAACTCAAAGGAAAACGGTCATTCACATGTGCCTGGACAATAGTTAGTCTGTTTTCATGCTAAGGCAGTCTGGAATGGCAAACCCAGCTAAGATTTTTTGCCCCTTATTCTGAACACCCCTGATACATCTGTCATCCTTTTTTCTTCGCTCTGTACTGTTCTGACCTGTGTGGTGGTGCCGTTTCAGTTGCCTCCCTGCATGGTCTCCAACCATATCTGTGATGGAAAATTGACACGTGCTTTTCTTTTGACCCTTTTCACAGTTGAAAAATTTTCAACATGGATTTTCCACGGCTCATCCCATGCTAGAATTTAAGGGATAAATAATATTAACATTACAGTAAAAAGAAGTTTTAGAGTTTGATAACATAAAGAGAATAGAATGCATAAATACATTTGTAGAAATAAATAAGAGACTTCAAAACCCAAATCCTTTGCTGTTTAGTTGACTGAGTGCAGTGTAGTAAATTACTTAGTGTGGCTCTTCTACCCATAAGTCTTTGTAAACTCCAAGGTGGGATTTTCTATGAGCAACTGAGGAGCTATCCACCTGGGTTATTTCTGTTGGGCGTGCCACAATACAATGTTCTGGGAGGTTCCCACTCTCTCTCACGTGCTTAGAGTTCTGATGCTGTG